>NC_133332.1:70936293-71242952 GCF_042186555.1 Aquarana catesbeiana
AGTAGCTGAGAGCAAAGCTGGCTATAAGCATTTAGCTGAATGAGAGAAAAATGCTTGATTCCCCCATCTACATTAAACAGCATGCATGGATGCATCTCCCACTGATGGCTATTGAACTCTGACAGCTGACCAAATTAGTTGAAGTGTATAGTTGTGTATGGCCTGTTTAACTCTGTCAGTTAACCCTTCATATGAGCTAAAAAGCCCCATTTACCCTTTCACCCTGTGCCAAGCGCCCTTTTATACCTAAAGTTAATTTTAGCACTGCCAACCCATCCTTGAGTCCCCCTTCCCCATCACTTAGACAAAATCTCAGTAATTTCAAGTATGAAGGAACAAGAAGGAGCTTTCTCAGGTCTCAACACTATTACACAGAGGGTATATCAATGTCCATTTTCTAATTAGGGAGAGTCACCCTCTCTATTTGTCTTGGTGACTATTATCACAGGTACAGAAAAATCTAAAATAATGTGTTGTCACCAGAACAGAAATAGAGGGTGTGACAACAAGTCTGACCTGTAGTGAAATCCTGACTAATCACAACAATGGCCAAGTGGGCATGGAGTCACCTTGGCTGCTTTAAGGGATTAGTCAATTAGCTCATGTTAATTTATATTTCTGGTTACAGGTGTATTGTTAGAGTAATATGAGCAGGAGGGGGAACCTCCTCTTCAACTGTATATAAGACTGTATTCTTGTTCTAATAAACAGTTCTTGTTCGCCAACCAAACGAACGAGTATCATTCCAATTTTAGTATATGTGCTTCCGAAGCAAGCAAACCAAGAATAGTCTTTATATATATCCTGGAAGATATTGTGGATAAATATTACTGTCCCATGTTAAGCAATCCAAGTCATATTTTCTCAGTCACTCTGTTCCCCTAATGGACACAGGGTGACTTAGACCTGGGAGGTGCATGGGGGGCTGAAACAAGGGTTTCCCAACCTTTCCAAGGGATTCTGGGTTTCCACTGGCCCTCCTGTCACAGAGGGGAAACATTTAAAAAAAAAGATGTCTGTTTTGAGAGAAAGAACATAAATGTCACAAGTCAGGGCAATTTATGGATGTGCCAAAATTGCGCTAATAGTGTGAGGGGCTTCAAAATTGAGCGTATTCAGGGTCCATTCCCACCAGGTTTGGTGGGACTGCATTGGGCGGCTTTTCCAGCACAGTCCCACCGCACTTTCACCGCAAGGCAAGGCAATTCTGATTAGTCAGTGCTGGCACAGAGCATCTCTTTGATCCATCCCAGCAGGGTGTTAATTCACCTTTTCATTTTTTTTTCTGAAAAAGTGAACTAACCCTTTAAGGGAAATAGCCCTGTATGACACAGATAGCAAGAAGAAAATCTGACTGGGGTTCTGTTTCCAACTCTGTTTAAAATGGAAAAAGCTTTGGCTTTATGATTACTTTATATTTATATGAAAGGCTTGGTTTAACATTTTTTTTTTTTTTTTTGATTTTGCGATTCTTGCATTTGTGTATGCTTAGAAAAATATTTGTTACAACGGGGGGTGTACAACCTGCTGCCCAAGATGGCTATGAATGTGGCCCAATCCAAAATCGGAAACTTACTTAAAAATTTAGATTTTTTGGGGGAAAAAATACATTTGAACTTAGCGAACACACGCAGCCAAAGAAAAATTTGACAGTGTCTCTTTACTGGACTTTTATAAGTTTTATCTTCCCAAAGGAAAGATCCCACTCTTCACAATCACGCCTTAGTCATGTCATAAGTTTTAAGCAGCACCTATATTTGTGAGCAACACTGTATCACATGAAGCACATGAAGTGCAAAATTAGAACCAAAATATGTGAACCAAAATATATGCACCTTGAGAATTCTTTGAGGGTTGCTACTACATCCATCCAACCAACCAGATATTGATGCATTTGTTTATTATAAACAAATATCGCACCAGTTTTATGTTGCCTTCTTTTACTTTTATAATAAAAATATTACAAAAAAATTAAGTTTTATTACATTATCTATATCCCTGATCTGCCTGACTTTTTGTACTCATCAGCTATTCTCATTGTTATGCCGCGTGCACACGAGCGGACATTACGGCGGACTTTGCCCGGCGGACTTTTCGATGTACTTTCCGACGGACTTTCTGAATGAACGGACTTGCCTACACACAATCCACCAAAGTCCGTCGAATTCGTACGTGATGACGTACGACCGGACTAAAACAAGGAAGTTCATAGCCAGTAGCCAATAGCTGCCCTAGCATGGCTTTTTGTCCGTCGAACTAGCATACAGACGGCGGACTTTTCGACCGGACTCGATTTCAACGGATAAATTTTAAACAAGTTATAAAATCTAAGTCCGTCCAACTTTTGAGAAAA
This sequence comes from Aquarana catesbeiana, assembly GCF_042186555.1. Lineage (NCBI taxonomy): Eukaryota > Metazoa > Chordata > Amphibia > Anura > Ranidae > Aquarana > Aquarana catesbeiana. Next base: position 70,938,647 of record NC_133332.1, read on the forward strand.
CAAAGTCCGCTGGAGCCCACACACATCGAATTGTCCGACGAAATCCAGTCCGCCGGGCAAAGTCCGCCGTAATGTCCGCTCGTGTGTACGCGGCATTAGTGTATTTTATGTGCGGCCAGAGACAATTCCTTTTCCAATGTGGCCCAGGAAGGTCAAAAGGTTGGACCCCTTTGTCACAGTTTTGAATGTATTACTAAACACATTATAGGTAGGCAACGTTGTTTCATTTGATATATACTGTACAGCTGTGGGCTACACCAACAGAATGCTACATCTAGACCAGTGTTCTCCAAACTGCGGCCCTGTGCTTGCTTTCATCCAGGCCTTGGGGCACAATTCCATCCACTGAAAACAATGGCGCACTATTCCTCCCACTGACACCATCAAAAGGGCACAATTCCTCCCACTGACACCAACAATGGGGCACTATTCCTTCCATTGACACCAACGATGGGGCACAATTCCTTCCATTGATACCAATGATGGGGCACTATTCCTCCCACTCACACCAATGATGGGGCACTATTCCTTCCATTGACACTAATGAAGGGGCACTATCCCTCCCACTGACACCAACGAAAGGGCACAGTTCCTCAAACAGACACCAACGATGGGGCAGAATTCTTTCCATTGAAACCAACAATGAGGCACTAGTCCTCCCACTGACACCAAAGATATGTTTACTTTCACTGGACACAAAAACATTTTCTACTCCCACTGACCCTACTCTGTTCCCCCTAAAGTCCGAAGGACAGTTAACTGGCCCTTTGTTTAGAAAGTTTGGAGACCTCTGATGTAGACCAGCCAATCTTAACCAGGGTCCATAGAACCCTAGAGTTCCTCCTCCAGAGGTAGCTAGGGGTTCCTTGAGATGCGCCAGATTGACCTCCCATTTGATAATGCCCCTTGGCAGAGCCAGCAGTGGCCACTATTGTAAGGAGGGCATTCTTCCTATTGAATAACACTGTAAGGGGAGGCATTCTGACTACCAATATAAGGGGGGCATTCCTCCCTCTAACCATCAACGTATAGGACATTATTCTAACTCAACCCCAATGAATACATTTTAGCAAAGGTTCCATCAGACCTGAAAATTTTTTCAAGGGCTCCTCTGGATTAAAAAGGTTGAGACGTTTTAAGATTTTCATGAAACTTTGTAGAATAACAGCATAGTTTCTAGAATAAATTAACAATAATGTTTTGAAACAATTTATACAGTGTAATAAATGTAGATCGGTAGGTTTCTTTGCCATTTTTCTGTTATTAAATCAGTCTTCTTGAAAAATATTATTCTATACGTCTTCTTGAAAATATTATTATTCTGTGTATCTTCTAGACTGTAATTTCTTCATATTCTGAGTCTAGTGCTCACTTTAAATATTGGCTCAACCAATCATTTACCAAATATGTTCAAATAGGGAAAGGTGCAGATGGGCAGGTCAAGTCATGTAAATATACACAAATTGCATGCATGCTGTCATTTTATTCATTGCTATATACACTATATTACCAAAAGTATTGGGACACCTGCCTTTACACGCACATGAACTTTAATGGCATATCAGTCTTAGTCCATAGGTTTCAATATTGAGTTGGCCCACCCTTTGTAGCTATAACAGCTTCAACTCTTCTGGGAAGGCTGTCCACAAGGTTTAGGAGTGTGTCGATGGAAATGTTTTACCATTCTTCCAGAAGCACATTTGTGAGGTCAGGCAGTGATGTTGAACGGGAAGGCCTGGCTCGCAGTCTCCGCTCTAATTCATCCCAAAAGTGTTCTATCGAGTTGAGGTCAGGACTCTGTGAGGGCCAGTCAAGTTCCCCCACCCCAAACTTGCTCATTCATGTCTTTATAGACCTTGCTTTGTGCGCTGGTGCGCAGTCATGTTGGAACAGGAAGGGGCCATCCCCAAACTGTTCCCACAAAGTTGGGAGCATGAAATTGTCCAAAATGTCTTGGTGGTATGGTATGCTGACGCCTTAAGAGTTCCCTTCACTGGAATTAAGGGGCCAAGCCCAACCCCTGAAAAACAACCCACACCATAATCCCCCCTCCACCAAATGATTTGGACCAGTACACAAAGCAAGGTCCATAAAGACATGGATGAGCGAGTTTGGGGTGGAGGAACTTGACTGGCCTACACAGGGTCCTGACCTCAAACACCTTTGGGATGAATTAGAGCGGAGACGTTAAGCCAGGCCTTCTTGTCCAACATCACTGCCTGACCTCACAAATGCACTTTTGGAAGACCGGTCAAACATTCCCATAGACACACTCCTAAACCTTGTGGACAGTCTTCCCAGAAGAGTTGAAGCTGTTATAGCTGCAAAGGGTGGGCCAACTCAATATTGAACCCTACGGACTAAGACTGGGATGCCATTAAAGTTCATGTGCTTGTAAAGGCAGGTGTCCCAATACTTTTGGTAATATAGTGTATGTTGTAGCAGGTCGAGCCTGTGCCACTGTTTAAAATGGTGGTCTAGGCCAGCAGGAAACAGGCACACTAATGATGTAGGTATGTGCTGGGTTTATGTTAGAGGTCAGTGGCCCCACCCTCCCGAGGGGGTCAGTGTGTGTGAAGGGAGCTGTGAGGTGCACATAGCATTGTACTGTCCAGGTCAGGACAGACAAAGGCTCGAGTCTGGGAGATGCAGGAGAAACAGTCAAGCTGACAAAGGTACAGCGGTTTGTACACAAGCACTAGCACTGTGTGTTTCATGGTCTGGCGAATCAAAGCATGAAGCTCGAGCAGTGAAGCTGCAAAGAGAGCTACAAGGCTGAATTCTATTTTTTGTTGCATTGATGGTGAGAACCTCCCTGCGTGGGAAACTATTCAAGTGTGAACTTTTTGCTTTGTTTTGAAAAAAAAATTGGGCAGAAAAAACCCTAAAACGTACTTCTGGCATGGAGAAAACTGTTATTGGTAGTGATCAACAAGCCACAAATTCCCCAACCTCTCACAATGTACGGTATGTTGCAAGTTCGGAATTTTAAAAGTTTAGAGTAAAGGACCACACTTTGCCGAGGTACCTTGCTTCGGCTTTTTGGCTCAGCATTTGGTGTCAAAGATCAACACCTCATTGGAATACGAGATCAAAGTCCATCTTCAAGCAATAGACTGTATCGTTCTACATGTGACTTGTACTGTGATGACAAATCTCAGTCAAGCCGTCATAAATGCCTTGATATCCTCTCAATTGAAAAAAAAAAATTTAGTAAAAAAAAAATATATATATATATTTATTTTAGATTCTAGCAGAAAGAACCCAGTGTTCCTCATATTCTTATATAACGTGTCACATGTACCAAAACTGATGAAAGTGCCGAAAGCGTGACCGCCACTAATAAAAGGCTGCTTCATGTGGGCGGAGTCATTCTGGCCATTGGCCACAAGGAGCGATTCTTTCCACCATGCTGCATAGGTGTGCAGCGTCTTCCATGACATAGCTGGATATTCCAAAATCCTTCAGGAATACACACCAAGGTAATATCTTCTGCTTACCATTCACTGATGTTATGTCTTTTGTTTGTATGCTTAAAGCTGAGTTCCAGGCAGATAGAAAAGACACAAATTAATGCAGCCTTTTATTTATTAATACATATTTATATGTATTTTTAAATGAAAACGGGGTGAATACCTGAATTCGGCTTGGTATCAGCCTACCGCAGTCCCTGTACAGCAGAGCACTGACTGGGGGGAGAGAAGCAGCAGAAAGAGCCACTTAGTTGTTCTGCATTGCAAGGAGTATGCGAATAAAAGGAGAGAGCAGAGTGACAAATCAGCTTATCAGGCTGCTGCTTCCCCATTTAGGCTGCATTCACACGTCAGCATTTTGAATCGCAGGCAGATTTGCCGCAAATCTGCCCACGATTTGAAAGTGCTGAAGTGTGAATGACATCACAGGACTCATAGTTGAAATGCCATTCATTTAAATGACACCTCAAATCGCGACGTAGGTCTCCCGCGATTGTAGCGCAATAAATCACGCTGCAATCTTGGCAACACGCATTGCGGGAAGCATGTCACCCAAAAAAAGTTCAGGAGCTACTACGGGGTTGACATGCTTCCCGCGATGTGTGTTGCCGCTATTGCAGCGCAACAATCGTGCCGCGATTTGAGTTGTCATTCAAATGAATGGCATCTCAAATGCGAGTCCAGCGATTTGTCATTCACATGTTGGCGCTTTCAAATCGCGGGCAGGTTCATGGCAAATCTGCCTGCGGTTCAAAATGCTGAAGTGAATGCAGCCTTACTGTCCACTCAAAGGCCAGGGAAGGGACATCTTAAAGGAGATAATTCAATTTTTTGGTAAGAAAAACTGCTCCCATATACAGTATCTCACAAAAGTAAGTACACCCCTCACATTTTTGTAAATATTTTATTATATCTTTTCATGTGACAACAATGAAGAAATGACACTTTGCTACAATGTAAAGTAGTGAGTGTACAGCTTGTATAACAGTGTACATTTGCTGTCCCCGCAAAATTACTCAACACACAGCCATTAATGTGTAAACTGCTGGCAACAAAAGTGAGTACACCCCTAAGTGAAAATGTCCAAGTTGGGCCCAAGTGTCAATGTTTTGTGTGGCCACCATTATTTTCAAGCACTGCCTTAACCCTCTTGGGCATCAGAGCTTCACAGGTTGCCACTGGAGTCCTCTTCCACTCCTCCATGACGACATCACAGAGCTGGTGGATCTTAGAGACCTTGTGCTCCTCCACCTTCCATTTGAGGATGCCCCACAGATACTCAATAGGGTTTAGGTCTGGAGACATGCTTGGCCAGTCCATCACCTTTACCCTCAGCTTCTTTAGCAAGGCAGTGGTCAACTTGGAAGTGTGTTTGGGGTCGTTATCATGTTGGAATACTGCCCTGCGGCCCAGTCTCCGAAGGGAGAGGATCATGTTCTGCATCAGTATGTCACAGTACATCTTGGCATTCATGGTTCCCTCAATGAATTGTAGCTCCCCAGGGCCGGCAGCACTCATTCAGCCCCAGACCATGACACTCCCACCACCATGCTTGACTGTAGGCAAGACACACTTGTATTTGTACTCCTCACCTGGTTGCCGCCACACACGCTTGACACCATCTGAACCAAATAAGTGTATCTTGGTCTCATCAGACCACAGGACCTGGTTCCAGTAATCCATGTCCTTAGTCTGCTTGTCCTCAGCAAACTGTTTGGGGGCTTTCTTGTGCATCTTTAGAAGAGTCTTCCTTCTGGGACGACACCCATGCAGACCAATTTGATGCAGTGTGCGGCGTATGGTCTGAGCACTGACAGGCTGACCCCCCACCCCTTCAACCTCTGCAGCAATGCTGGCAGCACTCATACGTCTATTTCCCAAAGACAACCTCTGGATATGACGCTGAGCACGTGCACTCAACTTTTTTGGTTGACCATGGCGAGGCCTGTTCTGAGTGGAACCTGTCCTGTTTAACCGCTGTATGGCCTTGGCCACCATACTGCAGCTCAGTTACAGGGTCTTGACAATCTTCTTATAGCCTAGGCCATCTTTATTTAGAGCAACAATTCTTTTTTTCAGATCCTCAGTGAGTTCTTTGCCATGAGGTGCCATGTTGAACTTCCAGCGAGCAGTATGAGAGAGTGAGGACAATAACACCAAATTTAACACACCTGCTCCCCATTCACACAGGAGACCTTGCAACACTAACGAGTCACACGACACTGGGGAGGGAAAATGGCTAATTGGGCCTAATTTGGACATTTTCACTTTTGTGCTCACTTTTGTTGCCAGCGGTTTACTGTATGTGTTTTATCTGTATATTTGCGGCAGGCAGGCTGGCTGCATGAGAGTGGCTGGAGGAGAGGAGAGAAGCGAGCGGGCGGGCGAGCAGAGATGACATCTCTCTCTGTCTGCTCCACATCAGCGCTCTTCACAGCCGGGCCTCTTCAATTTGGGAGCGAGGTGTGGCGAGCAGCAGAGAGATGACATCATCTCTCACTGCCAGTCACACATCAGCGCTCTTCCACCCTTACAGCACAGTGGAGTGGAGTGGAGGTCACGTGCTTCCTGTCATCGTGGAGCTCCACTTTGCAGCCAGACCTCCTTGCTTCAATGGCGGAGGTGCAGCGGGGAGCAGCGAGATGACATCATCTCTCACTGCCCGTCACACATCAGCTCTCTTCCACCCTTACAGCACAGTGGAGTGGAGGTCACGTGCTTCCTGTCATCGTGGAGCTCCACTTTGCAGCCACACCTCCTTGCTTCAATGGCGGAGGTGCAGCAGGGAGCAGCGAGATGACATCATCTCTCACTGCCTGCCCTGCATCACCGCTCTCCTGCTCTCACTAAATGGACCAGTGCTGTCAGCCTGCCACCAATGCAGCGTCAATGCACATTTGGTGGCACTGGCTGGCATGCCAAGGTACAATCCACATCAGGTGGCAAGTGACAATCTGCAAATGGTGGCAGGAGATGTGGCAATCTGCAAATTGAGCCAGGAGACATGGCAAGTGACAATCTGAAAATGGTGGCAGGTGACGTGGCAAATGACAATCTGCAAATGGTGGCAAGAGATGTGGCAAGTGACAATCTGCAAATGGTGGTAGGAGACGTGGCAAGTGACAATCTGCAAATGGTGGCAGGAGATTTGGCAATCTGCAAATTGAGCCAGGAGACATGGCAAGTGACAATCTGCAAATGGTGGCAGGTGACATGACAAGTGACAATCTGCAAATGGTGGCAAGAGATGTGGCAAGTGACAATCTGCAAATGGTGGCAGGAGACGTGGCAAGTGACAACCTGCAAATGGTGGTAGGAGACGTGGCAAGTGACAATCTGCAAATGGTGGCAGGAGATGTGGCAATCTGAAAATGGTGGCAGGAGATGTGGTCAGTGACATGCCCAGGGCTCCCACTGATTCTGCAGTATGGTGAGTTGAACCACTTCATTATATATTAGAATTTAACAATAGAAAAAATGCACTTTAATCACCCTGACACCATATCAACCATGGTGCCATGATGATTGAAGCGCCAACACCAGCCATTGCCCATGAAAAATTGCTTAGCCTTTTTGCATGCCCCCCAAACCCCCCCGCGGGCTTGCAAAAAGGTTGGTGACTGCTGCTATGGGCTCTAGCCCCAGATCTTTTGCACATCTAGCAACGCCCCTGCCTCTAGGTCAGGCTTTCTCAACTACGATTCCTCCAGAGGTTGTCATTCCTTCAGCTGGTTTCCTTGAACAGTAAACAAGTGCCAGATTGACCTCCCACCTACAATGACCACCAATGTAAGGGTGCAGTTCCTACAATGGTAGGGGTCAGTGATTACCAATGCAAAGCAGCTTCTCTCCAATGACCACCAATGAAAGGAGGCACTTTTTTTCATTGACCACCAATGTAAGGGGGCACTTTTCCACTGACCACCAATGAAAGGAGGCATTTTTTCCATTGACCACCAATGTAAGGGGAGACTTTTTCATTGACCACCAATGAAAGGTGGCATTTTCCCATTGACCACCAATGTAAAGGGACACTTTCCCGTTTCAGACCTGCTTAGATATTACACGCTGAAGATAAGGAGCAGTCACACTCAAGTCTTAAATCTGCAGCTAGTAATACCTAAGTGATCCTGCCATGAAGGTCATTATTCTGGTATAACCTCTGTGCTTGGGTGGCAACACTCTGTTCCCAATGGTGCCCCTGCAATGTCACTCTTTCACATTCTATCCCAATGGGGACTACAAGCATCCTGCATTCCAAGCCTCTCTATTGCTAACCTTTGCGATGGTAGGTTTTGGAGCTGGAGGGCCCATTATCAAGCTCACGTGTAGCTAGCATTAGCTGCCTATGGGGTTAGTCTGAAATGCCCAGGTTTATGACAGGTTTACTTTAAATATATTGTAACATAATAGAGATGACATAACACAGCTTCTACTATTATTATATCTACTATTATTGCTAATAGGTCAATGGCTAATATGCTATATGGAAAAAAGTTTGTGGAAGCCTGACTGCCGTACCTACTGTATATGAGCTGTATGAGCTTGTTGGACATCCCATTCCAAACCAATGGACCTAAATTGCAAGGTCAGCTAAATAATTGAGGGCCCTCCCCCTTTTTAATTCTCTACATAGATACTGTATGCAAAGAAAGTCCTTTGATGGAAAGAAAATATCTAGATAATATTTGTTGGTTGATAATTTATGTCTGTTGACTTGTACCTGGATAGAAAACTGGTTACAGGGGCGTGATCAAAGGGTGGTGATAAATAGTGTGTAATGAGAATGGTCTGGCGGGGTAAGTGGGGTACCCCAAGGCTTTTTCAAACAAAGGGCCAGTTTACCATTCTTCAGACTTTAGGGGGGCCAGATTGTGGCCAGTGGGGGTAGAGAATATCCCGGGCCCAGCATCAGTGAAAAAAACATGGCCTCAGGGTTGGTGGTCAGTTGGAGGAGGAATAGTACCCCATCATTGGTATCAGCTGGAGGAATAGTACCACATTGTTGGTGTCAATGGGAGGAATCATTGATATTAGTGGGGGGAACAGCGCCCTATCATTAGTGTCAGTGGCAGGAATTATGCCCAACTGTTGGCATCAGTAGGAGGAATAGTGCCCCAGTGGGCCGCAGTTTGGAGACCACTGATATATAGAGTATCAGTACTCATCATATTCAGCAAGTTTTAAGGATCCAATATTGGAGTTCAATGTTACAGTAACAGTAGGTTATATGTATAAAGGACAGTGTTTTCATAGAATTTTTATGAAATATTCATCCTGTACATGTAACCTAGATATACTGTAGTTCCTCATATCTTACGTGTTGAAGAACAAGGTAAGGTGTATTGTGGATTAGGTTACAGAAAATAAATCAGTATTTAACCATAATAATGAAAGGTTAGCGAACCAACTATAAAATATATAAGTTGTAAATGATCAATTTTAAAGTCTAACGTGAACATGCACCAGAGTTTTATTGTTGATAGCTCTTAGGGTTTTGTTTTTGTTTGTTATACAGTAATATCTCGGATTGCGAGTAACATGGTTTACGAGCGTTTCGCAAAACACGAGCTATTATTTTTTTTAAAAATCCTGACTCGGTTTGCGAGCGTTGTCTCGCAAGACCAGCAGGAGTCAAGCCTCTGGGTCAGAGGTGTGGGGGCGCCGGTGACACTTGGAGCCACTCGGAGCCACTCAGGAAACCCTCGGAAACACTCGCTGCATCCGAGCGGTCTCTGAGTGGTCCGAGTGTCTCCAGTGCCCCCACCTCTGGTCACATGCGGTACTGCATACAATAGCAGTCACTGTGGAACGAATTATCTGAGTTTCCATTGACTCCTATGGGGAAACTCGCTTTGGTATACGAGTGCTTTGGATTACAAGCATTCTTCTGGAACGAATTATGCCGTAATCCAAGGTACCACTGTATTATTTACGCTGCTGTAATAGCATTAGGGTAGTGTAACCAGGCATCCCGTTGTAGGTAAGTAGGTGATTCAACTAAAGTTTAACTAAAGTTTAACTAAAGCCAAAATGTTTATTTTAATTTTGGATTGAGAAGGGAATGATGAAAACTTGTGCCAGGTTTTTCTTTCCATTTGTGTCCCATGGTTTCCCATCACTTCCTGTGCTACCGACACAACAGGAAGTGAGAGAAAATCTGTCAAAAGTGAGGAAAATTCCCTATTTGACAGTTGTCACTGGAACATATGTGTCTCTATTGGAAGACTTCTCCTAGTTCTGGTGGCAACTTAATATTTTAGTTTCTCGCTTTTATTTCAAGCACCAAGAAGGAGAGCTAATACTGCTAATGGGAGCAAAGAAAACAATAAAAACCCGATGGGGGGTTCTATCCCCTTACCAGAATCTAAGTTTTAAAAAAATGTCTGTAGATACACTTTAAAGTGGTTCTAAAGGCAGAAGGTTTTTTACCTTTATAAATTCTGTGCATGAAGGTAAAAAACCTGTGTGCAGCAGCCTCCCAACACTCCCTAATAATTATCTAAACCCCATCATGATCTAGCGATGTGCACGAGAGCCTTGGCTCTACAGGCACTCTCCCATCCTCGCCATTGGCTCCTGCTGCTGTCAATCACAGCCAGTGAGCCAATGAGGAGAGAGAGGAGGTGGGGCAGAGCCATGGCTCTGTGTGTGAATGGGAATGCAGAGCAGCGACTCGGGAGCGAGCCTGCTTGGGTGTCCCCTTAGCAACCAGCTTGCTTATGGGGTCACTCAGTAGAAGGAAGGAGTCAGGAGTGCCGGCAGCAGACCTGAGAAGAGGAGGATGGAGCCTGCTCTGTGCAAAACCATTACACAGAGCAGGTTAGTATTACATGTTTGTTATTTTAAAAAAAATGCCTTTAATATCACTTTAAAGCTAAAGGATAGGGAAATACATTAGTTCAGCTGTACAATTAATGAGCTTGTTTTGTCTATTTAACCTGCTGTCATCTATATGTGATCTTACCTATATAGTACACTGTATATAATGAGAAACAATTAGACGACTCACAGACAGGTGTTGTAATGACTGCAGCAAATAAACTCAAATACCTGTCCTTAACTGACTCTACTACATATCTTTACTATTAATATCAAGGTATGTCATTATCATTTAGGCACTTTCGAAACAGCTGTTTTTATTATTTGGATTTCATCATGACAAATTAAATTATATATCAGTAGAAAACCAACGCTTTGTAGTCTTGCTTGAACAAAACACAGTATTGAAGTCCCTATCGCCAGCAACAGCAGTCGCAGTCAATGATGACGGGGTTATATTTGACATATGGCATTTGTAGATCAGTATTCAGAGCATCAGGGTAAAGATATTACAAATTCATCTAACATTACAATGGAATTCAATTTAAAAAGTGAGGATTTGCTATGTTATAAGAAACATCTGGAATTATTAATTGTGCACAAGCAGTTTTATGATGAATGTACCCCTTGTCTGGAATTCCTCCTGAGAAATAGCAGTGTGCTTCCTAGTATATAAAAGTGGAACTTCACTTTCCCAATCAACATTATTTGTAATTCCCATACTGCCAGCATTAGTAAATAGATAGGAAAGTATGTTATATTTACTTGTTTTAATTTTTTTTTTTTTTTACATTTCTTCAATTACTTCCTGATTTCTTGCCTAGGCAAATGAAGCCATACATCCCAGGAGTCTTTAGGAGGGGAGGAGGGTTTTTCTCAGCTAAGCACACTCTCCTGCATGCATGCTTGAGCTAAGGGCAGGTGGATTCCAGGAAATAAAAACTACATGAATCATTTCCCCCTAGTTAAGATGGCCATGGCCAGAAATGCTAGGGTGGGGGTTCCAAAGTGATTTCTCAACAAAATAAAGCATTAAGACCACAGGTGTGCTCCCTAAAGCTTAAGCACACATGTGTGTCTATATATATATATATATATATATATATATATATATATATATATATATATATGAAGCGCACACCTCCCGTAGGAGTTGCTAATAGTTCATTCCTTTCTCCCACTTGGTTCCATTACCCCCCACTTCCCTGCATTGATGACACAGCAAACAGTCTTGAAACAAAAGAACGATAACTTTATTCTTTCCCATAGCACGTTGCAGAAAGAATGTAAAACAAATTCTTTTAGAAATATGAGCTGCCTTATTCACTTGGTTCCTGTAATGGACTGCAAATCTTCTCCCTCCTGTTAACCACTACTTCACAACCAACACAGAATCTTCAATTTAAGTCCCAAGAACAATACTCTGAATAGAGTTCCCGGACCGGCACCCTCAGCCTATGAAGATAACTGCTTCTCTGGGTATGCACTCACGTGTACATTTGAGCGACCATCCATGTTTGCCAAAAGAAGGTCCTCTCCCAATTCTTTTCCACTGTTGGGGGTAGCAGCCTCTCCTTTTAGATGTTGCAGGTTCCCGCAGTTGTTTCCTCCATCCCTCCTCCTGTTAAAGCGGGGTTCCACCCAAATTTTGAACAATATCTGTATGTATTCTCTTCCTTGCCTAGATGCTGACATGCCGTTTAAAAAAATTTAAATCGCCGTAATTACCTTATATTTTTCTATTCTTCTTTGCACTTCCTGGTTCTCCTCCCGTGGGAGTAGGCGTGTTTCTAGCCTCTCCCAGACTCCTGGGAGCTAGTCTCAGGCTTCCCAGGATGCCACTGAGCATGTGCGGGAATGAGCAGTGAATGCTGGGAGCACAGCATTCACCACATCCAGGAAATAAATGCTTGTGGGCTTCAAATGCCCACAATGAAGATGGAAACCGCCTGCAGTGAATAATATAAGTTATTCTTTCCGACGAAATCTGACACAGGCGGACATATTACACACAATATGTGAGTATGTAATGCTGAGAAGAAAAGTTTGTGAATGAACTAGAAAAAAAAAAAACGATAGATAGGTGGACCCCCGCTTTAAGGCAGGTCCCTCTCCCCAAAAAGGGAGAGTTCTTTAGCTGTATCAGCGGCTACATTCTGTACTTCTTTGCTATTCTCTTCCCATCAGCAAGCATGCCAGGAAGCATGTGACCCACAATTATATAGGCCAAATTAAGGTCAAATTAACCTGTCCTCCAGCACCTCTCACTGGTCAGACTAGGCGTCACTTTAGCACAGTGGTTCTCAACTCCGGTCCTCGGGACCCACTAACAGGCCAGAATTTATGTGTTACCTTGGGGAGATGCAGACTAGAATACTGCAATCACTGAGCAGCAAATGATATCACCTGTGATGTATTTCAGTTATCTTGCAAACCTGGCCTGTTCATACTTGCCAACCGGGACTTGCCAACCGGGACTTAGACGCCATTCCCGAATTTGTGGCGTCGCGGTAAATGTCCCAAGAAATCCGGTTCTTCACGATTTCGCATCCACCGCCGCCGCTGCCGCTGCTAGAGGTCCGTGGCCGCCGGCCGTCATTTTTCTTTAGTTTAGGAAGACGGCTGGGGGGGCTAGACGGAACTCCTGCGTCGCCGCCCACCCTTCGCCCCGCTCCGCCTCGCCCCGCCTACCCCCCACCCCGCTCTGCCTCGCCCCGCCCCGCTGCCAATCTGATTTGGAAAGGGGCGGGGGTTCTAGCCATGCGGAGGACACCTCTGAGGTGGGGGGGGGAGCGCACCGCTGTGGGACTCCTGATGCAAGGGGGGGCTCCACTGGGGACACCTGATGTGAGGGGGGGGCTCCGCCGGGGACACCTGATGTGAGGGGGGGCTCCACCGGGGACACCTGATGTGAGGGGGGGGCTCAGCCGGGGACACCTGATGTGAGGGGGGGCTCCACCGGGGACACCTGATGTGAGGGGGAGCTCCGCTGGGGACACCTGATGTGAGGGGAGCTCCGCCGGGGACACCTGATGTGAGGGGGGGCTCCGCCGGGGACACCTGATGTGAGGGGGGGCTCCGCCAGGGACACCTGATGTGAGGGGGGGCTCCGCCGGGGACACCTGATGTGAGGGGGGCTCCACTGGGGACACCTGATGTGAGGGGGGGCTCCACTGGGGACACCTGATGTGAGGGGGGGCTCCACTGGGGACACCTGATGTGAGGGGGGGCTCCACTGGGGACACCTAATGTGAGGGGGACTCCACAGGGGACACCTAATGTGAGGGGGGCACTGCCGGGGACACCTGATGTGAGGGGGGGCTCTGCCGGGGACACCTGATGTGAGGGGGAGCTCCACCGGGGACACCTGATGTAAGGGGGGGCTCCGCTGGGGACACCTGATGTGAGGAGGAGCTCCGCTGGGGACACCTGATGTGAGGGGGGCTCCGCCGGGGACTCCTCTTGTGAGGGGGGGCTCCGCTGGGGACTCCTGGTGTGAGGGGGGCTCCGCTGGGGACATCTGATGTGAGGGGGGGCTCCGCTGGGGACATCTGATGTAAGGGGGGCTCCGCTGGGGGCACCTGATGCAAGGACGAACTCTGCTGGGACATCTGATGCAAGGACGGACGGCTGGTGGCAGGCGACGTGGCTAGTGACACACTCAGGGATCCCACTGATTCTGCATTATGGTGAGTTGAATGATTTCATTTTATATTAATAATAGAAATAATGCACTTCAATCATCCTGACACCATAACAACCATGGTGCCGGGATGATTGAAGTGCTAACACCAGGTGTTTGGAGTATCTTTATCTGCTGATTGTTAAACTTTCTAGAATACACATATTTTTATTGTGTAGGATCTGGGGCTGCTGTCCCGTCATTTCCCTCTCCCCCTCTCCCCCTTTCCCCCTCTCCCCCTCTAATCCCTCTCCCCCTCTCCCCCACTAATCCCTCTCCCCCTTTCCCCCTCTCCCCCTCTCCATCCCTCCCCCTCTCCATCCCTCATTCATCTCTCATTCATCTCAGACTTTAACCACACCCTCTTGAGCCACGCCCATTAAAGCCACGCCCACAATGTCGCGTAAACCATACACATTTTTCGCCGCGACGCGCTGCGTGCGCTGCACTTGTATATTTTTCGTAAGCCACGCCTACAAACAAATGCCCCGCCCCCTAATTATTGTACGCCTCCGCCTACAGCCACAAAAATGTCCCACATTTTTTTTTTTACAATGTTGGCAACTATGCCTGTTAGTGGGTCCCGAGGAAAGGAGTTGAGAACCACTGCTTTAGCAGAATGCAGGTGGTCACATCCCCCATCCTACACTATCATTCCTCCCCAATAAATCAAACCCAGCCAGGCCCATACCAAACAGGGTAATGCCTGAAATTTACACTTAGCTCTAAACCTCTCTAACCTTTTAGCACACACCTAAGTAGGTGGGCGCTACATATATATATATATATATATATATATATATATATATATATATATATGGCCAGGGAGGGAGATCAATCTCCCTGCTGACACAGTGAAAGAGAAGTGCGTCAGCACTTCTCTTATGGCAAAGAGCAATAATGCTAATGTGCATGGGGTGATTAGCGTGTGCCCAGGCACATCCGGCACACCCTGGCACAACCTAGCTGGAAATAAAATGTCCTATAAGCATATATATCACAAGTAATGCTGAGCATGCATACAATTTTATCAGCAATGCTCTGCACAGCTAATGTGCATGGGGTGATTAGGGTGTGCATGCCTATGATTAAGACATGGATGGATGGGTGAGTTTGCTTTGAATAATATAAAAATTAATTAAATAGTGTTTTTGGTTTGTGGTTCTCAGATGCAGTGAAGTTCTGCTTGAAGGTGCCTAGACACTCCTATTCCTACAGCCTCATAGCTGTATATGTGCAGCATGAGATCTCAGGCACTGCTCCCTCTGATTACTAGTCTCAGGGGCTATGGAGAAAGATTTAGCGATGTCACTACTATGCTGCTCACTGTTTCTTTTGCTTGAGGCTTTGACATGAAGAAGCAAAACTCTGCCTCTACCAAGATGACCATCTGCACACAGATATGTAGTGTAAATGTAGCACCCTCTACCAATAGGTAGGTGCTAGTAAGGTCATTTTACTAGGTTTATCTAGCACAGGCAAATTTAGGCAGGCCTATGCTGTGCGCTAGGCCTGTCTGTTTTGATCTGGGGGCTGGGAGTGGTCAGAGTAGCTGTGGGCGTTACCACCTGTGCCCTAGCTTTGAGGCGCCTCCTCTGTTTTCAGAGAGAAGATTCTGGAAAAGGGGCTGGGCCTGGAACTGGAGTGGCAGGCAGCTTGTGTGTGAGCCCTGACCAATCCCCATCAAGATTGGCAGGGGGCGGGCCTCATATATAAGCTGAGGTGATTCTCCACAGGGACAGAGTCGGCTGGGTGAAGTGAGGAATGGCATGTTAGCCAGTTGCAGGAGGCCATCCCCATCTGGGGGGGGGGGGGGGGGTTGCGCCGATCACAGGAGAGCTGTGAGGGAACATTGGCAATGTCTCTGCCACCACACGGTCGGATGGCAGGGAACTCCTGGAGCAGAGGGGCAGGTAAATCTGTTGGTACGCATGGTCCAGTCAAAGTTCCTCATCAAGGGCTGTTGGAAGTTCGGTGAGTGTTACCACAGAGGGGATAGAGGTGCCAAGGGCTGAAGTACCAAGGAGTCTGTGAATGGAACTCTGCTACTAGTGGAGTCTTCATCAATACACATGGTGGATGATGGGGAGTCTTGGATCAGAAAAGAGACTGTGGGGATCGGTGTCAAGTCGATGCTGCCTGCGGGCACATGATTTGCAAGTTGGGCTGGCTGGGAACAGTAGTCCATATTTCCTAGAAGATACGCTTTTAAACCACTGGGCCTCCGGGGAAAGGTTCTGCAGGACTCTGGCCTAGTGGCAGTGAGCAACAAGAGCCATAGGAGGGAAGCCTATTCAGAGTGGGCCCCTACTATTCAATAGAAGAGGATGTGTCATATTTCAATACAGTAACTACAAGTTTGTGCAGGAGGAAACAAGTGAACAGGAGGAAAAAAGTTACGGGCAGGAGGTGAAAGAGATCCAAAAACATTGCTTTTAGACGGTCATTAGTGATGTCTCTGCCACCACACGCTCGGATGGCTAGAGAACTCTTATCCCCGGTTCACACAGGGGCGGCACAACTTGCAGGTTGCCTCACCGAGGCGACCTGCACACGACTTCCACGGCGACTTGCAAAACGACTTCTGTATAGAAGTCTATGCAAGTCGCCCCCAAAGTAGTACAGGAACCTTTCTTCTAAGTCGGAGCGACTTGCGTCGCTCCTATTAGAACGGTTCCATTGTACAGAACGGGAGGCGACTTGTCAAGCGGCTGGGTCGCCTAACAAGTCGCCCCTGTGTGAACCGTCACTTAGATGGAATAGTCTGCGGGGGTTGAGCCGCAGGAGGAGCAACAGTCTGCATGTAGATGCAGGAGGAAACTAATACTAAATCAAAAGTTGCACATTATATCTTCTGGCTCTACTTTTATTCAAAGTGTACTAAAATCCTTAAATATGATGGCAAAGACTTATCCTATGGGCATTCCATATTCCTATCCCTATCCAAGTTGTACCCCCCAATAAAACAACATTAAACTCCCAAAAGACTGTTCATTGTCTCTGGAAGTGATGTATGAAATCTGGCAGTGGGGTGATTTGGCGGATTGTTTGTTATCAGCTGCAACACCATGGCTACATAGAACACAGCATTGTAAGTCAGTAATAGGAAAAAGATCAGATGCAGGGAGGCCACACAATTTTATTTTCTTGTCACCTGGGCTATGTATTAAAGTTTATGAGCTCTATTTATAAAACATTCATTGGACGAATGTCAGACAAATGTATGCAGGCTGCACAAATATTGGTTGTAATTTCTGTAGTAGATTAATTCTTACGATCGTCAGCTCCATCTAATGGCCAAAATGCGGTATAGTTTTCTGAAATACTTCAATAGTAAAATATATAGCACAGTTTGGCCACTAGATGGTGCTGACAATCATAGGAATTGTATGTAAAGGAGGGGAGTGGAGACAGTTGCTAAAGCTATTTACCACTGGGAATGGGGAAAAGTGGATACATATTTCAAACACACTTATATCGATATACATAGTTTTCATGAGGTTTCATTTAGCATTTACAAGAAGGAAAATAGGTACATGGTCACTTACCCGGGAGTCCAAAGCCAGGGGCACAGTCAGAACACCACAGGGTTCCCCCACGGCAGATATGGGGGATCTACACATATGGGTAATATATCTGGGTAAGGTATATACAATATCTCACAAAAGTGAGTACACCCCTCACATTTTTGTGAATATTTTATTATATCTTTTCATGTGACAACACTGAAGAAATGACACTTTGCTACAATGTAGGAAAAAGGAAATGAAAAGGGAAGAAAAAAAAGGACACTCTTGTCCTTTTTTCTTCCCTTTTCCCCCTTTCAGCTCCCTTCTTTCCCTTCTCCCCTTCTTTTCCTTTCTTTTCTCCATCCCCCCCCTTTATCCTTTTTCTTCATCCCTTCTTCCCTCTCCCCCTCCCCCCTTCTTTTCTATCCTTTTTTTCTCCCTTCCGTCCTTCCCCTTTCTCCAGGCCCAGATACATCTAGTCATATCCTTGTTATAATATATATATCTTACCCAGATATATTACCCACACACGTAGATCCCCCATATCTGCCGTGGGGGAACCCTGTGGTGTTCTGACTATGCCGCTGGCTTTGGACTCCCGGGTAAGTGACCATGCACCTATTCTCCTTCTTGTAAATGCTAAATTAAACCTCATGAAAACTATGTATATCGATATATGTGTGTGTTTGAAATATGTATTTTTTTTCTATTTATACCTTGCTATTTAAAAATGTCATTTACCTTGTAGATTTATCCTCCTGACGAAGCGGTCCTATGATCGGGAAACTTGTAGAGAATTATATAATCTGTGAGTAACCTCCAAACCTTGAACTCACTTTGAAGTCTACAAGTATTCATATACTGTATTGACTTTTTCTCTGTTGTTATGCATTGATTCCTTGTATAGTCTTTTATATGTAAAATAAATACAACAACTTTTTACTTTTTAGTGTACTGTGCTGTGTGCGTGTTGGTACCGATTTAGTCCACTTTTCCCCATTCCCAGTGGTAAACAGCTTTAGCAACTGTCTCCACTCTCCTCCTTTACATACAATACTCGGATGATGATACCCATTTTTTGTTTTTACCCTGATCCCACATGATGGGATCTTAATTTTGAGGCACACTTGCCAATTTTTTCAATCATAGGAATTGATCTATTACAGAAATAAATTGGCGCCTGTGTGCCCGATATCCTGCTTTTGCGGGCTGATGTACAGGTACGTCAGTTTGCTCAGGAGTGCTATTCTGCCGACGTATATCGGCGTGAGCTGGTCGGCAAGCGTTTAATGGACATTCAGACATAAGAAGCAGATGAATAATGCCACTGCCATGGTATGCTCTCACACCCCACACATGGCAGTCCCAGTCATTCAATAAAATGAACCACAAAATATTTAGTATATGAGAAAGTTGGGCAACATGAGTATTATAGGCACTGCCTGACCTGACTAATAAAGGATTATGCCCTAGCCTATCTCTCCCATACAGAAACCAAAAAAATTGCCATTAACATGATGCACCAACTCCTTTCTGTTGATTCATACAATTAAAATATGCACTGCGTATATTTGATACGCTGAAAGTGGTTGACCTCAAGGTTTATTATATAATTAATTGTTGACACCTGGATAATTACTGCTGTTGTGTAATTTAGTTATTCCAGACCCAGTTCATACATGCATCACAGCCAACACCCTCATTTACATTATTTCACTTGATAAAGCAAATAATATACCCAAAAACATACAAATAGTATATAGATCAGTGATTCTCAACCAGGGTTCTGTGGAACCCTAGGGTTCCTCCAGAGGCTGCTAGGGGTTCCTTCAGCATTGGGCAATTTCTGCCTCTCAGATAAGTTCCCACTTATCCCAAGATCCCATTGATTTTTTTAGCTATCTGTAAGGAGGTAATTCTTCCCAATGACCACAAGTGTAAGGACCATCCTTCCCACTGACCATCACACTAATGTATCATGAATTGTAGATTTCTAATTTTTAGCAGGGGTTCACCGAGACCGGAGAACTATTTCAAGGGTTCCTCTGTGTTGAAAAGGTTGAGAAAAGCTGATATAGATCAATCAGCCATAACATGGCAGGACCCAAGATTTCCCAGTAGGACATTGCCCAAAGTATCACACTGCCTAAACCAGCTTGCCTTCTTCCCATACTACATCCTGGTGCCAAATCTTACATCAGGTAAGGGACACACGCCATCCACATGATGTAAAAGAAAACATGATTCATCAGACCAGGTCTGCTTTGTCCTTTGTCCATTGATCCATGGTCCAGTTCTTATGCTTACATGCCCATTGTAAACACTTTTGGCTGGACACTGCGACTATGCCCCCCAATGCAGAACATACTGCAAAACCCATTTTTTTCTGCTTTCAACACTTCAACTTCAGGGACGACATGTTTATTTGCTGCCTGATATATCCCACAGTCTGTCAGATGCCATTGTAACAAGATAATCAATGTTATTCGGTTTACCTGTCAGTGGTCATAAAGGTATGGAAGGTATGGCTGATAGGTGTAGGTGTGTCATTTTATTATTTTTTTTCCCAATAACAGCCTTATTGCAAAATGGATTACATTCATTGTTTACCTCAAAATTCTACAAACAATATCCCATAATGACAAAGTGTAAGAAGTTTGTTTGAAATCTTTGCAAATTTATTTAAAATAAAAAAATGAAAAAAATCTAATGCTCATAAGTATTCACAGCCTTTGCTCAATACTTTGTTGAAGCTCCTTTGGCACCAATTACAGCCTCAAGTCATTTTGAGTATGATGCTACAAGCTCGGCACACATATTTTTAGGAAGTTTCTCCCATTTTTCTTTGCAGGACCTCTCAAGCTCCACCAGGTTGAATGGGGAGCGTTGGTGCACAGCCATTTTCAGATTTCTCCAAAGATGTTTATTTGAGTTTATGTCTAAGCTGGCTGGGCAACTCAAGGACATTCACAGAGTTGTCCTGTAGCCACTCCTTTGTTATCTTGGCTGTGTGCTTAGGGTAATTGTTCCGTTGGAAGATAAACCTTTCCGCCCAGTTTTAGGTCCAGAGCATTCTGGAGCAGGTTTTCATCAGGGATGTCTCTGTACATTGCTGCATTCATCTTTCCCTCGATCCTGGCTAGTCTCCCAGTTCCTGCCACTGAAAAACATCCACACAGCATGATGCCACCACCATGCTTTACTGTAGGGATGGTATTGGCCAGGTGATGAGCGGTACCTCCTTTCCTCCAGACATGACACTTGCCATTCAGGCCAAAGAGTTCAATCTTTGTTTCATCAGACCAGAGAATGATGTTTCTCATGGTCTGAGTCCTTCTGGGGCCTTTTGGTAAACTGCAGGCGAGGTGTTATGTGTCTTTTACTGAGGAGTGGCTTCCGTCTGGCCACTTTACCATACAGGCCTGAATGGTGGATTGCTGCAGAGATGGTTGTTCTTCTGGAAGGTTCTCCTCTCTCCACAGAGAAACACTGGAGCTGTCAGAGTGACCATCAGGTTCTTGGTCACCTCCTTCACTAGTGTCCTTCTCCCCTGATCGCGTAGTTTGGCTGGGCAGCCCACTCTAGGAAGAGTCCTGGTGGTTCCAAACTTCTTCTATTTACAGATGATGGAGGCCACTGTGCTTATTGGGACCTTCAATGCTGCAGAAATGTTTATGTACAATTCCCCAGATCTGTGCTTCTATACAATCCTGTCTAGGAGGTCTAAAGACAATTTCTTGGACTTCATGGCTAGGTTTGTGCTCTGACATGCACTGTTAACCGTGGGACATCTCAAGGATGATCAGTGGAAAAAAGGATGCATCTGAGCTCAAATGTGAGTGTCATGGCAAAGGCTGGGAATACTTATGTACGTGTTTATTTTTAATACATTTGCAAATATTTCAAACTTCTTTCATTAGGGGGTGTTGTTGGTAGAATTTTGAGGAAAATAATGAATTTAATACATTTTGGAATAAGACTGTAATGTGGAAAAAGTCAAGCGCTGTGAATACTTTCTGGATGCACTGTATTTCCGACCATCGTGAAAACGTAGGAGGCAGTATGGGTGTTTGTATTGCCGGTGTGCTATGTAAATGAATTGCCCTCTGCTGTTACACCTGTGCCCAGGTAGAAGTCACATAATCTCTCTGCCCTGCCAAATAAAAGGTGGAATGTTCCCATCATTGACCCATCTTCAGAGGAGTTTACCCAACCAGATCTATAAAGTGTTTACTTTGTGTGTTTGATGTGTATACATCCTGTACATCCTGGCTTATGCCACCTTTTTTTTTTTGGCAGTGGAAAGGGAAGGTTTGGGGAGGGGTGTGGGCACAGTATTCAGGGAGGGGTAAGGTGTATGAGCATACAGGACACATTATGAGCTACAGCAAGATAGATCATAAGACACAATACTAGCAGTGACAGAAAGGAGAGCAGCTACCGTACCTGAACATACCTGAACATACCTGGGGGGGAGAGCTGTGATACGCTGGAGAGCAGGACACCTAAGGTAACCAGACCAGAACGCTGCACCGTCTCCTCCTCCTGATCTTACCTGTACAGGTGATCACACACAACATAGCAGTTCCTTCTTCTGCCTAATTATAGCTATTCAGGCTGGAACACTTTGATAGATTCTACCCGTACAGGTAATGGTAGAACGAGCCAACATAACTTTTCATCTCCATCCACCTGTAGCTCTAGCCAAAAAAGTTTTGGCAGCAGGTAGACCTGAATGTACCCATATATAGATAAGACAAAGGTGTGTTGTTTTTTTTTTTTCTTCTTTTTTGAAGTTTTATTGTTTTTACATAGGATAAGAAAAGTTGTACAACATGTACATACAAAGAGCGCATAACATGTAACTCATATTCACTTGACACTATATAGTAAGGTGACCAGATTTTTAAAATGAAATCTGGGGACATATTCGTTTTTTACTAGTAATGGTGCCAATCGGTGACTTATATTGGGACTGCGCTATTGCGGGGGACAAATTGGATACCAAGTGACACTTTTGACACTTTGTGGGAACCAGTGATCGGTGCTAAAAATATGCACTGTCACTGTACTAATGACACTGGCTGGGAAGGGGTTAAACACATCTAGAGCAATCAAAGGGTTGTAGGGGAGGTGCTTTTACTAGGGGAAGGCATAGATCCTTGTCTCTGCTTTGCAGGGACACAGGATCAATGTCTTCCATACTGAGAGAACGTCAATCTGCCTTGTTTACATAGGCAGACCGCCCTTCTGCCCATGTACAGAATGACCGGTGGGCACTGGCAGACGTTGAGTCTGCCGGATCCGCTGATCGGGTCTGATACCCAGAAATGCAAGAACACATATATAGAGTATATATATAATCCTGTGCAGCGCGGCCGCCCTGTAAAAGTAAATCTGCTATGAGGTGGTTTGCAACTGGTTAAGATCATCAGCATTATGATAACTCACAGGCAGCAGGCACTCTATCATGGCTCTGGCTGGCTCTGTGTCAGTGTGTCACATGACATGGCTGCTGGGTGCTGATACATAGGACCAATAAGGTAACAAAATCAGTACCCTGCAGCCATGTTATGTGACACACTGTGACAGAGCCAGCCAGATCCATGATAGAGTGCCTGCTGTCTGTGAGTTATGATACCATCCATGATGCCAGAAAGTCAGACACAGTGCAATGTAGTCTATTCACAGACACCCCCAAAGCACACCTGTGTTGAAGCCTTGAAAGCACTGGCAGCCCAACGATCGGATCCACTTCCCCTCTTCCTGCTGCTGAACACTGTCAGCTGAGCTCAGCTGCCTCTAGGGTTGCCACCTGTCCAGGATTCACCCAGACGGTTCGGGTTTGGCATCATGCGTCCGGGTTTCAGACTGCCTGAAACCCGGACACATTAGTCAGACTGGACTATAGTTTCCCAGCAGGGTTGCTGGCTCCAGTTGTCTAAGCTGAGAGTGTCTTTTACACTCTCTATCATGCTGCCCAAAGCCAGCACTAACAATCCCCCCCCCACATACAGATGGGAGAGTAGAGAGGGCCTTATCTGCACCTCTTCCTCCCACCCCTATCCCTCTGTGTCTGCCCACACTCCAATCCCCGGAACTGTGCCTCAGAAAAGGAAAGTGTGGGCTGGAAATTTTAAGTCCAGCAGCCTCAGATACATCTGGATGAGAGGTGCTGACTGCCAAGGGGTGAGTGAGCTCACCATCCATCCCTGTCTGTGACTGAAGTATCCCCCTTCTCTCTCCTGCCTCTGAGGGAGTACACTAAGGTAAATCAGGGTTCTCAGAGCACCCCTTACATCAGAGTTCCCCTTTACACCAGAGGCCACAGTTTTTCCCCTTACATCAGAATCCTCTCCGTACATCAGAGTTCTCAGTGTTCCCCCTTAAATCAGGGTTCCCAGAGCATCCCTTATGTTAGAGTCCCCAGAGTTCTCCCTTACATCAGAGTCTGCAGAGTTCCCCCTTACAGGTAAAGGGAACTCTGCAAGTTCATATGTAAAAGGGGAACTCTGTGGACTCTGATGTAAAGGGGGACTCTTGTTATTAACTTCATATGATTAGAAATTTTATTTAATAGCAAAATATATGTATAGTTTATACTACAAAAAAAAAAATTCTGAGCGCCGCTAAAGTGTTTGGGTTTGATTTGAAGAAAAGGTGGCAACCCTAGCTGCCTCTCTCTGCCTGACGCCACCGCCCGCCCACCTCACAGCCTCTCAAGTCTCACTCTCTGGGCCCCGGCTACTACTGGGTGGGGAGCGTAGCTGAGCAGAGGAAGATCACTCCACCGGGGAAGGCAAGGAGATAGGCAGGAAGGTGGCTAGCAGGGACTTGAGCCAAGGCAGAAGAACATGCGAGCGGGAGCGGAATGGTCATGCGCCCGAAACTGAAAAAATAGTGTCTCTGCTCTGACCAGCACAGGATGGTCAGAAAGGGGCACAGATAATGGAAAAAAATACACCCCCCTAAGCTAGTAGAAGCGACAGAGCGGGGGTTTGCATTTTTTTTTTTCATATCTGCACTGACTGTCTTTGAAATTGCTCAGGCCCCTGTTCAAATCCAATCTGGGGACAAAACCGGGGACAGACTTTGTCTGGGGACAGTGTCCTCATTCAGGGGACTGTCCCCAGAAACCGGGGACGTCTGGTCACCCTACACTATAGTTCCATACAATGAAGTATTAGACAATCATATATATTGCTACAAATCAATTCATCATAAAGTTATCAGGTATATATTGACATATTGGCCACCATTAAATGATGGTGGGGCGGTGCGGCTCTAGTTCTGGGTGGATGTCATATGACAGCGCCCAGAACAGTCCAGTCACAGTCCGTCACATGTAAACACCGAGATGCCAGTAATTGGCTCTCCTCACCTCACACTGACAAAGTGTGAGGAGAGGAGAGACGAAAAGCGGCATCTCCTCACAGAGGACATCCAGGCATGTAATCAGGGCACCGATCATCAGTGCCCTGATTACAATAAAGCGCAGTGTGCCCACCAGTGCCAGCAGTGAGTGCCCACCAGTGCCAGCAAACAGTGCCCACAAGTGTAAGCAATCAGTACACATTAGTAATGCCAGTCAGTGCTGGCTATCACTGCTGCCCATCACTGCTGCCCATCAATACCACCCATCAATGCCCATCAGTGTCGCCTATCCGTGTCGCCTATCTATGCCCATCAGTGCCACCTATCAGTGCCACATATCAGTGCCACCTATCAGTGCCCATAAGTGCGGCATATTCGTGCCTCCTCATCAGTGCCACCTCATCAGTGCCGATAAGTGCCACCTCATCAGTGCAGCCTATCAGTACACATCAGTGAAGGAGAAAAATTACTTATTTACAAAATTCACGGAATTTAAGATAAACTTTTATTTTTTTTAAATTTTTCAGTCTCTTTGTTTTTTAGGAAAAAATAAAAAACATAGGAGTGATTAAATACCCCCAAAAGAAAGCTCTATTTGTGTGAAGAAAATTATAAAAATGTCACATGGTTACAGTGTAGCATGACCGCGCAATTGTCATTCAAAGTGTGAGAGCGCTGAAAGCTGAAAAATGGCCTGGGCAGGAAGGGGGTGTAAGTGCCCTGTATTGAAGTAGTTAAGCAATGCTCAATTGGTACTAAGGGGCCCAAAATGTGCCAAGAAAATATCCCCCACACCACTACACCACCAGCCTGAACAGTTGATACAAGACAGGATGGATCCATACTTTCATGTTATTTACACCAAATTCTGACCCGACCATCTGAAAGTTGCAGCTGAAATCGAGACTCATCAGACCAGGCAACGTTTTTCCATTCTTCTATTGTCCAATTTTGGTGAGCCTGTGTGAATTGTAGCCTCAGTTTCCTGTTCTTAGCTGACAGGAGTTGCACCCGGTGTGGTCTTCTGCTGCTGTAGCCCATCTGCTTCAACGTTTGATGTGTTGTGTGTTCAGAGATGGTATTCTGCATCCCATGGTTGTAACAAGTGGGTATTTGACTTATTTGCTTTCTATCATCTCAAACCTGAGTCTGCCCATTCTCCTCTGAACTCTGACATCATCAAGGTATTTTTGTCAATTCAACAGCCGCTCACTGGATATTTTCTCTTTTTTTGGACCATTCTCTGTAAACCCTCGAGATGGTTGTGTGTGAAAATCCCAGTAGATCAGCAGTTTTTGAAATACTCAGACCAGCCCGTCTGGCACCAACAACCATGCCACGTTTGTGTTACCAAGCAAATGGACAGGTTTACCTAATAAAGTGACCAGTGAGTGTGTAGTTCAGATACCATCTACATTTCCACTCATATACATTCATATACAACTTAACAAGGTAATCAAGCGAAATCGTGGATTACAATTTCAGCCAGGGAGACCAGAGTTTTTGGTTTTTTTTGGGCATCCTCGAGCATTATATGTTAACTTATACATAATGATTACGAAGGGTTAGGGAGTCTGAGGCATTAAGCTAGGGTAGGAAGATCATGTGATCTCCAATGAATTGCTATAGCCTTTTTGGCGTACAAAAGTAATAGTCATATTAATAGTTTTGTGCAATTAGGGAAGTCAGAGTCCTCGAAATCCCCCAAAAAACATCTACAGGGGGTTGCATATGTTAGGCATTTTAAAGGATGGAGCTCATGAAGTCTGTAATAAAGGTCTGTTGCTTAATGGGTGCCGGTTCAGATGGTATTTCATGCAGCCGATGCCTCCTTGAACATGCCAATAGGTTCAATTATCTCTCCCATTTTCTGGGACTCCCCACCTCAATCTATCCGGTTATCTCCTATGTCCACCTTTAGGTGGACTTTAGGTAAAGTACATTTTTTTACTTGGCTTGCCAAGGCTCTTAAACGCAACTCCATAAAAGCCAATGTGTCCATGTACACGTAAGCTTTTACAAGAGTTCAGAAGCTGCTGCGGTTAGGGGAGGTTCAACCTCCCTCTCCTGAACGCAGAAGAGTCGTGATCTGGCTAGGAACGGTTTGCCCGCCAGCCGCAGAACGCAACAAAATCGTGGTGCGTTTTCCCGTGGCTGGCAGTCAACATAATCTGTGTGTACATGAGGTCTTATTATGCTTCATATTTTTATTCCCTTCCCTTTTAGATTGTAAGCTCACACGATCAGGACCTTCCTAACCCCCTTGTCTTGAATTGTATTGTAACTCTTACTTTATGTATCTTTATAACATTGTATACTCAATAAACTTCTTTTGACAAGGAATTGTATTGTAACTATGCTTTTTTTCTAAAGCGTTGTACAAACTGCTGGCGGTCTATTAACCATGCTTAATATTTCGCTAAGCTATAACTTATGTGGTATTGTAGTGATCCACATTTTTAGCCACATGAGTGTAAATTTGCAGTTCCCATTGGCTGACCCTGCTGGAAGTAACATATGGTATGGCCAATCTTTATAGCTTAGTGAATTTATTGTATTTTTTTACTGCCAAACATTGCTTCAAATGTTTAATGTGCGTGTAAATCCTAACAATGACCTTCTTCTATTTGTTCCCTTTTGGTCTGTTATTTACAGGGCCGGGACAAGGGGTGGGCAGGAGGGGCGGCTGCCCTGGGCACTGTGGTATCATGTGAGGGGGGGTGCTACAAGGAGATTGGGGGATTTGTGTTATAAGGGGAAATTTAGGGGACAGCGGGGGGGGGGGGGTAAGTATTGTTCTAGGAGGTGGTGATTTAAGGGGATTTATGTTGGGAGGGAGGATGGGGGGAAGAAAATTTGTGCTAGGAGGGGGGATTTGGGGGGAATTTGTGCTGGGAAGGGGGAATTTGAAAGGGGGTGGGGGCGAGTGCAGTTTGGCATGTTCGCCCCCCCCCCCCCCCCCCATGGCTCTAGATGACCTTGTCCTGGCAATGGTTAATTATACAATTGAAAGCGCTTTGTTATACATTGTAGTTTCTGCCTCTGTGGCATTTAAAGCGGAGTTCCACCCATTTAAAAGTCAGCAGCTACAAAATGTGTAGCTGCTGACTTTTAATAATCAGACACTCACCTGTCCCACGGTCCAGCGATTCTGGTGTCCTCTCCACGGCGCCGGCATTCTGACTGTGGGCGCCCGGCTGTGGCTTCACAGGCAGGCACACACTGCGCATGCGCGAGCCCCGCTGCGCGATGTGATTGGCCGGGCAATCTTCTGGGACCTGTGACGTGTCCCAGAAGATTGCACGGAGGGGGGGGGGGAGAGGTGAACTTCCTTTCCGGGCAGCGGAGCCCTGGGAGGAAGTGGGAGCTGGATGCCTCTAAAAAGAATGTATCTGCTCCCCCCCCCCCCAAAAAAAAATGACATGCCAAATGTGGCATGTCAGGGGGTCACCTGCACTTAAAGCAGAAGTTCCATTTTTGGGTGGAACTCCGCAATAAGGCAGTGATATCAGCCCTGCTCAATTCACCTCTGAAAACTACAAAAACATCTCCCTTCTATGTTATGAAGATGTTCAAATCATGAGTGAGCAGCCTGGAGTAACAACACTGCTCCTCCATAAAGACAGAATGATGAGGAAGCGTTGTCACCCTAAGAGGAAGTGTGCTATTGGCAGGATCACCAGGTGAAACAAAAGGGGAAAAAAATGAAATTAAAAAAGCTAATGCAGCCACCACATCTAAGGACTGGTAGGCTGGAATATATTACATTTTTGTTTTTGGGTTTAGATACTCTTTCAATTCTCACTGAAAACGTTGTGTACATTCAGTTTGTGCAAGGGATTGTTCATGACTTGTCAGCTGTTAACAAGTGACACTCCCAGACAAACAGATTCTGAAAGAATCCAACCCGGATGACTGAACCCTCAAAGGATTGCTTGTTTTTTGTTTTTTTTTGTGGTGAACCATTGTTCACGTTCCAAAGTGGTATAAAAATGTTGAAATCGTTGTTTCTACGGAATTGTATCTAATGTTTACAGGCACTTTTATGATACATTCTCTAGGCCAGCCTTTCACAATCTTTTTACACTAGACTAGAGGAACCCTTGAAATCATTTTGAGGTCTCGGGGAACCCCTGCTAAAATGAATTGATTGGTGGTCAGTGGGAAAAATACCCCTTAACTATTGGCTGAATGTGCTATATAGCCAAATTACAGCTACAGCACGGTCATCCAGTTCTGGGAGGGCAGCATATGACGTCCTCCCAGAACTGTGCCCCCCACGCACAGGCTGCGACGTATACCCAGTGCGCTCTGTGATTGCTGTGTTCTTTGGACACAGCTGATCAGAGATCAGTTTAAAGCACCAACTACAGCGGTTCCTTACCACGTAATCAGCTTTGTCCAATCACGATGTAAACACACCTGCCAGTTATCGGCATTCCTTTTCTCACACTGTCACAGCATGAGGAGAGGAGAGAGCCGGTAAATGGCTAGTGTGAAAGGGGACATCAGCACTGATAATCAGGGCACTGATCATCAGTATCCTGATGATCAGTGCATCCCCAACAGTGCCCATCAGTTCTGCCTATCAGTGCCCATGATTAATGCTAGTCAGTGCCCATTAGCGCTGCAAATCAGTGCCAGTCAGTGCCCATCAGTGCTGCCCATCAGTGCTGCCAGTCTGTGCCTCTTCATCAGTGCCACCAGTCAGTGCCACCTATCAGTGCCCTTCAGTGCTGCCTATTAATGCCCATCAGTGCTGCCTATCAGTGCAGCCTCATCAATTCCTCCTCTTCAGTGCACACCAGTGCTGCCTCATCAGTGCCGATCAGTACAGCCTCATCATTGCCCATCAGTGCCGCCTCATCAGTGTTCATCAGTTCAGCCTTTCAGTGCCCATCAGTGCTGCCTATTAGTGCCTATCAGTGCAGCCTCATTAGTGCACATCAGCACACATCAGCGCACATCAGTGAAGGAGAAAATTACCTATTTGCATTTTTTTTTAACAGAAACTAAGAAAAGCGTTTTTTTCCCCCAAATTTTTGTTCTTTTTTCGTTTGTTTAGCAAAAAAAACAAAAACAAAACCCAGTGGTGATTAAATACTACCAAAAGAAAGTTCTATTTGTGTGAAAAAAAATTATAAAAATTTCATATAAATACAGTGTTGCATGACTTCGCAAATTGACATTCAAAGTGCGACGGCGCTGAAAGCTGAAAACTGGCCTGGGCAAAAAAGGGGTGAAAGTGCTCTGTAGGCAAGTGGTTAAATTGATGGCCAGTGAAAAGAAAGCTCCCTATATTGGTGGTCTGTGGTTAGAATGCTCCTTACATTGGTGGTCTGTGAATAGAACGCTTCTTACATTGGTGGCCAGAGAAAAGAATACTCCTTACATTGGTGGTTAGTGGGAAGAATGTACAATATGTAAAGCGCTGCGTAAAGTGAGAGCGCTATATAAGTACCTGTAATAAATAAATAAATGTCTTTTACTTTAACCACTTGAGCCCCCAGTGCCAGTTTTGTCCCCGGGCCTCTTAAAACTGTTTCCAAGCCCAGCGGCTCAAAAAAGTCACATCATGACACTTGTCATTCCTGTGGAACTTCTCTCCAGCCTCTCCCTTCGGCAGAAAACTGCTATAGTCATCTATTGCTGTCTGACTTCTGGCAGTAATAGACAGGGCTGTTTGAAGGAATTTGGGGGCCCCAAGCAAAATGGACATGGAGGCCCCCCAACCCCCCCTGCATGCACGCACGCAAAGCCCCCCTTACTACCCCCCCCCGTGTTCTTTTTAACCCCCCTCCCTACCGCGTACTGCGCGGCAGGAGATTCAGTTTTCTGTTCACGGCCGGACTGAAGGAAAGTGAGCACTCAGATCACCCATGAAGGAAATATAGAATAAAAAGTAAATCAATGTACTCTATCTATCTGTCTATCTATCTACTGTGTGTATAGATATATCTTTATATCCTAAAAGTAAGTAAAACCATTTCCTCCAAAAATGAATTCCCCAGGTCTAACCTGGTGCCGTTTTGTACATTTTCAGTTAAAGGTTTACAATGTTTTTTCATCTTTTCTTATCTCTTTCCACAGGTACTACCTGGTCATGGGATCTGTAGAGCCCTTAGGCCTTCTCTTCCGCTTGTACATCTACTCCATCCATGGGTACGTGTGTGAAGTGCTCTTCACAGCTTTCGTGGACTTTACTGCCAACAGAGACTGGAGGTTTCAGGGTGTCTCCAGTGTTTGGGCGCTGTTCATCTATGGAGTAGCCATGTTAGGTATAGAGTACATGTACTTGTATCTGAGGTTTCATTGCGGCTTCCTTCTCCGTGCCCTTCTCTACACTTTGTGGGTGTACTTTTGTGAGTTCAGTGCTGGATGGTTACTGAGATGTATGAGTGCCTGCCCTTGGGACTATAGTCACTACAGATACAACTTTAAGGGCCTGGTGACCTTAGAGTATGCTCCCTTCTGGCTATTAGGAGTTGTCCTCTTAGAGAAATATCTGATTTGGTACACACTTCACTTGCGTCTGGATGGAAGCTGAAAAGGAAACAGAGGCAGAATCCCTGAAGGCTTTTAATGAGTGGACAAAGACCTCACTTGTGAAAAGGATTTGTTGATGTGCAATATTGAGTCTTTTTTTGTGCAATACTTTGAATTTTATGTTTACTATGGATTCCTGTGGACTACAATAACAGTACATCAATTAAAAAAAGACAATACGTTGCATTTTGTCTAATTTGTTGGAAAGTCACTAAACTATCCAGAGACTAGTTCATATCAGAATATCATAACATTAAAGTGGAGCTATGGGCAAATTTTAAAGAATTTCATATGTGATGAAGTTTATCAATAGTGTTTACATGACTCGTTTTGTTTTTCTGATTCCCCCCATAACAGATAGCACAACCTGGTCCATGAACTCCCTGCATCCTACACTGAAGTTAAAGTCGAACTATAGGCAACACTTTATTTTTTTTCATTTTGGATAGAGTTAGGCCCCATACACACTATTAGATTTTTTGCAGATTTTTGTCTTCAGATTTACCAAAACCATATAATATGAGGTCAAACCTTAAAAGTTTCAATTTGCTTGCAATCAGACAGGCCCTTGCACTACATGGTTTTGGAAAATCTGAAGACAAAAATCTACAGAAAATCTAATAGTGTGTATGGAGTCTAAGGGAAGGTTATAACCCCTGTAAGGTTTATTTTTGCCATCTGTGTTCCATTTTGGAGATTTTCCTTCACTTCCTGTCCCATAGCCAAACATGAAGTGACAAATTAAGGGAATCCTTTGGGGACCCCCCCCCCCCCCAGGTCACCTTTCTGGGGACAAACCAAAATTTAGAATTTTCATTTTTTTAAAGATAATGGTAAACAGGACAACTAGAGAGGATTAATCTCCTAAATGGGGGCACAGACAGTAATAAAAAACTGACAGATGTTCTAATCTCTCTCCACCCTATCCAAAGTAAAAAAAAAAAAAGTTTTGCCTTTAGTTTTACTTTAAGTAAAATAGCCTGGTCTAAAGCCTCTTACACACGGTATGATTGTTGGCGGGGGATTGTCTGTTGACAGACTGTTGTCCTAAAATCGTACCGTTAGTACGCTCCTTTTGACAATTGTTATCCAACTTTCGGCCAACAAATGTTGGATGGCAGGCTAGTAAATTTTCGGCAGACAACGGTTTGATGGCAGATTTTCGTATGGTCAGTACACAAATCCGTCACACAAAAGTCGAAAGTACAAACATGCATGCTCGGAATCGATGTTTACCAAACACAAAATTAGCAGAAGGGGCCCAAAGGGTGGCGCTCAAGACCTGAAATTCCTCATAGTACGTCACTACATTCATGTTTGTTGCACGACTATTGTGTACCGTTAGTATACAAGACAAGATCCTGACACACTCCTTTTTGACAAAAATCAGACGTTCGGTTGGCCAACAATCGTACCGTGTGTACGAGGCTTAACACCCCATACACACTATACAACTTTTGTTGTCTGATTTCCTTTAGATTTACCAAAACCATGTAGTGCAAGGGCCTGCTTGATTGCATACAAATTGAAACGCTTAAGTTTGACTTCATATTATATGGTTTTGGTAAATCTAAAGGAAAAAATCTACAGAAAATTGTATAGTGTGTATCTAGCTTTAGACCCATCCCAGCATGTGAATGGACAATGAAAAAAACAGTAGCACGTTGTCCCTTTCTGCTATCTCGCTCCTTTCCTCTCTTTTAGCATTTAAATGATAGGGGCCACCCCTCTCCTAGTGGGTTACTTGAGAGGGTTCAAGTCAGTTAACTCATGCAATTTCCATTTTCAATCACATTTAACAAATACATATTTGAATTAAAAATGCTTTATTTTTTATTTGCCTGAAGTTCAGCTTTAAACCAAACGTATACTTTGCTCAAAGTTAGAGACATAAATGGATATGGCTTACAAAATAAAAACTGTGATCATGCTGGTTAGGAAGCCATGTGCAACCACTATTCTCCCCCCAGTAGGAAATAGTTTGGAGGGGAAAAAATCTTTGCTTTGGTTTCTAGAGAACCTCATCCTGGGTCCTACAGACACATTTTTTTTTTTCATTTTGGATATAGTAAGGGACGGTTATAACCCCTGTTAGATTTTTTTTTTGCCATCTGTGTCCCATTGCAGAGATTTCCCTTCACTTCCTATCCCAGAAATTATGGGAATTTTTTGGGGGACCCCCAGGTCACCAGAACTAGTGTCCTCATTGGAACATTTCCTTCCTATTACTTTTCTGGGGACAACCCAAAATTTGGGATTTTCTATTGCTTTCACTTTCAATTATATTGGTAAAAATGAGAAATAGAGAGAGTGAATCTCCCCAACGGGAGGCACAGACAGCAATAAAGACCTAACAGGTATTCTGATCCCTCTCCACTCTGTCCAACGCAAAAAAAAAAAAAGTTGTTAAACCTTAACCCCTTTATGCTGGTGGTATGCATATATGTGGCCTCTCGGTGGTTGGGCCTTAACACAGAGCGGCTGCATATATGCATACCAGAATGTAAATAGAGCTGCGCCAACAGCATGCGCCCTACGTGCTCCCAGAATTGTAAGGCCCCTTTCACACTGGGGCGGGGGCGTTGTCGGCGGCAAAGCGCGGCTATTGTAAGCGGCGCTTTACCGTCGGTATTCGGCTGCTAGCGGGGTGGTTTTACCCCCCTTCTAATGGCCGAGAAAGGGTTAAAACCACTGCAAAGCGCCTCTGCCACGCGTATAGCCACGCTGTCCCATTGATTTCAATGGGCAGGAGCGGTGAAGGAACTCCTTCACCGCTCCGAAGATGCTGCTAGCAGGACTTTTTTTCCTGTCCTGCCAGCGCATCGCTCCAGTGTGAAAGCCCTCGGGGCTTTCACACTGGAATTAAAGCAGCGGCACTTTCGGGTCGGTTTGCAGGCGCTATTATTAGCGCAATAGCGCCTGCAAACCACCCCCAGTGTGAAAGGACCCTTACCGGCAGCTAACGGAAGGCCCCCAATCTCTATTTGTGATCGGGAGCTTTCTGATCATGTGACCACTGTGACAGCCAATCACAGCGGTCACATCATCAGAAACACTGCCTCCTGGCATCAGAAATACTTTTTAAAGGGCGGGAGGCAGTGGCTTTAAAAGGTTAACCTGGCCAGCCAAAAAAATATATATATATATTCCTCCATCCACACAAACCCTTAGAACCCTTTCACACTGGGTCGGGTTTCAGGCGCTTTAGCTCTGGAAATAACCTTTGCTAAGCGCCTGAAAACTGCCTCCCATTCATTCCAGTGTGACTTTTCACACTGGGGCGGTGTGCTTGCGGGACATTCCAAAACGTCCTGCAAGCAGCATCTTTGGGGGGGGTTGGGAGTTCTGTGTTGAGCACTTCCAAAACATTGGAACGAATGGGCAGCGCTTTCAAAACGCCTGAAAAGCGATTTGAAAGCTTCGCAAAACGGGAGTTTTTAACCCCTTTTTTGGGGTTAAAAGCTCCCTGCTAGTGGACGAAAAGTGGCGCTAAAGCACCGCCTAAACAGCGCTGAAGCGCCGCTAAAACGAGCGGTGCATTAGTGCTAGGGGCTGGCTCTTGTAGTGTGAAGCACCAGGCATTCTGACAGCAGGACTCTCCACTCTCAGAATACACTGATAAGTGGTTGCTGACACTAATTGACAAGTTTTCCAGATTGTCCATCTAAGGCCCCTTTTACACTGCTACGACTTGAAAGTCGCACGATTTTGCCGTGATTTTACCATGATTTTGCCGTGATTTTACCACAATTTTGTGTTTCATATTCCCATCGCACACGTTCCTGGTATAAGCTCTAAAGGTTTGGGTGCTGCAGCAACAACCAGCTGGATACTGGTTCAAGTCACAATGTATACTTGCCAACACACCAAGGATCAGCACAAGGTGGCGTCCAAACGGTTTAGTTTATTGCATGATCACAACACAAAAAGGTGCAACGTTTCAGAGTCACGCAGGACCCCTTCGTCATGCGGGTCCTGCGTGACTCCGAAACGTTGCACCTTTTTGTGTTGTGATCATGCAATAAACTAAACCGTTTGGACGCCACCTTGTACTGATCTTTGGTGTGCTGGCAAGTATCTACATTTTTACCACAATTTTGGCGCGGTTTCGCCATGATTTCAGGGACTGCCTAAAAGGCGCTCTATGGACCACAACTCACATCAATGTCGTACCAAAGTAGTACAGGGACTACTCTGAAGTCGGTGTGACTTGAAGTCGCACAGATATGAATGATACTCATTGGAAATCATGGAGTATGACTTGTCAAGATCAACTTCTGTCAAACAGGAAACCGGCCACATACAGACCGAACTTCAGCCTGTCCCTGCTGAACTAGCTGAATTTCAGTCCATCTATGGCCAGCTTTAGGCTTTTACACTAAAACCTAATAAAATTTTAACCATGTTAATGTAATTTTAAAAGTCATTTTCAACATTTTTGTTTAATCTGAAGCTTTCATGGAAATAATACATTTTTATACTGTATGTTTTTATGGCTTTATGACCTTTATCGTGGATTTTTATTGAATTTGTATAACAAATAAAAATACAATTTTTAACTGTATAATTTCTTCAACTTACTTCAATTTAGTTAGCACATTTAAAGTGATTGTAAAGGTTCGTTTTTTTTTTTGTTCTAAAAATAACAAACATGCCTATACTTACCTGCTGTGTGCAAGGGTTTTGCACAGAGGGGCCCCGATTCTCTTCTTCTGAGGTGCCCCGGTGGCGCTCCTGGCCCCTCCTTTTCATTGGGTGCCTCCACAGAAAGAGCCGCTCACCAGCTCACCATGGGGGCACCCATGCAGGCGCGCTCCTGAGTCCTGCTGCTGCGTCCATCGACACAGACAGACAGCAGGACTCGCCCCCCCCCCCCCCCCCGCTCCCGTGTCACTGGATTTGACTGACAGCAGCAGGAGCCAATCTATCAATCTATCCAATGAGGACAGAGACAGTGGCTGGAGCCGATGGGCTTGTGCATGGCGCTGGAATGGATCGGCTCAGGTAAGAAAAAGGGGGGGAGGCTCTGGGGGGATGCAGCAGGGAAGGTTTTTCACCTTAATGCATAGAATGCATTAAGGTGAAAAACCTTGAGACTTTACAACTCCTTTAAAGTCTGTGTTTTGGATGTAGTTTCCAGTTGCTGTTATAGGTTGACAATACTTTGTCTCTGCCTCTCAAAAGTGCTTTTGAGTTGTCACCCTGACACACGGGCTTCTGATGGAGACTACAAATGGCTATTTCAACACACATTACAGATATACAGTATGTTGAGTTATTGTCATGATTAGGAAACCAACCCTAAAAATTCCATGCTTTTTTTTTTTAAATGCCCCCCCCCCCCCAAAGGGAGCCCCCCGAACTTTGTGTGTCGGAATTGTGTACACACGATCAGAATTTACGTCAACGGATTTTGTTGTCGGAAAATTTGAGAACCAGATCTCAAATTTTGTGCGATGGAAATTCAGACGGAAACTGTCCGATGGAGCCTACACACGGTCGGAATTTCCGACAAAAGGCTCCCATCGAACATTTTTCGTCGGAAAATCCGACCGTGTGTACGGGGCATTCGAATTTACTATTGCTTTAAGAGGCTGCAAATAGACTGCATGAGGCAAATTAGGAAGGAAAGGTTAAAAACAAGTATTTTATTAAAAAATAGACAATCATTTATGATACACTAAATCCACAATTGCTGTGCCTTGTTTTAAAAATTCAAGGGGTACCTCTTTGGTGATAAACAGGGGCTTCTGCATAGGTACCTCCAACTTGGAAGCAGTCTGTTTACTTAATCTCTTCCAGCAGCAGCTGTTTCTTGCCATCACTAGGGGGAGCCAAACAGAAGACAACAGAGGAACTTTGGAGTGAATTCACTAAGAGTTATATATTGACTGAAAAAATGTGTTAAAATGACAATTGTACAAATGTTCCCTTCACTAAGAGTTAAACATAGACTGAAAAAAATTGTTAACCTCCCTGGCGGTTTTCCCGAGTGTGGCTCGGGGTTAAAATTCAGGACCATTAGCGGTAACCCCGAGCCACACTCGGGATTACATCGCAGGATCCTGGTGTGGCTTTACTTACCCTGTCCCCGGGATCCTGCGATGTCCCCCCGCTGTGTCTGCGGGCTCCGTCCTCATCCGAAGCCTCTCTGTGCCAGGCTCCGTTCCCTGCGAGCGGCGTGACGCACGGGGGCGGAGCCTGGCAGCAAATTCAAAAAATTGTAAAAACATAACACATACAGTACTGTAATCTTACAGATTACAGTACTGTATGAAATTATTTCACATCCCTTTTGTCCCCAGTGCTTTGTCCTATGCCCTGCATGCAGTTTTATGTTCTTTCTGCCTGGAAACTGGAGATTGTCCATAGCAACCAAAAAGTGTCCCTTTACATCAAAAGTGGCTTTAGACCAGCTAGAAAACAGCAATAATAAATTAGAACACTTGCAGAATTGAGCGATAGTGAATCGTGGGGAAATGTATTTTATTATTATTATTTTTTTTTTTTTTATTATTTATTATATTATAATTTATGTTTTTGTGTTTCAAACTTTATCATACCCGGGATATCTACTAGACTCTTGTTTGGACAGATTTAAGTGTGTTATTGTTAAGAATTACAGACCTACAATATAAAACGCCAAATTTCCATGCAAAATAATTGTACCGCTTTCAGCACCTAAAATCCTAAATAATCATACCGCCAGGGAAGTTAAAAGAACAATTGTATGACAATGCCCTAATATTCAAAATTTCTGGGAAGCAGTGGTCTCACACATTCACTCTGTGACCACTATTCATGTTCCCCCGGACGGTGGAGGTTTGTCTGCTGGGTTTGGTGGACACTCTGGCTCATCTTTGGGCCTCCAGAACGCTGATAGGATTATTATTGTTTTATGCAAGGAAAATTATTCTTCTCCAATGGAAATCCCCATCAGCTCCAACCCTGACCTCGTGGGAAAAATTAATTAATGTCAACTTACCACTATACAAGGCCACCTACCTAGCGAGAGGTTGCTCCAAAAAATTCCACAAGGTCTGGGACATTTAGGTAGAGGACCGATCTACCAGTCCTGACCCTGACTCTCCTGATTAATAGATTACCTTACAAAAGACCAGTTGGACACGTATATTGTGTGAAATTCAACCCACGTCCAATCCACATGCCTAACAATTGTGACTTCCTTCTTATATAATATGACTTACTGTTATCCCTGAGCTGCTGATACCTACAATACTCTAATGCCCCGTACACACGGTCGGATTTTCCGATGGACATTGTCCGATCGGAGCGTGTTGTCGGAAATTCCGACCGTGTGTGGGCGCCATCGGACATTTTCCATCGGAATTTCCGACACACAAAGTTGGAGAGCAGGAGATAAAATTTTCCGACAACAAAATCCGTTGTCGGAAATTCCGATCGTGTGTACACAAATCCGACGGACCAAGTGCCACGCATGTTCAGAATAAATAAAGAGATGAAAGCTATTGGCCACTGCCCCGTTTATAGTCCCGACGTACATGTTTTACGTCACCGCGTTTAAAACGATCGGATTTTCCGACAACTTTGTGTGACCGTGTGTGTGCAAGACAAGTTTAAGCCAACATCCGTCGGAAAAAATCCTAGGATTTTGTTGTCGGAATGTCCGAACAAAGTCCGACCGTGTGTACGGGGCATAACAATCTCAGTAGCTACTGGAGCATGGAGCTTTGTTCTAGTGCTACTACCGTTAAGAGGTTTGTTTTTCTTTTCTGTTTTTTCACAATGTTTTTTTTCCGAGCCTGAGTATGCCCAATAGGCTTTGTTTTGTATCTAAACTTGAAACTCAATAAAAAGAATTAAAAAAAAAAATAACAATTGTACAAATTTTCAATTCACTAAGAATTTGCCAGTAAATAGCTCATGCATTAGCCGGCTGCCGCGTCCTTAACAATAGATGACGGTTTCTCGCTGACAGCTGAATGTAAAAAAAACATTCTGGCAATTAAAAATTCTTTAAAAAAAAAATCTTAAAAAAACAGCGTGGGGGTCCCTCAATCTATACCAGGCCCTTCGGGGTCAGGTCTCGATTTTAAGGGGAACTCCATGCCAA
Organism: Aquarana catesbeiana; assembly: GCF_042186555.1. Lineage (NCBI taxonomy): Eukaryota > Metazoa > Chordata > Amphibia > Anura > Ranidae > Aquarana > Aquarana catesbeiana. Next base: position 70,978,148 of record NC_133332.1, read on the forward strand.
TATGTAAAAAAAAAAATCCATACCAGACCCTTATCTGAGCATGCAGCCTGGCAGGCCAGGAAAGGGGGGAACCACACCAGGCCATATACTCTCAACATGTGGGGTGCTTTGGGTAATTGGGGCTCGGCCCCCCAAAACACCATGTTCCCATGTCAACGGGGACAAGGGCCTCTTCCCCACCACCCTGGTCGGTGGTTGTGGGGATCTGTGGGCAGGGGGCTTATCGGAATCTGGAAGCCCTCTTTAACAAGGAGGCCCTCAGGTCCCGGCCCTCCCACCATGTGAATGAGTATGGCCTACTTATTCACCAAAAAAGTGTAAAAAGCAAATAAAAACACAATTGTTTTTGACATTTTCTTTATTAAAAAGGTGTCCCCTGGCGTAGGTCCATTGTCAATCACGATGCCCACCGTCGACCCGAAAAAAGAAATCTCTGGTCCCGATGAAGGAAACTCGTTGACAGCTGATCAGGGCCGTCATAATTAGCGGGCACACCTGGGCACTATCCAGGGGCCCCAGCTGCATGGGGGGCCCCTGCACTTCCCCTTTCCCCTTGCAGCTTTGTTTATAACATGCACTGCTTTATCAAGTCACTCCCCTCTCATTTAATCCTGTTAGGATGTTCCTCTGAGATCTTCAATATCTCCAGAGGAAGCTGGAGTTTGTGGGTGGAGCCAGGGGTGTGGCTGCCTCCCCCACTCCTCCCAAAGACTCATTCATCAAGCTCAGGAGGAGAGAATACAGCAGCCTGGGAGCATTCAACAATGTTGTAAGTGACTGAGCACATGTCTCTGCATACTGCACTAACCTTCCAATATTTCACCCTATACTATCCAGACCTACCTCTATACCTCCCTATACTACCCAGACCTACCACTATACCTCCCCATACTATCCAAGCCTACCACTATACCTCCCTATACTACCCAGACCTACCACTATACCTCCCTATACTACCCAGACCTACCACTATACCTCCCCATACTATCCAAGCCTACCACTATACCTCCCTATACTACCCAGACCTACCACTATACCTCCCCATACTACCCAGACCTACCACTATACCTCCCTATACTATCCAGGCCTACCACTATACCTCCCTATACTACCCAGACCTACCACTATACCTCCCTATACTACCTGGACCTACCACTATACCTCCCTATACTATCCAGACCTACCACTATACCTCCCTATACTATTCAGACCTACCACTTTAACTCCCCATACTACCCAGACCAACCACTATACCTCCCCATACTACCCAGACCAACCACTATACCTCCCCATACTACCCAGACCTACCACTATACCTCCCTATACTATCCAGGCCTACCACTATACCTCCCTATACTACCCAGACCTACCACTATACCTCCCTATACTATCCAGGCCTACCACTATACCTCCCTATACTATCCAGACCTACCACTATACCTCCCTATACTATCCAGACCTACCATTATACCTCCCAATACTACGCAGACCTAACACTATACCGCCCTATACTATCCAAACCTGACACTATATTGCCCTATACTATCCAAACCAACCTCTGTACTGCCCTATACTATTCAAACCTACCACTGTACTGCCCTATACTATCCAAACCTTCCACTATACTGCCCTATACTATTAAAAACCTACACTTGTACTGCCCTATACTATCCAAACCTACCTCTGTACTGCTCTATACTATCCAAACCTACCTCTGTACTGCCCTATACTATCCAAACCTACATCTGTACTGCCCTATACTATCCAAACCTTCCACTGTACTGCCCTATACTATCCAAACCTACACTTGTACTGCCCTATACTATCCAAACCTACCACTGTACTACCCTATACTATCCAAACCTACCTCTGTACTGCCCTATACTATCAAAGAAATAAAGAAAAAAAATTCCAAAAAAGGAAAAACCTGTGGTCAGACTTTAAAGGCACAACAAACAGTAGAAATATACAAAAATACTAGCAGTTATTTAAATATATATATAATACAAACAACAGGAACATGAAAGAAACCTCGATAAAAATCATATATACAAAAAACAATCTATATATGATATGAGCCCTAATGCGTCTATGCGTTTCGTTGTACACTTCTTCAGGACACATTTGGGGTTCAGTAGTTGCAAAGAAGAGAAAGGGGTCTCACTATTTTGCAGAAGGAATCACATATTAATCAATTAGTGATCAACAAAGTAATTTCCAACAAAGGGAAAGAGCAAGGTGGCGCAATGAGGTCAGAGCGAATCACCAGGCAAACAACACCCAGGAACCACCTGTGAATCAATGATCACGAGTGTCTAGGTATGATACTTTCAAACAGGGGATGCTGTATCAAAGTGAATATTCATAGAAGACCGGATATAATTATAGATTGTTCATATCAGAAAATATAAGAATCCTTCAGTCAGAGGCAGCCACAGACGAAGAAATTTGGCCATATATCAAAAGTAATGAATCCAGATTTGGGCTGTTATCATCCAAAATAGATAAAGATACAGCAATGTAACGAAAATCCCCTGGGAGAGAGCAGGACACTCTACTGCCCCATACTGCCCTAACCTATGTCTGTACTGCCCTACACTATCCAAACCTACCTCTGTTCTGCCCGATACAATCCAAACCTACATCAGTACTGCCCTATACTAATCAAACCTTCCATTGTACTGCCCTATACTATCCAAACCTACCACTGTACTGCCCTATACTATCCAAACATTCTGTACTACCCTAAACTATCCAAACATACCTCTGTACTGCCCGATACTATCCAAACCTACCTCAGTACTGCCCTATACTATCCAAACCTTCCATTGTAATGCCCTATACTATCCAAACCTACCACTGTACTGCCCTATACTATCCAAACCTACCTCTGTACTGCCCGATACTATCCAAACCTACCTCAGTACTGCCCTATACTATCCAAACCTTCCATTGTAATGCCCTATACTATCCAAACCTACCACTGTACTGCCCTATACTATCCAAACCTACCTCTGTACTGCCCTATACTATCCAAACCTACCTCTGTACTGCCCTATACTATCCAAACTTACCTCTGTACTGCCCTATACTATCCAAACCTACCTCTGTACTGCCCTATACTATCCAAACTTACCACTATTCCGCCCCATACTACCCTAATCTGCCACTATACCGCCCCATACTACCCTAGCCTGCCACTATACCACCCTATACTACCCAAACCTGACACTATACATTACTACACCCTATTCTGTAACCTCCTGACCTCCCCTCTACTGTGTCCTCCAACCCCCCTGTACTGTGTCTTCCTGCCCCCCCCCCCCCCCCCCCGTACTGTGTACAGTCATACAAAAATACAGGCCGCTAAATGGCTGCCAGAGGCATTTATGACAGGGGGCAATGTGTACAGGGAGGGAGATAGTTTCACAAAGAAGTGGGAGCAGTGTATACAGGGAAAAAGAGGCAGTGTATACAGGGAAAAAGAGGCAGTGTATACAGGGAAAAAGAGTCAGCGTATACAGGGGGACAGTGTATAGGGGGTGAATTTAATTTGGGATAATTCCCTGGTTTTCTGTATTTGTTGTTTCAAATCAGACTAAAAAGCCACACCCAAAATATAGCATTATTTAGCCACATCCACTCCCTGCCAGCGAGCGCAAAGTGCACCGCAGATCACCTTCTCCCTGATAGGGGCCCTAGTGCATTACTTTGCACAGGGGCCCATGATGTTATTAAGATTGCCCTGCAACTGATGAGTCATCCGCTGTGGAGGACGTGGCTTCCAGCCCTGCTCCTTAACAACAAGCTATTGAGGGGGCGGACCCCATGCTGCATCTGAGCAATACCACATGTGATAATGACAGCAAGACCCTGGTGATAAATATTCTTTTTTTTTACTTTCTGTTGTTTGTAAATTGGACTTAACAGCTTACTGCATTTTTTTTTGCAATATTTACCTGCACATTTTTCATTTTGCACTAAATACCGAATAATTGTTTTTTTTTTGCCTTAGTTTTTTTGTGAATTGGCTATTTTTTTTTTTACTGCATGTGATAATTTATGCAAATGAGTCACATGACCGTGTTTTCGCATGCGGTAATCTTTAGTGAATTGACCCCTTTTGTTATGAAATACATTACCAGGCTTTCTTTTGTGATCCCTGTAGCACCAGCTCTGTACTTGTCACTGCTCCTTCACATACAAAATCCAGATGGCTCCCATCTCTTTTTGCGGTAAGATGGAGGAGGGGATTAGGGGGGTCCCCGAGTGTCCCGTCTCTGAGTCTTTCTGATGTGCATTCTGAATTGCTGTTGAAACCTTTCTGGAACTAGTCACATTCACCACTCGATATGTCTCTCATATTACCTTTTACAAAGGAAAAATATATTTTTTGAACATAACACACAAAGTACACGCCAACACATCATACATTCCCTGGAAGCATGAAGATATGTTCTGACATGTGCAGGTGGTGCAGGAAGAATTGGAAGATAATCAGCAGATAAGATTTAGATCTTCATGAATTTTAATCATTCTGGGAAGGTAAACAACTTATTTAGAAGAGCAGTCTCTACTCTTCCAATGTGTCACCGCAGTCAGATAGCCCAGCCCTTCTTTAATCTCAACAGCCCCAGGACATAATATGGCCTAGATTAGTGCTCTGACTCACTCGCTTTGTATATATAAGTCATCCAGGTGATAGTCATTAGAGGCAGAAAATCAAGAAAAATTTGAATAGACGGCAGAGGTGTAACCAGAGATCATGGGGTCCCATAGAAAAATTTGTATGCCCCCCAAGACCCCCCTACTATCATTGGTCCTAAACTATGTCTAAATCATGAACAGGTATAGGAAAGCTGTCAGTTTAGACAGTACATTACTAGGGACCAGAGCTAAGAACTGAAGTTCTAAAGAGGGGCATCAGCGCAGGGAATACAGTAGGCATACAGTATTATAATATGCCCATTTAGCTGGATCTTTCTGCCAAGAGCTCAGTGCTCAATCTGGCATGTATTTACATGCTTTTACAGGAGCATGTACCCCCACCCCCCAATAAACACAGTTTACTATGCTTCAGTTATGAATGAACACAGTGAGTGATCGGTACCGATCACTTATTGTGTTCAATCAGGAAAGGAAGGAGCTGGTAAATGTGACATTCTTACCAGACCCTTCCCCCGGTCTCCATCCTGAAGGATCCTATTGTTTGATTGCAGCTGCCGGTGGGAAGCAGAGGAGAGAAGCTGGCAGCACTGTGGGGGTGGGAGGGGGCACAGACTAGGGTTGCCACCTTTTCTTCAAGCCAAACCCAAACAGTGGCCTGGCACACCTTTGGGTGCCCCAAGGAGAGTAGTAATGCGGTGTGCATAGCGAGACGCTGTGAATGGTGGGTGTGGCCAGATTACTCTTTCTGACATCATCACCCTGCCCCCCAGTGATGCCAAATCTGCCACCAGATGGTCGCTGCAGCTCTCAGATGGCAACGGATTTGCGTGTGACTATCTTAGTTACTTGGGGAGCCATAGTCTGGTCTGAATAATGTGTCCGGTTTCAGTCCGCCTGAAAGCCGGACACAGGTTTCAAAACCCGAATTGTCCGGGTGAATCCCGTACAGGTGGTAACCGTAGCACAGACAGGGGCCTGGGCAGCAAGGGAAAACGTATTGTGCAAGGGAGAGTGATCTGTGCGGCGGAGACAATTACTGGGACTGATCTACTGTATGGCTCACAATGCAGCAGCTGAAAGCCCGCAGGAGGAAGAGGAAGCCAGCTTTCAGCTGCTGCAGAGAGAGCCATACAGGTGATTGTTTCCACTCATTATCCCCCCACTGTGCTAATCACCCTCCCTGCCTACATTTGATTCCCCCAGCTGCCTGGGCCCACCTGCTGGCCTGAGCCCCATACAGGAGGTCCAGTGGTACCCTCTTATTCAGAGACCTAATAAGGTGTATACACATAATTTTATTTTAGAGGCTGGAATATTCATAGCCATTAGGCTAAAATGATGGCCATACATGCACATTTATGCATAAAATTATGCCAGTACACTATTTTTAAGCCCCTAAACATTGCTCTAAAATACAAATATACAAGGACACCTTGGCTAAAGCTGGCCATACATAGATTAAAATTCATCCAAATCAGCTGGGACTGGCCAAATTTAAATCCATATATGGGCACTGTTGTGTTGATCTCCTGATCAACCTCTGTACAACCACCCTTTCAGACGTCTCCCCACAGTCACAATACAATAGCTCAGTGGGAGGTTTCCCCCTTCCACACACACAGGTCAGGTCAACCCACTGGTTGAACAAAAAAAGAAGAATGTATGGGCTGCCTAATACTGAGCTGTGCTTGGAGGCATAAAAAAAAGAATAAAAATACTTCTAAAAACAGTGATTTTATAGGCTGATTATTTCTTTGGGTTTGGCGCTATTCTAAGCAAACTGTGCTCCCTTTTCTACATCTCCTATAATTGTTCCATTCATCTAGTGGCCATGATACAGTATTTTCCTAAAATAACTCAATAAAAGAAATACTTAATTTTGCCCACTAGATGGAGCTGACGATCATATGAGATAATAATATTACAAAAAATATGGCAATTGTTTGTGGTGCTTGTGTAAATTTTGGGGGTTGGGGGTAGACTGAGTTTAACATTTGTATAGTATAAGCTTTTGGGTATGATAAATGTATTGGCATGGTTACTGTACCTAAAGCGAGCACATTCATTTTAATACACTGGAAATAAAAAGTACCAATTTTCAGATTATCGTCCTAAAAATCTCTGTAGGGTCACACATAGAGGAGGTTTTTTGATTTGTCCAGGTAAGTTTTGCCATGATCAGTGGGGCATTCTTCCTGTACATGGGTTGTTCTGCTCTGACAAACATACAATATAAAACTCATCTTCCTATATCTGGAACAAAGTCTCGGTTCTGTCCGCAGTCTGAGCAGTATAATAGTAAAAGAAATACTCTTATCCCAATACAAATAGCACAAGGACAACAGTCAGTTTTGTGTTTAAATCATGTTGTCCACACCCCATTCTTGTCTTAATATAAAGACTGCTGATAGCTGTAGAGGTGCCAAGAGGATTGTTCATCTAATTCGGCTTTTATGATCAGATTGGGAAATGTTTTCATTTTTGTTGGTTCTCCAACCGTGGCATGCATTTGCTATCTAAAGCTGGCCATACAAGTTCTCTCCTGTAGGCCATTGTATTCTGACAACCGCCACCCACAATGTCAGATCACCAAAAAGTGACTATAGCTTATTGGTTGCAGTCACTGTTCAACCATCAGTTTTCCACTTGGTTCCTTCAATCTTCAGATTGAAGTTTGTCGAGTCAGGTGGGGTCGGCAGGGTCACCTATGGATCGAATTTTAGAGGTTTCATCAGGAAACAGTCAGGGTTTGATCTGTGTATGGCTAGATTAAAGTAGTAATAACCCCTCAGTGGATCTGAGCACAATAAAACACATTCATCAGTATACTATTTGTTAAAGTGATTGCAAAGTCTTTTTTTCTCTCCCTGCAAAGCAGGTAGTAAAAACCGTCACATTGCTTAGTAAAACAGCACACATTAAACTTTGTTAGGCACACATTTAACCCCTTAATCGTCCTAAATCTACATACTAAAGTATAGATACTAGATTTTTTTTTAATGCTAGTACTAGCGGTGATAAGCCACTTAAAGTGGGAATTCAATAGTGTGGCAGACAATCTGACACTAACTGACACTGACATCTCCAGTGTCATAAGTACAGGGATAGGGTATATTTTTACCACTGATCACTGTATTAGTGTCACTGGAGATGTCAGTTAGTTTTTTTTTCTTTTTTTTTTAAACTTTGTGTATTAGTTCTGCTTGGACCTTGAAGAATGGGGGATACCCCAACAGCTTGTACTGAAAATTGAATGTTAGGGCAATTAAAAAAAGTATCAGAGTATTCAATTTTTTTTTTCCGCAAGTGCATTAATACTGCTACAATCACCTCAAGCAAGATGGAAGATTTATATTTTCGAAAAACTTATAATAGGGATGCATCTGGCCTTCAGTTTCGGGGGATAGATCGAATGGTTTGCTTTTGGAGAGGTTCACTTGGGAACCTTTCCAAGAGAGAAACAAAATGGATTTATACACTTGATCCCTTGAGTCCAGCAGGGTTTAATAAAGAAATTGACATAAATTGCTTTATCAGTGATTATTAGTATTTTTTAATATATATTTTTTTTAAATCAAATACTTTTTTAATTTTTTTGTTGCAAAAACATATAAACAAATATAACAAATTACTCAATATCATATCATAAAGTAAAAAGTCAAATAAAAAACAAAGACATAAACCAAACATACTTTGTACCTCTCTGAGTGACTTAGCATATAATGAATAGAACATACTAAAATTATAAGTACACTGTGCACATCAGCCTGAATTCCCCCAGTGTCAATCACAAAGTTATAGCCATTTCCTCCAAGCAGCAACCAGTTGTCTTTCTTTTACAATATGCCTCTCTTTTCTACCACTACGCCTTACTCCCGTCTATCTCCTCTACCTTCACTCCTCTCTACTAGACAAACCATCATATAATTCATTAGTAGGTTCTATCCAATGTAACCATATTTTATTAAATCTTTGGGGTGTGCCTTTATGTTTGTATGTTAATGTAGCGCTGGTAGATTTTTAATCTACTGCTGATAGGTAAATTTAGTGGGTTATCTGTTCATACATAATCAGATTTGCCTCTGTTCCAGCTTGGCTGAGTTGCATGTAATTTCACACTGTGCCTGTGAGTGTCGTTGTTACTATGGGCCAGTATTGGAAAGGCAACACGTTGAAGTGCATAGGTGCTCCTCTGTCCCGGAGATAACTCGGTGGAGGTGGTCCTCCGAGTTGCATTCTGGGAGAGGGTATTTATGGGTCAGACACCATGTTTCGGGGTTTTTTTCCATCTACCTGCTGGCCCTCCTGGCCGACAGGTATGCGCTAAGAGTACTACCTCGTGGTCCTCCGATCGGGAGGCCCACGGCGCTGCGGCATGTGGGTGGGCCCAGAGGCTTGTCTGGGGCCTACCACAGCGGCAGAGGAATGGTCCTGAGCTGTCTATCCTATGTGAAGAAGCTGGACAACTGAGAAGATCCCAGGGGAGGACCCGTCACGGAAGGATCATGCAAAGTGCTGGTCTGGAGAGCGGCCTGGTGACTCAGTTGGAGGACATATCCTAAAGTAACCCTACCGCATAGCACTGCCGGGTTGGCTTAAAGGTCCTGGTGCTGTGTTCGTTGTTCATCGAGAACCAATACATCCTGTGGCAGAGGATTGTACGGATTTTGTTTCAATCAAGTCTGTGGCAGAGACTTTTGTTCGTGCTACATACTGGCTGCTAGGTTAGTGAGAGAAACCTATCCAGGCGGGCAACTCTACAGAGAGAGTATATTCAGCTACAAGTTTCAATCCCAAATGCTACACAAAGAACATTAAGAAAAGGTATTTGAGCTTCCCTGCAACTTTCCTTCTACCTCTTTCTTGCTACTTCCTTCAATTTACGTTTATTAAAGCATTGGAAAAGATACTCAAATGTCCGGTGCCTACAGTATATATGGTAAACTCAACGGGATCCTAGACCCGGTTCCGGTGAAATAGAGGTAAAGAAGGTGACGGTAACAGCCCGCTTAAACCAGCAGCTCCACCATGAGTTATTGCTACATTAATTTTTCTCTTTTAAGTATATAATTGAGTTTTTCAACCCATTGTTTATGGGTTGGAGAATCAGTGGATGTCCATTTTTGTAGAATAACTTTACGTGCTAAGTATAGGGATCTTATCCACATAATATGCATTTCTACTGGTAATGCTCCATCAGGTATTATACCCAGTAGTGCCAGTTTGGACATCCTTATTATCTCTGTAGAGCATAATAAGTTTAAGGTTATAAATACTTTTTCCCAATAACGATGAAGCTTTGGACATCGCCAGAGCATATGGATAAGGGAACCATTGAATAGAAAGCATTGTGGACATAGTGGTGTTATATATTTTCCCCAGGCATAAAGTTTTTGTGGAGTATAATGAGCCCTATGTATAATAAAAAGCTGAGATAGCCTTTGAGACGGCGAGAGAGATGTCTTAGGAAGTGTTTCAAGGGCATGTGTCCAGTCCTCCTCATCTAAACACTCTATATCTGAGATGTCAGTTAGTGTCAGATTCACCGCCACACTATTGAAGTCCCACTATAAGTGGCTCATCACCGTTATTACTAGTATTAAAAAAAAAAAAAAAAATTTAGTTTGCGTACAGCGTTGCATGGCCGCGCAAATTATCAGTTAAAATAATGCAGTGCCAAACAGCAAAAAATGGCATGGTCATTAAGAGGTAAAATCTTCTGGAGCTGAAGTGCTTAAAATGACCTAACCCTTTTAATCTGCAGTTGCTGTAATTATCTAGAAAATTCAATACAATATGACAACCTAGGGGCATTCTGTACACAGTTGGTATACAGAACTCACGCAGTAAATGTCATTTCCTGCTTGTGTAATTGGCTCACTGATTTTCCCAGATGTCCCCAAGGGTTAAATACTTCTAAAGGGATGCAGGCACTGCAGCTTTTCTCGTCAGAACACTTAGTGTTGATAGGGTTGAAATAATGACTTAGAGTTCCACTTAAATTGTGTACGTATCAATTGTTCTATTTAAATTGTTTGTGCTCCTTTCTTACCTGTGTACGTATCAATTGTTCTATTTAAATTGTTTGTGCTTTTCTCTTCTGTGTACGTATCAATCTGTATCTAGATGGAATTTGGAACTGCTGAATAATCATTACATGTTCGCTGATAAGAAACTCTTTGTACCTTAACCTCATTTGGTAATGCCGATAAGATTACTGTTTGTAGAACTGCCTATAAAAGAAGTAAAGGGTGCAGTTCTCTCTTGCTCTGGACTGTGACACAGACATATGTGACTCCGTGTCATTATTCTTATAGAAGCAATAATTTGACAAAGCAATATAAACTTAAAGCAACTTGTTTAAGAGTTGCCCCTAACAGTGTGCACCAGGTGATTATAATAAACCAAACCCTCCCATTTAGAATCGGTCTGCAAAGGATATGGTGAAACAGACAGCTTTTACTTTAGAGCAGAAAAACATAAGAATCTGCTACAACATTTGTTAAAATCCTTGCAAACATACCTAGATCACTGGAGGGGATTGCTTTTTTCTTACTAAAAGTGGAATTACACTTTAACCCCTTCCCGCCGAGCGTACGCAGATATGCGGCCTCGGCTTTCGGGGGCTATACCGGGATGATGCCCGCAGCTGCAGGCATCATCCTGGTATCGTTTTTTAGAGCGGCGATTGGCTTTCCAGGAATAACAACCGATGCTGCTAAAAAACGCTCAATTGTTATCCTGGAGGAGCGGGAGGGGATGTCCCCTGAACGGGCCTCCCATCCCACCAAGAGACCCGAACCGCGATCCGTCACTTCCGGCAGCTAGAGACAGACTGGCACGAAGCCGGAAATGGCTTAGTTCCAGTCTCCTGAATGTAAACACGGAAGCGACGTCACGATGTCACTTCCGGCTTACTCGGCTGCCAATGGCGCCAGATTTAAAAAAATATACAGTATTCATAATCGCCGTTTTTGGCGTTCTGAATACTTTGAAGTGCAAAGGGGGGATCGGGGGTCTTTTAGACCCCCGATCCCTCCATAAAGAGTACCTGTCACCACCTATTACTGTCAAAAGGGATGTTTACATTCCTTGTGACAGCAATAAAAGTGATCAAATTTTTTTTTTAAACACAATTTAATAATATAAAAATAAATAAAATAAATAAGAAAAAAAAAAATTTTTTTAAAGCGCCCCCCTCCCCGCGAGCTCGCGCAGCAAAGAAAACGCATATGGAAGTCGCGCCCGCATATGTAAACGGTGTTCAAATCACACATGTGAGGTATCGTCGCGATCGTCAGAGCAAGAGCAAAAATATTAGCACTAGATCTCCTCTGTAACTCTAACCTGGTAACCAAAAAAAATAATTAAAGCGTCGCCTATGGAGATTTTTAGGTACCATAGTTTGTCGCCATTCCACGAGTGCGTGCAATTATAAAGCGTGACATATTTGGTATCTATTTAGTCAGCGTAACATCATCTTTCACATTATACAAAAAAATTGGGCTAACTTTACTGTTTCATTTTTTTTTTAATTCATGAAATTGTCCCTTTTCCCAAAAAGTTGCGTTTAAAACACCGCTGCACAAATACAGTGTGACATAAAATATTGCAACAATTGCCATTTTATTCTCTAGATTCTCTGCTAAAATATATATATAATGTTTGGGGGTTCTAAGTAATGTTCTAGCAAAAAATACAGCTTTTAACTTGTAAACACCAAATGTCAGAAATAGGCTTTTAAGGTTTTTTTTTTAAAATAACATATCATAGTTACCTCCACTGTGCAGCTTGTTTTGCACAGAGTGGCCCAGATCCTCGACTTCTGGGGTCCCCCGGCGGCTCTAGTGGCTCCTCCCCATATCAGATAACCCCCTGGGAGCAGTTCCCCCAGGGGATTACCCCGCGGGCGCACTCCCAAGTCTGGCATTTGGTGTCCATAGGGGCCGAATGCAGGGATCGGCGCCGCCCCCCGGCGCCTGCATCATTGGTTTTGATAGACAGCAGCTGGAGCCAATGGATGCACTGCTATCAATCTATCCAATCAAGAGCCTAGAACCCCGGGCAGAGAGACAGCGCGTCCCTGTGTGTCAAGTTCCAGGGCTCAAGTAAAAACGGGGGTGGGGGGGTATGGGGGCGGTTACTGCCAGGTGTTTTTTCACCTTAATCATACCTCCCAACATTTTGAGATGGGAATGTGGGACACCTCCTAGCAAATGTATGTAGGCATAGGACACGCCCACTGCCACACACCCCTTAAAGGAGAAATAACCCCCCAAAAAAGGTTAATTAAATCAACAAGTGTTTTTTTTTACCACTACAATTAATTTATATTGGCTTTTAAAATGTACAAATGCACCAATTTAGAAATCAGATGAAAGGTTTAGCACTGGGAAACACTTTTTGAAAAATAAAAAGTGCATTTTATATACAACTATATAGATCAGATCAAAATGAGGGACAAATGAGGAGGAAAGAGGGACAGAGGGACATTGCTCCAAATCAGGGACAGTCCCTCGAAATCAGGGACCGTTGGGAGGTATGCCTTAATGAATAGGATGCATTAAGGTGAAAAAACACGAGGGTTTACAACCCCTTTAAGCTTGCATGTCTGTTTGGTCTAGGTAGGCTATTGTTCTTTGTAGTTTTTCAGAGAATAAAAAGCTTTGTTTAAGAAAAATAAAAGATTGAAGCGGATTGGCTGCTAAAAAAGCCGTGAGACACTTTTTGAATACTTCTGATGCTAGACTAATTTTTCTTGGAGTGGTGAATACTGCCATCTATGGGCAGCCTCTAACATTTTCTTCCATTTCCATTTTTCTTTAATCATAAACGTGATCGACAGTTGGGAAAACAATGTAAACAGATGCACATCTGTTGACTTCTGCCTGCCCATAGTGCTAACATGGGTCCTTTAAGATTTGTGTTCAAGAAGGAAAAAAACAAAAACAGACATGGATGTCACAAAAGTGACAGCGGGAGATCTGTTCGTGTATCCCCCGCCGATCAGAATGGATGCCACCACCCGCGTGAAAGGGGTCTAACTGTTAAAAACTATTCTTACCTCTTCAATGACACTTTAAATATTGGTAAGTATTTAAGATGAATGTTTAATATTTTTGGATAGTGATCTGGTTTATTAACCAAGTTATTGTGCAGAATTAATACCGTATTCAGGGACAATTCTGAATATTTATTAATCAGAAAAGGAAAACAGGGATGTAAACGCAGACTCCAGCACCTCTTAACCATGCAGCATGCAGTTCAGCTCTCCATTGGAACATTAAAGGCCCCTCAATAGATTCACATATGGAATGCAGATTAAACATAGTCAAATACATACACTATATTACCAAAAGTATTGGGACACCTGCTTTTACACACACACATGAACTTTAATGGCATCCGTCTTAGTCCGTAGGGTTCAATATTAAATTGTCCCACCCTTTGCAGCTATAACAGCTTCATCTCTTCTGTGAAGGTTGTCCACAAGGTTTAGGAGTGTGTCTATGGGAATGTTTGACCAATCTTCCAGATGAGCATTTGTGAGATCAGGCATTGATGTGGACGAGAAGGCCTGGCTCGCAGTCTGCGCTCTAATTAATCCAAAAGTTGTTCTGTCGGGTTGAGGTCAGGACCCTGTGCAGGCCAGTCAAGTTCCTCCACCTCAAACTCGCTCATCCATGTATATATGGACCTTGCTTTGTGCACTGGTCCAAATCATTTGGTGGAGGGGGGATTATGGTTTGGGGTTGTTTTTCAGGGGTTGGACTTGGCCCCTTAGTTCCAGTGAAGGGAACTCTTAAAGTGGTTGTAAACCTTTTACAACCACTTTAAACTACAGGCAAGCCTAATTATAGGTTTAGGAGATATCCCTGTATTTGCATGTGCCGACATCATGCGGCACATGCGCACTTAAGCCAACTGAAGCAATGGCACGTACGTGCTGTTGCTTCAGTTGTACTGTGCCCGTCGCGGCGGCTCCCGCGCGCATGCGTGGGAGTGACGTCATTGCGGCTCCGGCCAATCACAGCGCCGGAGCCGTGATACCCGGAAGCAAGCCCTGGGCGACATGTCTGCAGCCTGAGGGGGAGACGAGGATGGCTGCGGGGGCTTTGTTCTGGGGTAAGTAATTCATAATGAGCTAGTATGCTATGCATACTAGCTCATTATGCCTTTATCTTGCAGGGTGTGTTTTTATTTTATTTTTTTGCAGGAGGGTTTATTCCTCTTTAAAGCATCAGCATACCAAATCATTTTGGACAAGTTTATGCTTCCAACTTTGTGTGGGGATGACCCCTTCCTGTTCCAACATGACTGCGCACCAGTTCACAAAGCAAGGTCCATTAAAGACATAGATAAGCCAGGCCTTCTCGTCCAACATCTGTGCCTAACCTCACAAATGGACTTCTGGAAGAATGGTCAAACATTCCCATAGACATACTCCTAAACCTTGTGGACAACCTTCCCAGAAGAGTTGAAGCTGTTATAGCTGCAAAGGGTGGGACAACTTAATATTGAACCCTACGGACTAAGACTGGGATGCCATTAAAGTTCACGTGCGTGTTAAGTAGGGTGACCACATTTCCAAACTGCCGTTCAGGAACACCCCTCCCCGCGCCTGCCCAAAAAAGATGGTTTTTGATACTTTTTGTTTGCCAATTTTTGGGGGAAAAAAGCAGTGGTAACCACTCCTGCAAGCTGCATATTTGCTGAGAATGTGAAACGCGTCAGCTAAGCTAACCTGTACCCTGCTGTGGTTTGAACTTTTGCTATTTTATACAATAAAGGCATTTTTATTGGACTGCGGCTGTCCAGATCCTCCTTCTTCTGTGTGCTGCTTTTACTAATTAATGAGGCTGATCTTTACAGGGAAAACAAAAGGAGTTAGCCCATGGGACTTTAAATGAGTTGGT
Source organism: Aquarana catesbeiana (assembly GCF_042186555.1). Taxonomy (NCBI): domain Eukaryota; kingdom Metazoa; phylum Chordata; class Amphibia; order Anura; family Ranidae; genus Aquarana; species Aquarana catesbeiana. The sequence continues at coordinate 70,993,732 of NC_133332.1, forward strand.
CATAGAGGTCATGATAAATAGTATAAAGATTTATTGAGGTTCCAAAAACATGATTTTAGATGAGCATAAAAACATCATAGGGCATGGTTAAACCATTGACATGTTAGGTACAGTAATAAGATACATAGTATACATATACAACTTTTATACTCAACGTGTTTCGCGAGCTCTGCTCGCTTCCTCAGGAGTTGGTGTATATGCAGGATATCTAAAAGATAATAGGTATCAATAAGATATAACATTTAATGATGATTATGGTCAGAAAAGAAGCATGTGTCCTAGAAGAGGCACCCCATAGTTACATTATGGTCAATAGGCCCATAGGACTGGTCTACAAAGGCAGCAGCGGAGAGTGCTCCAACCGGGAGCTGAAGGGGCGTAGCCCGCAGCAACCGAACGGGGGTCTTGCAGAAGGCGGACATGGCGAAGAAAAAGAAAGGGAATGTTGTGTATCCTGGGATGCCCCAATGGCCACACATGTCATGATAACTGTAATAAAAGTTATATATGTATCTGGGTTAAAGTAAAACTTAAATAGTAGTTTAAGAGTATAAATAGTGTGATATCACTCTTATATAGAGAAGTCCATGACATAGTAGGCGTGGATGCAGACAGGAAAGAAAAGAAAGTAATGAGAAGAGTGTAAAGAGTGCATGATGTGAAAAAAGGAAAAGAAAAGGATTATGTTCCTTGGCGTGTCTCATTAGTCATGTATAGTATAATAACAATGTTGGCAGTAAAATATATATAGATCTGATGGTAAACACCATAATGCTGAGATAAAAATGTAAAAATATAGGTATCTTTATATGTCCATGTAGTATACTAAAATGGGAAGAGAGCACAGACAAACAAGGGTGGATATGAACACAATACAAAGAGTAAGATAAGACAAACCAAGATAAAGAGAGGAAAAAGAAAAATAGAAAGATGTTTTTTGCTAATTAGTAATGAGTATAACAATTCACACATAATATGTGCAAGTGAAGTTGAGTAAAATAGAATGACATAGTAGATGACTGTGGTGTGCTTACCCATGTATAAGACCTCTCAGATGTGAGGGAACAATCCAAGTTAGGAGAGACAGGAAAGTTTGCCATGTCACAGCCTCCAAACTTAAATCCCGAGCGGGAGCATTGGGCTACGCCCCTAACGCCATACGAACGTGGCTACGGTGTATACCCGTGCTGCGCATGCGCGAGCTCCTCCAGCCAACGGTATGACGCACTGCACGCCAAACCATGGAGCCACAGGGATGCGGAAGTCACACGATGGGTGTAGATATATGGCGCCGATGTAAAGGTGGCCCCACCCATACAAAAATTGGAAGGAAGGGGACAGCAGGGGGAGGATAGCCCCCCATTTATACATCGCAGCTCCCGGAGAGGAGAAAAAACCACGGCCACCGATGGACACAGCACATAGGAGACAATACCATAAACTAACCAGGATGGCATAAAGGAATGATATAATACTCATATGTACATGTGTAATGGCAATAAATAATGGTAGGTATGACCACGAGAGCAGCAAACAGACCAAGTGGGCTAGTAGGTGTCTAGCCCATTTGGTCTGTTTGCTGCTCTCGTGGTCATACCTACCATTATTTATTGCCATTACACATGTACATATGAGTATTATATCATTCCTTTATGCCATCCTGGTTAGTTTATGGTATTGTCTCCTATGTGCTGTGTCCATCGGTGGCCGTGGTTTTGTTTCTCCTCTCCGGGAGCTGCGATGTATAAATGGGGGGCTATCCTCCCCCCTGCTGTCCCCTTCCTTCCAATTTTTGTATGGGTGGGGCCACCTTTACATCGGCGCCATATATCTACACCCATCGTGTGACTTCCGCATCCCTGTGGCTCCACGGTTTGGCGTGCAGTGCGTCATCCCGTTGGCTGGAGGAGCTCGTGCATGCGCAGCACGGGTATACACCGTAGCCACGTTCGTATGGCGTTAGGGGCGTAGCCCAATGCTCCCGCTCGGGGATTTAAGTTTGGAGGCTGTGACATGGCAAACTTTCCTGTCTCTCCTCACTTGGATTGTTCCCTCACATCTGAGAGGTCTTATACATGGGTAAGCACACCACAGTCATCTACTATGTCATTCTATTTTACTCAACTTCACTTGCACATATTATGTGTGAATTGTTATACTCATTACTAATTAGCAAGAAACATCTTTCTATTTTTCTTTTTCCTCTCTTTATCTTGGTTTGTCTTATCTTACTCTTTGTATTGTGTTCATATCCACCCTTGTTTGTCTGTGCTCTCTTCCCATTTTAGTATACTACATGGACATATAAAGATACCTATATTTTTACATTTTTATCTCAACATTATGGTGTTTACCATCAGATCTATATATATTTTACTGCCAACATTGTTATTATACTATACATGACTAATGAGACACACCAAGGAACATAATCCTTTTCTTTTCCTTTTTTCACATCATGCACTCTTTACACTCTTCTCATTACTTTCTTTTCTTTCCTGTCTGCATCCATGCCTACTATGTCATGGATTTCTCTATATAAGAGTGATATCACACTATTTATACTCTTAAACTACTATTTAAGTTTTACTTTAACCCAGATACATATATAACTTTTATTACAGTTATCATGACATGTGTGGCCATTGGGACATCCCAGGATACATAACATTCCCTTTCTTTTTCTTCGCCATGTCCGCCTTCTGCAAGACCCCCGTTCGGTTGCTGCGGGCTACGCCCTTCAGCTCCCGGTTGGAGCACTCTCCGCTGCTGCCTTTGTAGACCAGTCCTATGGGCCTATGGACCATAATGTAACTATGGGGTGCCTCTTCTAGGCCACATGCTTCTTTTCTGACCATAATCATCATTAAATGTTATATCTTATTGATACCTATTATCTTTTAGATATCCTGCATATACACCAACTCCTGAGGAAGCGAGCAGAGCTCGCGAAACGCGTCGAGTATAAAAGTTGTATATGTATACTATGTATCTTATTACTGTACCTAACATTTCAATGGTTTAACCATGCCCTATGATGTTTTTATGCTCATCTAAAATCATGTTTTTGGAACCTCAATAAATCTTTATACTATTTATCATGACCTCTATGACCAACTCATTTAAAGTCCCATGGGCTAACTCCTTTTGTTTTGTATGTTATATAGGGATGGAGTTGTGTTATATTAAGAGGCAGCACCCAGACCGCTCTCTTTTTCTCTCGATCTTTACAGGGAGGGAAAAAAAAAGGCCACGTCGCTGCTCCATTTACAGAGCCCTGTGTTATTAAACACAGGGCTCTGTACTGTGATTCACTAAGCCAATCAGCAGGTCCCGGCCATAAATCATTGGCTGGGACCTGCTGACCGACTTGTGCTGTACCGAATCACAGCACAGATGGGGCCGCATGCGCACGCTCCATACCCATAAATGCTGGATCACATACTGTACGTATACGTGATCTGGCGCAGAGTAACCACCCAGTCAACGTATATGTGCATGGGGCAGTCCGCAGGTGGTTACATCTTGTGTCGTTGTCATACATTTGCAATGTATTGCATAAGATGACAATGCGCATTATGAGACATCAGCATGCATCAGAATCACGTCTTGATGCAGGCATTGAGATTAATTTTAGTGCATTTCTATGTATTTTTATGAAAAATGCATTAAGCAAAAATGTGAACCCTGCCTAAGGGTTATTTTAGACTCTTCTGGTATGTGCCTAAAACAATTGTCCCTGGAAATATCTCAATTATCCTATGGAATAGACTTCTATAGTGTCAGCTGTATTTCACGGCATGACAGTGGTCACCTGGTAAAATCCATGTGGTATGAGTAACAGTGCCTGAAGACAAGATTTTCTTCCTGATTTGATTAACATTGGCTGAATTGGGCAACAAGCGTCTCGTGTATGGGTAGCCCAAAGGTAAGAAGATTGGATTATATTAGCCTGTCAATTTTTCAGGTGGATGTCATCGGACCATCTCTTGCTGTCTATGGAGCGGCAGATGTCCATTGACACTTGCTGACAACCAATACGCTAAAAACAGACGGACGGGAATCCTCTCCCTATCTGTTTGTTGGATTGGATCGGAAGACAGTCGGTCCGTTTCCATCCGACAGCCCATAGTGAACAGCGGGCTGTGTCTGTGTCCGCTCTGCATCAGCAGCGTGGACATGGACCTGTCACCCATCTGCTCAGCGGAGAGTTCACATGCTGAGCGGGCAGATCCACTGGAGGACTCTTGACACCGTGGACATGGACCTGTCACCCATCTGCTCAGCGGAGAGTTCACATGCTGAGCGGGCAGATCCACTGGAGGACTCTGACACCGTGGACATGGACCTGTCACCCATCTGCTCAGAGGAGAGTTCACGTCCTGAGCGGGCAGATCCACTGGAGGACTCTGACACCGTGGACATGGACCTGTTACCCATCTGCTCAGAGGAGAGTTCACGTCCTGAGCGGGCAGATCCACTGGAGGACTCTGACACCATGGACATGGACCTGTCACCCATCTGCTCAGCGGAGAGTTCACGTCCTGAGGGGGCAGATCCACTGGAGGACTCTGACACCGTGGACATGGACCTGTCACCCATTTGCTCAGCGGAGAGTTCATGTGCTGAGCGGGCAGATCCACTGGAGGACTCTGCCAGTGTGAAAGAAGCCTAAAGAGTGTCTACGACATTTTTTATGAACTTCAGAAATTGTGCCCATGTGGTTAGTAATGTATTGGGGTACTGTTCAAAACAAATGGCACCACAGTATGTTTGGTGTGGTGGGCTGCCCACACATGGATCTTTCTTTTTTATTTATTTTTCGATCAGCCAGCAGGCTGCAGATTGGCTGCAGGCGCTGATTAAGTGAAAGTCTTCCAACAGTCCCATTCGAAAGAAGTCGGTCATTAGATCAACTTCTCTCGAGCGGGATAGACCATAGATAGACCATCAAAATTTTGTGACCAGCTTTAGCATACATTGAGGTAATGAGTATGAATGGGCCCTAAGTCAAAGTTAAAAATAAAATAAGCCTCTTCTGATATTCGTTGTACCATTTTTTAAGCCTCCCCTTTGAAATAAACTTTTGATGGTTACAGAACAGAACTTACAAAGTTATTTCCGCAGAAAACGCGCCTTGACATCTTTAGATGCATTAGAAATCTAGAGTTTATTAGTCAAATAGACTAGTTTTGGAAATCTATTGTTTTTGAAGTCAATAAGTAAAGCAACTTCACAACTTTATTTTGTTTTTTCAAACTTCTCAAAGGCGGTGGCTCTGGATTTACACTATAACCCAGTCCCCCTAGTCAAATCCCTCAATTCTTCCCCTCGAGCAAGCACAGTGTATGTGATGTCCATCCAGGGGATTAAATCTCCTTTGAGTCCAAGTCTCCTCTCTGATGGCTCTGATAATGCTGAAAGCAGCGGGTGGGGGAGGAGGGGAAGGGTCTTGTGTATTTTACCCCCCCCTTTTCTGCAATCCACAATGTCCCTTATTAACATATGACTGGCCAGTATACCAGAGAGAAAACACTACAGGAGTTAAGGAAACAAAAGGATTAAATTTGTGTATCTATCTTGGCAGTAAAAAGTGTGAACTGGCCCAAGGCAATGGGGGAGGGGGTATTCTCCATACAGACTGTCATGGCTTGGACCAGAGCCCCCTCCTTCAGTATAGCCCCCCTGACAATAGGTTAAGTGAGGGGTCTTGGGGGGGGGGGAGAATATTTGCATTTTATTTGCGGCAAGAAGGGTATAGTAGCAGAAGGAGGTGGGGGCATCGCTGTCGCTGCAGCAGGACAGATGTTTGTTCTGGATCCTGGCTTAAGAAGTTAGTTTAGACAATGTCTTGAAGCATGGAAGGGGTAATGTTTAAACCTCCCAAAGCTCCAATTTTTTCCTCCCCCATCCACTTAACCACTTATCACCCATACTTAAGGATTATACTGACAACACACAGCCTAAAGGTGCCCATCAGTTGATGACTATAAACAGCAATTCACAAGGGGCAAAACGATCGGATAAGATTTCTGCTATTTGCCATCCCCAGATAAGCTGGTACCAAGAATGTGTGTGCTCATGTCTGCTCACTTGCTTGAAGAGGAATGCTCCTGTCCTAAGGAGGCATCATTCAGGGCTGAGCCCAACAGATTGCAATATGATGGAAATGTGCAATTTCTATCCATTCCATTGTGTGTTTGGCCAGCTAAAAGGGTATATAAACCCTAACAACGGACTTCTCTTATTTGTTAAAGCCAAGCTTTACCCCCATCTATGGCCCTCTATGATTTGCCTCCTATCCCCCTACACAATCAGATATATCACTTTTTCTGTGTGTGTGTGTGTATGGTGGTGGAATCATGTACTTTGGTGGTAGGGTTCAGCCCCCCACTTTCTGGCTTCTCGTCTAGGCGAGAATGAGATACCATGTTCAAAGCCTCTTAAGCCGGCCATAGATAGTTCGAATGTTGGCTGGTTCATGAGGAACAAGCTGAGATTCGAACCATCTATGGGCAGGCTGATTGTACTCAATCAATCCATCAATTAATCGACTTGGGTACAACCAGCATGTTGGATCTTTACATGTGAATATTGCCAGTGGTTATAGCTGCGAGTAACAATCACCTCTCAAGCCGGCCTCAGATGGTTCGGGAGAAACAGGCTGAGATTCAAACCATCTATGGGCAGGCTGATTGTACTCAATCAATCCATCAATCGGCTTTGGTACAGCCAGCATGTTGGATCTTTACATGTGAATATTGCCAGCGGTTATAGCTGCTAGCAATAATCACTGTGTTCTCTCAGAACGGATGGCTTCTTATGCCCCCCCTCCACACCAGGAGAACACAATAGCTCTGCAGGAGGAATTCAGCCAGTGTTGATGGGGCAATCAAGCGATTGGGTTGCAGGAAAGAAAATTGCATCAACTATGGTCTGCCTTAGGATACTAATATCACCCACCCCAATAGGCTTCAGGTCAATCTATCAAATGTCATGGAATAGCTGTCTCAAAGAACTTGGAAGAGACAGCCAGCCTCCTGATGGCATCAGAAAAGGATATGGTGGCACAGAACCCAGAGTGCTAAGATGGAGTGGCAGCTGGCAATAGACAACATTGGATTCACTGGGCTGGTCTGTTAATTAAAGACAAATGGTGGGTGTGGACCTTAAAGCGGAGTTCCACCCAAAAGTGGAACTTCCGCTCATCTGATTCCTCCCCCCCTCCGGTGCCACAATTGGTACCTTTCAGGGGGGAGGGGGGTGCAGATACCTGTATTAGACAGGTATCTGCACCACTTCCGGAAAAAGACTCCCACGGGAGCCACGCCTCCTCCCGCACCGCTGTCTCCTGGGAAACACACAGGTCCCAGGAGATAGCGGGGACCACTTAGGACGCGCAGCGCGACTCGCGCATGCGCAGTAGGGAACCGGGAAGTGAAGCCGCAACGCTTCACTTCCTTATCCCCTTACCAAGAATGGCGGCGGCAGCAGCCGAGAGCCGAGCTATTGCTCGGCTCTGGCTGCCGACATCGCTGGACTCCAGGACAGGTAAGTGTCCGTTTATTAAAAGTCAGCAGCTGCAGTATTTGTACCTGCTGCCTTTTAATAATTTTTTTTCAGGTGGACTCCCTCTTTAACACTGATTCAGACTTATCCACAGGTTTGAACCTCCTTGACTGCCTTGGGCATTTTCAAGTTCTAGAGCAGTGGTGGCAAACTTAATTTCATCATGGGCTGCATCAGCATTCTGGTTGTCCCCCCTCAAAGGGCCGGTTGTTTCTGTAAGACTAGATATCCAGAGCACCCCCTCTTACATCAGTTGTCAAGAGTCCCCCTACCATCAGAAGTCAAGAGTTCCCCACCATTCCTTACATTGCAGTGCATCCCCCTGACCCTGTGCTGCTGCCGATAAGAAGATAGGAGGAAAGCTGGGAAGCAGATAGTGTAGGGTCTGGAGGAGAGCTGGAGTCAGCTTCCGGAGTCTGGTGAATGGTGACAACAGGGAAGGTGGAGACGAGGGGGTGCTGCAGCTGCACAAAGGTGCAGGATCTGTAAGAGGAGTTCTGTCCTCTCTGGTGCCAACTGCTGAGAAAATGTGTGGGGGGGGGGGCAGAGACAAAGGGGGTGCCGCAGTTGCAGGAGAGGTGCAAGGGCCACATGAAATGGCTTGGCGGGCCATATTCGGACCACATGCTTTGTGTTTGACACGTGTTCTAGAGGATAAGCGTGTGGGAAAAGATTTGCAAGTCTGGGAACTTAAAACCTGACTTGGAGGAATAAAAGCAACATTTTGATGCAGAGTAGGTGTCAATGTAAGGGTCAAAAATAAATATATCATTAAATATGAGTATAAATAAATATATCCCTTAAATATACAATTGAAAGCATTTGTTATATCTTAAAAATGCTTGATGAGAATGTCAGAAATCTTGTGGGCCAATAACCATTCTTGAACCATTTTTGCAGTGTGGCATGAAACATTTTCTTGTTGAAAGAGGCCACCGCCATCAAGGAATACTGTTTCAATGAAGGGATATTTGGGTGGGTGGTATGTGTCAAGTATCATCCACATGAATGGCAGGACCCAAAGTTTCCCAGCAGAACATTAACCAAGGCATCACACTGCCTCTGTCAGCTTGCCTTCATCCCATAGTGCACCCTGGTGCCATGTGTTCCCCAGGTAATCAATACACAAACACTCTCATGATGTAAAAGCAAATGTGATTCATGAGACCAGACCACCTCCTTCCATTGCTCTGTGGTCCAGTTAATGTGCCAATTGTAGGCACTTTTGGCTGTGGACGTGGATCAGAATGGGTACCCTAATCTAGCAAGCAGCTGCACAGCCCCATACACAACAAACTACAAATTGAAATCAATGGGGCAGCTCCTTCAAACCGCAGGCAACAGTTTTAACCCTTCCGTCGCTAGCAGGGGTTAAAAGCACCCCACTAGCAGCCAAATAGCACCGCTAAAACGACGGTAAAGTGCTGCTAAAAATAGCGGCGATTTACCGCCCACCTGCCCCAGTGTGAAAGTAGCCTTAGGGGTGTTACTCACTTTTGTTGCCAGCGGTTTAGACATTAATAGCTGTGTGTTGAGTTATTTTGAGGGGACATCAAATTTACACTGTTATACAAGCTGTACACTCACTACTTTACATTGTAGTGATAGGGTTGAAATAATGACTTAGAGTTCCACTTTAATTGTTTCTGTTTTTTCTTACCTGTGTACGTATCAATTGTTCTATTTAAATTGTTTGTGCTCCTTTCTTACCTGTGTACGTATCAATTGTTCTATCAATCTGTATCTAGATGGAATTTGGAACTGCTGAATAATCATTACATGTTCGCTGATGAGAAACTCTTTGTACCTTAACCTCATTTGGTAATGCCGATAAGATTACTGCTTTTGGAACTGCCTATAAAAGAAGTAAAGGGAGCAGTCCTTTTTTGGGATGCTCAGAACTTTGATACAGACATACCTGACTCTGTGTCTTAATTCCTATATGAAGCAATAATTTGGCAAAGCAATATAAACTATACGCAACTTATTTAAAAGTTGAACCTAACATTTTGGCGCCCGGACGAACAGGGACTCACCGATGATACTACAAGAGGTGGTTGAGCTACGCTGACGGAACAAAAAGACAGGCATTCCGGGAACCACAGATCAAAAAAAAAACCTGCGCAGGTAAGAAAAAGCTTTATTTTTCTTATATTCTGTGCTCCCCTGATTTGTGCCTATCCGTTCTGTCAGTTACGGTTCTCCTGGTTTTAAAACACCAGCCTCTGTAGTGGTGAGTCTAGAATTACTGGATATTTTAGTTTATATTGCTGGAATTATTTGTTTGTTTTGTCTGTCTTGTCTGTCTTGTTGAGAAAGTGAATGAGCCTTGTCAAGGATGGTATGAGTTAGAAGGGGATTGCCGAACTAAGCAACAGAATGCGCCTTACCTCACACGATTGGGAACCTGAGGGCTTGTGAGCTTGGGGGTCTGACGCTTATGCTTAACCTCACATCTAACTCATAAACCATAGACGGGTTGAGAGTATAAGCCCTGTCTGCTCCATAATGCAGGGATAAGAGTGTATGAGAGGGATTCCCAGATACGGGGAGGGAATAAGGTCTCAACAAAGTCCCGAGATCTAGTGGGATACCTGGCCACTTAAAGGAATGCTTGTATATGTTGTAGCCGCATTTTTGTATATGTTGTAGCCGCATTCTGGTTTGTTATTGGGCTAGCATATAAAGTAATTATTTATTATTGGGCTAGCATATAAAGTAATTCGGTTTCAGAAATCTCATTCCGGAGAGGTTTCTAGAATTCTAGCACCCTAGGAGGAAGGCAACGAGGAACTAGTGTAACTTAGCTGGTTTGCTATTGGGCTAGCATATAAAGTAATTATTCATTCTTGTATATGTTGTAGCCGCATTATATTGTACACTAAGTGTCCCACACGCTACCTAGGCAGGACTGTTAGAATGGGCCAGAGGAACACAAAACCCCGTCAGGGAATTGTGGCACACTATACGGTGCCACAGATAATTAAGAACATTTATGGGAAAACCGAAGCACAGGACTTAAAGGATGTCCTTCGTAAATTTAAGGTGAAAGGAGCAGCGGGCTTAGACCCGGATGTATGGAGTGAAATAAAAAGGGACAGACAAGGAGAGGTGTTAGAGAAGCAATGGATGCGTCAGGTTCAATGCTTAATTAAGGTCTCAAATAGAGCGAAAGAAGAGGGGTGGAAGTATAATCCAGATTGTGATGGTTGGGATATGAAAGATAGAAGAACAAAAAATGTCGAGGCTCCCAGCTCAGCCATCCCACCCCCATACACTGACGTAGAACGCAAACCACACAAGATATATCCGGTACTTGAGGGGAGAGGATGGGTTTGTCAGGATTGTGGAGCACAAAACCCAGAATGGGCAGTAGAATGTGTGCATTGTGGGGCACAAAAACCTCATCCAGAAACTGTAGCTCCCGTACGCACTGATACACGCATTGTTCAGGTAAACAATCCAGAATTTGGACAAGCAGCCCATCCAAATGCCCCGCCTACTGTCACTCGTAGAATGCAAATAAGGACTTGGGCACCATGGTCGGCAGACACCCTTATGGCATTAATACAGAGCGCCCCAGACCCGGTAGCAAATCCAGCTGCTTTTTGTAGATTTGTGACACAGTTAATGAATACACATGAAGCGACCTGGCAGGATGGGGAGGATCTATGCAGACACAAAATGACTCTGACCCTGTTTAACCAGTTTATGACAGAAATAGGTCCACACAGACCTGCAGGACAAGTTGATGGGGATGGCAATTTAGAGACAGGACATGTCAGACATATAGACTCAAGGGCCCCTTTTATTGCTAGATTAGAAGCTTTTTGTCAGGCAAAACAACAGGAGAGGGGGTCCATATCACCCATGAAGCAAATGCCAGGACAGACTGTATCGGAATTTTACTTATCTATGGAAAGTATGATGGCAGATGAGGGATTGGACTTGGCCCTGCCAGTCACAATCCGAGCCTTCAATAGACAATTTATGGAGGGATTAATTCCACAGATAAGTGAGAGACTGAAAGCCTGCACACCAGAGTGGAGGGCAACTAGAGATAGAGGGACGTTGTTACAAAAAGCGCAAGGCATAGAGGCGGACTTAGCAGAAACCAAAGGGAGGAAATCTCATGCTATCAACGCACTCGGGGGTCCCCAAGAGCAAGGTAGAGGTTCCTTTCGCAAACCCCTTACCTGTCACTACTGTAACAAGATTGGTCACATCAGACGCAACTGTAAGAAAAGAATAAGGGATGAAGGAGAGGAAGGTGTTGATTCTCCAGTTAATCAGAGAAGGAACCAGCCCAGGGACAACAAAAATAGTCATATCAGGCAGCAGGGAGATGGTCCACGAGCATGACTCACCCCGGTTTTAGAAAAATCCAAAACAACAATGCTTAAGACAAATATAACGGTTGGTAATAAGAAAATCTCTTGTTTAGTCGATACAGGAGCTTCACGCTCGTTACTTTCTGACTCTGAACTACTCCCTGGCCAAAAATCACCTGACACTTTACTAATAACTGGATATGATGGCATTTTAGCCGACGCCCCGCTTACAAAACCTCTGAAAGTTAAAGTAGGAAACCACATGTTCCTTTCACGCTTTCTGGTATCCAGAGGAGCCCCCACTAATTTGTTAGGAGCTGACATTTTGCAGAAAATAGGAGCTAACATTACCTATCACCCAGATGGCACTGTCACCTTAGCTATAGGGGATAATCAAGAACACATGGAGATGTGTAACCTGATACAATACCTAGAGGAGGAATCGGAATTGTCCGGCACACCTCCTTCAGACTTAGATCAGATTTTGTCGTCCCTTCCAGGAGAACTATGGGAAAAACATCCAGCTGATGTTGGACTTTTGCCCATACCTCCGGTTACCCTACAGCTGATTCCAGGAGCAGTGCTTCCCCAACAAAAGCAGTATCCACTTAGTGCACCCCAAGAGACGGCCATAGAAATGCAGGTCCAATCCTTCTTAAAAAGTGGAGTTCTAAAAGAGGTAAAATCACCGGCAAACACTCCCTTGTACCCGGTTAAAAATAAATCAGTAGCCGGTAGTCCGGTTAAGTATAGAATGGTCCAAGACCTTAGAGCGGTCAACAAAATACTAGCCCCGATGACACCTTTAGTACCCAATCCACATACATTACTGTCACAAATACCATCAACCAGTATGTACTTTACGGTTATAGATTTAGCGAATGCTTTCTTTTCCGTCCCGCTTGCTGAAGAATGCCAACTTTGGTTCGCATTTTCAATAAAAAATCGGCAACTAACCTGGACACGCCTACCTCAGGGTATGGCGCATTCACCTACCTTGTATTCGCAAGCATTGCAAACGGTGTTGGGAGAATGGGTACCACCAGATTCCTGTGTATTGTTACAATATGTGGATGATTTATTGTTATGCTGCCCTGACAAAGAAACTTGTTTGGCCACCACCCTTAATTTGTTGCGATTTTTGGCAGAAAAAGGTTGCAAGGTTAATAAGAAAAAGTTACAAGTGTGTCAGGAAAAAGTTATCTTTTTGGGACATTGTATATCACAGGGTACGAGACATCTCACTGAGGAGAGGGTTCAAGTGATAAAGGGAATGTTACCCCCACGGAATTTCAAACAATTGCGTATGTTTTTAGGTATCGTGTCATATTGTAGACAGTGGATACCACATGCTAGCGCTTTGATGCAGCCATTATACGATTGTTTGAAAATTGTACCGTATGTGCTTACAGAAGTAGCTTATGAGTCGTTTATCACTTTGAAAAAGTTGTTGATTTCTGCCCCGGCTATTGGTATACCAGATTACACCAAGATATTTAATCTGTACATTGCTGAGATCACTGGACATGCCACAGGTGTTCTGACACAGGCACATGTAAAACAAAGACCAGTCGCTTACTTTTCAGCAGCATTAGATCCAGTATCTAGAGGTTCACCGTCTTGTGTACGGGCGGTAGCTGCAGTGTCAATTATCATAGATAAGTCATCAGAGATTGTTCTAGACAATCCAGTCGTAGTGCATACCACACATGACATACATGCAATCTTGTCTCAGGTACAGCCCAAACACATTTCAATGGCTAGGCAATTAAGGTTACAGTGTACTTTACTCTTACCTCCAAATGTCACTTTTCAGCGCTGTACAACCTTAAATTTGGCCACCTTTTTGCCTCTTCAGTCACCAGATTTGGCAAGGGGGAATGATAGTACTAATAGTACTAGTGAGAAAAGAAATGAGGACACTGACACTCTTTTGTTTAAAGAAGTAGATCAGCACGATTGTTTTCAGCTCATGGAACAGGAGACAATGGGATTCCCACACGTTACAGATACACCAATTTTAAACGCTGAGTACACCTTGTATATAGATGGTAGTAGGTTTGCTGATGACAAGGGTAAATATCACACAGGGTATGCTGTAGTGACTGATACGCAGGTAATTGAAGCACAGGCCTTACCAGCCCACATGTCAGCACAGGAAGCAGAATTAAAAGCTTTAGAACAAGCCCTAGAATACTTAAAAGAACGAGAAGGGAATATTTACACTGACTCTGCCTACGCTTATGGTGTAGCGCACGATTATGGCCACATATGGAGGGCTAGAGGTTATCTGACAGCAGCAGGTACACCTGTAAAACATGGAGAAGGGATTAAGAGAGTCCTGAACAATCTTCAAAAGGTTAAACGAGTAGCCATTATGAAGATAGCGGCACACACGAGCGCAAAAACAATTGAGGCAAAAGGAAATGCATTTGCAGATTTGACTGCAAAACAGGCAGCTCTAGGGGAAGGAAGCCCTGAGACCTTAGCAGCGGTAGAGGTGAGTATCCCAGAACCAACATGGCAGCAGCTGAGTAAATTACAGGAGCAAGCAGGGGAGAGCGAGAAAGATAAGTGGGTCAGGATGGGAGCAGCACCAGACCTTGACAATGTATGGAGGGAAGGAGGCAAAATATGCCTGCCTGCCTCTCTGTACCCAGAAATGGCAGCGGCAGTTCACCTACCCACACACGTCAGTTCCAATTCCATGTATAGGATTATGAACCAAGGATGGCTTTCCCCTGGATTCAGTAGCACTGCAAGAAACTACTGTGCAGCCTGCCAAATCTGTCTCCTGAATAACCCAGGACAGAGAGTAAAAACCCCACGAAAACACCAGGTCCGGGCCCAATACCCCTTCCAGAGACTGCAAATTGATTACATACAAATGCCTAAGTGCGGCCCCTTTGAATTTGTCCTCGTGTGTATCGATTTATTCTCAGGTTGGCCCGAAAGTTATCCAGTAAAATCGGCTACAGCTAAAGCCACAGCTAAGAAACTGATCACTGAGTTAATACCTAGGTTTGGTCTTCCTGAAACCATAGAATCAGATAGGGGGACACACTTTACAGGAGAAATCATGCAGAATGTGATGACCATGTTAGGGGTTCAACAAAGTTTTCACACCCCTTACCACCCGCAGAGTTCAGGATCAGTGGAGAGAGTAAATGGGACAATAAAGTTAAAAATACAAAAAGCCATGCAAGAGTTAAACAAGCCTTGGCCAGAATGCCTGCCTTTGGCTTTGTTCTCTATAAGGTACACTCCAACAGGAAATACAGGATTATCCCCATATGAGATACTTTTTGGGAATGCACCTAGATTGGGTTTATACTTTCCACAGAGTATGCAATTGCAATGTGATAGTTTGACTGCATATGTGATACAATTACAACAACGTCTAACTAAGATCCACAAAAGTGTGTATTCTTCTCTTCCAGACCCTAATTCAATAACAGGTACACATACTCTGCTACCAGGGGATTATGCATATGTGAAGAAACACACCAGAAAGACATTGGAACCCAGGTTTGAAGGTCCTTACCAAGTACTCTTGACCACAGCCACCTCAGTAAAGCTGGAAGGAAAACCTACCTGGATACACGCATCACATTGCAAGAAACAACCCGAGAAAACAACATGATGAAATATCTACTTACATATTTTTTGTTGAAGATTGTTGTTTTACAAATATATGCATGGACTCCTGGTATTAATGTACTTGAAGTAGAGGAAACAACAACTTTCGAATGGGCTATAGATGATCCTAAAGTAGCAAATTATTATTGACAAAGGTAGACTAGTACATCTTTCCTCACAGAT
Source organism: Aquarana catesbeiana (assembly GCF_042186555.1). NCBI lineage: Eukaryota > Metazoa > Chordata > Amphibia > Anura > Ranidae > Aquarana > Aquarana catesbeiana. Next base: position 71,009,454 of record NC_133332.1, read on the forward strand.
ACAAAAGGATACTGCACCACATTGGTGGGATATATTTAGTGGAATGTCTTCTACAGCAACCAATACCTTTCACTGGTTGTTAAGTCCAATAGTAATTATTATTCTAATATTAATATCACTTACAATCACGAATATATGTGTATACAGGAAAATAAATAGGAAAATTAGGAGAATAGACAGGGTATACTGATAAGTGTGTATTGACATCACCCTACTCCTATAAAACTCCTCTTCTTGAATTTTAAGATGTTGGTAATACCTAGGGGGATGGGTTCTACCCCTCTGACAACTCGCGGTCAGGGAAAGGACTCTGGGGAAAAACTGACTAGAACTTATTCATGAGGACCCAGGGGGAAGGAGAGGATGATGTCAAAGGGGGAAATTGATAGGGTTGAAATAATGACTTAGAGTTCCACTTTAATTGTTTCTGTTTTTTCTTACCTGTGTACGTATCAATTGTTCTATTTAAGTTGTTTGTGCTCCTTTCTTACCTGTGTACGTATCAATTGTTCTATCAATCTGTATCTAGATGGAATTTGGAACTGCTGAATAATCATTACATGTTCGCCGATGAGAAACTCTTTGTACCTTAACCTCATTTGGTAATGCCGATAAGATTACTGCTTTTGGAACTGCCTATAAAAGAAGTAAAGGGAGCAGTCCTTTTTTGGGATGCTCAGAACTTTGATACAGACATACCTGACTCTGTGTCTTAATTCCTATATGAAGCAATAATTTGGCAAAGCAATATAAACTATAAGCAACTTATTTAAAAGTTGAACCTAACAGTAGCAAAGTGTCATTTCTTCAGTGTTGTCACATGAAAAGATATAATAAAATATTTACAAAAATGTGAGGGGTGTACTCTCTTTTGTGAGATATTGTATGTTTGGCGCAAAAACAACACTGCGCATCACCAAAAGAACACCATACCCACAGTGAAGCATGGTGGTGGCAGTATCATGCTTTGGGGCTGTTTTTCTTCAGCTGGAACATGGGCCTTAGTCCAGGTAGTGGGAATTATGAACAGTTCCAAATACCAGTCAATATTGGCACAAAACCTTCAGGCATTTGCTTCTGCTAGAAAGCTGAACATGAAGAGGAACTTCATCTTTCAGCATGATAACAGCCCAAAGCATACATCCAAATCAACAAAGAAATGGCTTCACCAGAAGAAGATTAAAGTTTTGGAATGGCCCAGGGAGAGCCCAGACCTGAATCCGATTGAAAATCTGTGGGGTGATCCGAAGAGGGTTGTGCACAGGAGATGCCATCGCAATCTGACAGATTTGGAGTGTTTTTGCAAAGAAGAGTGGGCAAGTGGGCAAATATTGCCAAGTGAGTGCTGTAATAAAATCGAAAGGTGCTTCAACAAAGTATTAGTTTGTGGGTGTGTACACTTACACTAACGTATTTTTTTATTTTTACTTCCCTCCACCTAAAAGATTCCAGTTTGTCGTTCAACTGAGTTGTACAGTTTATAGATCACATTAAAGGGTTTGTAAAGGTAATTTTTTTTTTTTTTAAATACCAAACATGTCTCTACTTACCTACACTGTGCAATGGAATCGTAGAGCGGGCGAGAATCCCTCTTTTTGGGTCCCCCTCCTTTCTGTCCAGTGCCCCCGTGGGAAGCTGCTTCCAATGGGGGGGGGGGTTACTCCCTATGCTGCGTCTATTGACACAGACAGCAGGAACCCCCCCCCATCGTCACTGGCTTTGATTGACAGCACTGGGAGCCAGTGGCTCTCCATGCCACAGCAAAGCCAGTGGGACCTGGAAGTAAGGGGAGAAATGACCTTCCGACGTGCACGGTGCTGGATCGAAAGGGGTCTCAGGTAAGTAAAGGAGGGCTGAGGGGGCGATGTTGACACCTAAACATTTTTTACCTTAATGCAAGGAATGCATTAAGGTAAAAAAATTTTTAGACTTTACAACCCCTTTATAAGGTGTAAAAAGTTCGGAAATGATTTATCTTTGTCTCATTTTTTTTTTACATCACAGACACTTGACATTTTAACAGGTGTGTGTATACTTATTATATCCACTGTATACTGGAATTTTTTTTATGTAATAGCAGCGATCGTCGACTTATTGCAGGAAATAGTATTGCGGGCAGTCTGACACTTTGTGGGAACCAGTGACTCTAATACAGTGATCAGTGCTAAAAATATGCGCTGTCACTGTACTGACACTGGTTGGGAAGGGATTAACATCTAGGTGTGTGTGTCTTTTATTAAGGAGAGGAATGGTTTATATTCCCTGCTTTGCAGGGAAACAAAAACTCTGACAGGGCAGAGTTCAGTCCTCGTTTCCTCCTCGCCATTCGCTGATCAGCTTGTGCTGCGTTTAATCTCAGCACAGCCTACGCACCCCCTACCCAGACTAGGTACGTGATGCAGCGCAGGAGAGCCATTCTGCCGCCATATAACTATGTTGTGCAGTCGGCAAATTGATAAAGAGGACCTGGCACTTGCCCAATACCATCTTGTAAGGGGATTGTTAGCCCCCTTGTGGTAGCAATAAAGTTAAATAAAACCAATATTAAAAAAAAGCACCATGAGCGCACGCATGCGTTTGTAAACAGCAATTTGCCAAATATGATGTACCTCTGTGAACAATGATTCTGAGCCATAATTCACAGTTAACTCTAAACGAAATACCTGTAAAAGGGTTTTGAATGGTCACCTATGGACAATTTCAGGTACCATAGTTTTTTGCCATTTCATGGCCGAGCTTAATTTTAAGGCGTGACATCTATTTACTCAACAAAACCTCACCTTTTATATTGTACCAAAAAAAAAATAGGCATTAGATTGTACTTATGTTTGTGTGCATTAAACTCATTTTATGCATTTTGATAAACCGTTGGGCAAATATTGTCCCACAAAAAAACTGCAACTGCCACCATTTTATTCTCCAGGGTCTCAGCTTTTAGGATCTGTATAATTGTAAAATGCCTATTTACATGTTAAAAATTGTCCCAGGAGACAAGTGGTTAAAAAGCTTGTTTTAAAATGATTGGAGCAGTAACCATCTTGCTTTTGGTCACCAACAGAGGAAGGTACAGACAGTAATAACAACCCTTGTCAGAAGTTCTAACCCTTCCTTTTTCTACTGAAAATGTATCCGTTACACAGATTTACCCAAATGTCTCCAAAAGGGACAAAGATGACAAAAACATGATCTTGGGCTCTAACCCTTTTCACATCAATTTTGGCTGGAGCGGGCCTTTAAATATTACAAAATATTTTAGTATGGAGCCTGCAGACACGTTAGGCTTTTTTTTTTTTTAACATACTGCAACATGCCTGTTTACAGAGAACAGCAGGTAAAGCTACCGTGTACACATAAACCTGAAGGACTCAGTGACTTATTCCTTGCTGGAAAACTCAGTCAGACAAAAGCAAGCCTTGAAGCAGGTTGCCTTCGTTGCACCTTCCTTTGGATAATCGACAATACTCTTCATCATGCATCTCCAGTACATTGGCAAAGATAAATTTAATCAAATATTTAGGCTCCATTCACACTTGTGCAACTTGTCATGCAACTTTGGACATCAAAGTTGCATGACAAGTCATTCTCCATGTTTTCCAATGATAACCATTCATATGAGCGACTTAAAGTTGCAGCAACTTCATAGTTAATGCACTACTTGGTCTCACTTTCATGCAACTTGAGGGCCATAGACTTCAATGTTAATCCTCAAAAGTTGCATGAAAATGATACCTGAATGTTATACCATGCAACAGTTGTCCATTATCACTGGTCAAAGCCAAAGTCGTATCCAAGTCACACCTGTCCAAAGTTGCGTCAAAGTTGGACTACGAAGTTGGAGCAACTTTGAAGTCCTACAAAAGTGTGAATGGAGCCTTAAGTCAATTTTCTCCTTAAAATAGAGTAGGGAAGCATTTACAGTTTGATGTGTATGTATATCAAGGTACTGATAGCGCAGAAAATGATTCTGTTATTACAAGAGTTAGAACTGCCATCTTTTTATTCTACTCCTTCTTGAGGCTTCCCTCACGTCCTGCCCTGAACAGACACCAGTCACCTGGACAATTTGGGGGGGTTCTAAACCAGATAGGGGGAATAAAAAAGAAAAGGGTAAAAAAATCTCACCTGTAAAATTATTTTCTTGGAATACAGTACAGGACACAGGATCCTAGTCTAAACTAAGGGTCTGCTACAGCTCAGTAGCAAGCATCAGTTTTGTAACAAGAAAGCAGAGCATTATAAAGAATAGGGGTGCGACCGACCCGTGAGCTATACCGTACTCCAAGAAAAGGATTTTTACAGGCAAGTAAGAAAATCTTATCCTAAATCACACACAGAGGTTTATTAGATGAAAACTCCTCATGCATAAGATCCCTGGCGTTTCCCCATACCTGGGAAGCCACAGGTGTCACATACAGCCGCTAATACAAGTAAATGTCTGTACGCGGCCATACTTGTATAAAAACTGATCACTTCTGCATAGGCAATTACTGTATGCCATATGTCCCCCAAAACGCACCGCTTTCATATTTGGCTTCATGTACATAGATGTTTGCTAGCTGAAAACTCAAGCAAAATCTCTGCTGTTTTCTCATGCCCAGGAAGCCACAGGTGCCGCCAATACAAATGAATGGCTGTACACAACAAGCACTGTAAGTGCTGATACAGTTGGGGAAAACATTGGCAGTAAACTTTTTGATGGAAAGGCAATCTGCACTTGCACAAGAACAGTTGTGTACAGCCATTCATTTGCATTGAAATCTGTAAGGAGTACCGGATGTGACAAAGTGCCAGGGGTTTTATGCATGAGGAGTTTGCAGATAATAAAATGTCAACGGTCTTATGTCTTAGACCATGGAATGTCCAAAAGCAGCCCAACTGAGGGGTAGGGCAGCACAGCAAATGGTCATGGAAGTGCTCTACAAACCTCAGAACAGTTTATAGCACTTTACACCCAAAACTGTCAGATGAGGCCTGAACATCCACCTGGTAAAATTTAAATGTGTGAACAGGAGACTAGGTCACAGCCTTACAAATCTGAGAAACCGATGCCCGATACTGAAAAACCTACAAAATAAAGCAATTGGCTGAGAGCAAAGATCGGCAGACCTTTTTCGGCCATGCCCCTTCACACAGAAGCCAGCTTCTGTTGGACTGGCAGCAGTACACAGTGGCCGAATGCCAGCCGAGTGTATGAGGCTTAAGGCCTCTAAGATTAGCAGTGCAGAGGTGACAGCAACAAGAAAAGCCACCTTGTGAGTTAGGACAGGCAAGGAAATATCCCAAATAAGCTTGCACCCTCTGAAAAGGACCAAGAGAACCAGGCTAAGGTCCCACAAAGTCGCAGAAGAATGTATGAGAGCCATGTGCAGGACACCTCACAAAAAGGAATAGGAGGCTGCCTCTGAAACAAAAAATGGTCAGGGACAAGATTTCCCCCCGATGGTATTTCAATTCCAGATGCTAGTCCAGACCAGACTGGAAAGGAAGGATAGATATTATAAATTACTTGAATCCACTTGTGAGCAATTAAATAATAACAGATTGGACGATTCGTCAATGCGACGGGCTATCTCCCTAGTAGCAAAACTAAATACATATATGAAAAGGAGAATTGGTTGGGACAAGAGTAGTCCCAGGATTGCAATCAAGGGGAGAATCAACAACGGGATTCAATCAATTATTTTATTATAAACTTTATTGATGAATGAAAAAAGTATAAAATAAAATCCCACTAGTGCAGCACAAAGGCCACCAAAGTGGGACACGTTCCTCCACAATATCAATTAGCAATTATAAAACGTAGAAAAAACAATGTTGTATTGTTAAAAATAGATGCTGGACAAGAGACCACCCCCCCGCTAATCCTGAGTAGAAATATCCCTTTTCCCCAAATAGAAGATAGGACCAAAAAGTGTTGATGAAAAAATTAATTGATCCCTTTTGTTTGTAGCAAAAAATCTCGAATGTCCCAAATCACTTGTATAGATTACGCCCTAACTGGGGCTTCATTACCATGATAGTGAAAAGTCAGTGTGAACAAACAAGAAACTGCTTCCCGTTGCTGCTGTTCTTATGCACATAAATGGAATGTATAGACAGCAGAACTTGTCATTCAGAGGTGGATAAAAGTCAGGTGTTGGTTTGTCTCTACACACATATAGCATATACAGTGGGGACGGAAAGTATTCAGACCCCCTTAAATTTTTCACTCTTTGTTATATTGCAGCCATTTTCTAAAATCATTTAGGTTCATTTTTTTCCTCATTAATGTACACACAGCACCCCATATTGACAGAAAAACACAGAATTGTTGACATTTTTGCAGATTAACCACTTCCCTACCCAGCCATAGTCATATGACGTCCTGGGATGGGATCTCCCATCCTGGGTGGACGTCATATGACATCCTGGGATTCCTGGCCGTCTAGGGGGCGCGCGCGCGCCCGCCGCATTGCTCGGGACCCGGTGCGTGTGCCCGGCGGCCGCGATGTCCGCCAGGCACACGCGATTGCCCGTTAACCGGCCCGGACCGGACACACAGATCCACAGCCTGTCAGGTGAGAGGAGACCGATCTGTGTTCCCAGAACGGAATAACACTGATCGGTCTCCTCCCCTTGTACGTCCCCTCCCCCTACAGTTAGAATCATTCCCTAGGAAACATATTAACCCCTCCCCGCCCCCTAGTGGTTAACCCCTTCACTGCCTGTCACATTTACACAGTAATCAATGCAATTTTATAGCATTGATCGCTGTATAAATGTGAATGGTCCCAAAAATGTGTCAAAAGTGTCCGATGCGTCCGCCATAATGTCGCAGTCATGAAAAAAAAATCGCGATCGCCGCTAAAAAAAATAAATAAATATTTTTTTTTTTTAAATGTCATAAATCTATCCCGTATTTTGTAGACGCTATAACTTTTGCGCAAACCAATCAATATACGCTTATTGCGATTTTTTTTTTACCAAAAATATGTAGAAGAATACGTATCGGCCGAAACTGAGGAAAAAATTTGTTTTTTAAAAAAAAAATTGGGATATTTATTATAGCAAAAAGTAAAAAATATTGTGTTCTTTTCAAAATTGTCGCTCTTCTTTTGTTTATAGCGCAAAAAATAAAAACCACAGAGGCGATCAAATACCACCAAAAGAAAGCTCTATTTGTGGGGAAAAAAGGACGTCAATTTTTTTTGGGTACAATGTTGCACGACCGCGCAATTGTCGTTTAAAGTGCGTCAGCGCTGAAAACTAAAAATTGGCCAGGGAAGGAAGGGGGTGAAATTGCCCTGTATTGAACCGGTTAAAAAAGAAAAACTGAAATATCACATGGTCTTAAGTATTCAGACCCTTTGCTCAGTATTTAGTAAAAGCACCCTTTTGATCTAATACAGCCATGAATCATTTTGGGAAAGATGCAACAAGTTTTTCACACCTGGATTTGGGGATCCTCTGCCATTCCTCCTTGCAGATCCTCTCCAGTTCTGTCAGGTTGGATGGTAAACGTTGGTGGACAGCCATTTTTAGGTCTCTCCAGAGATGCTTGATTGGGTTTAAGTCAGGGCTCTGGCTGGGCCATTCAAGAACAGTCACAGAGTTGTGAAGCCACGCCTTCATTATTTTAGCTGTGTTCATTGTCTTGTTGGAAGGTAAACCTTCGGCCCAGTCTGAGGTCCTGAGCATTCTGGAGAATGTTTTCGTCCAGGATATCCCTGTACTTGGCCGCATTCATCTTTCCCTCGATTGCAACCAGTCGTCCTGTCCCTGCAGTTGAAAAACACCCCCCACAGCATGATGCTGCCACCACCATGCTTCACTGTTGGGACTGTATTGGACAGGTGATGTGCAGTGCCTGGTTTTCTCCACACACACTGCTTAGAATTAGGCCAAAAAGTTCTATCTTGGTCTCATCAGACCAGAGAATCTTATTTCTCACCATCTTGGAGTCCTTCAGGTGTTTTTTTAGCAAGCTCCATGCGGGCTTTCATGTGTCTTGCACTGAGGAGAGGCTTCCGTCGGGCCACTCTGCAATAAAGCCCCGACTGGTGGAGGGCTGCAGTGATGGTTGACTTTCTACAACTTTCTCCCATCTCCCAACTGCATCTCTGGAGCTCAGCCACAGTGATCTTTGGGTTCTTCTTTACCTCTCTCACCAAGGCTCTTCTCCCCTGATAGCGAAGTTTGGCCGGACGGCCAGCTCTAGGAAGGGTTCTGGTCGTCCCAAACGTCTTCCATTTAAGGAGTATGGAGGCCACTGTGCTCTAAGGAACCTTAAGTGCAGCAGAAATTTTTTGTAACCTTGGCCAGATCTGTGCCTTGCCCCAATTCTGTCTCTGAGCTCTTCAGGCAGTTCCTTTGACCTCATGATTCTCATTTGCTCTGACATGCACTGTGAGCTGTAAGGTCTTATATAGACAGCTGTGTGGCCTTCCTAATCAAGTCCAATCAGTATAATCAAACACAGCTGGACTCAAATGAAGGTGTAGAACCATCTCAAGGATGATCAGAAGAAATGGACAGCACCTGTGTTAAATATGAGTGTCACAGCAAAGGGTCTGAATACGTAGGACCATGTGATATTTCAGTTTTTCTTTTTTTAATAAATCTGCAAAAATGTCAACAATTCTGTGTTTTTCTGTCAATATGGGGTGCTGTGTGTACATTAATGAAAAAAAATGAACCTAAATGATTTTAGAAAATGGCTGCAATATAACAAAGAGTGAAAAATTTAAGGAGGTCTGAATACTTTCCGTCCCCACTGTAGGTCTCCAATAGTTCGGTAATGGAACGTAGCACACTAGGGCGAAAAATATTAAGTTCAAATAGTGTGACAAACTGCAGGGACCGTTGCTAGTGGTATAGAGCCTGGAACCTCTATAGCTCATACCAATTAGTTCATTGAGCGGCAAACAGTCTTGGCATATATACATATGAGGAGACACATGTAAAGAAAATAGCACAAGTCCATGAGGGGAGCTTACCCTTCCTATGCTATTGCCGCTTAGCCGATGTATGTACTTCTTCCTCGTGTTAAATGCCGGCGGATCATGAAAACAGAAGTTGAAGTTGTTCGAGCATGGTGGGTTCCGTGTATCCGACACAGTGATCACTCGTTGTATGGGAAGTAGCTGGTCTGATTACTGCCGGTTCAGACTCCAAAGATCACTGCTACGATAGCCGGTATGAGATATTCTCTAGCGGGTTTAACAGCAACACTTGTCCTTGGGTATCCTGATGCAAGAAGAAAAATTATGGATTTTCAGGCTCCAGACCCTTCAGCCGAAGGGCCTCCAATACTGAGTTAAGCCTGAAAATCTTTTTGGAACCCTAAACTGGAACCCCCTTTTTATGGAATTTGGAACAGTGCAACGAATGCACATGAAAGTCTGTGCATTCCCTGTATTACTATGTATCATATGTAACTATTGATTATTTACTGGTATTCAGTTTGTTCACTTTAACCAACTGCTTTTCTGCCCACGATATGCCTCGTTCCCCCTAGGAGGCCATGATTATTGATAACAGCCAGTTTGTCTGCTGTCTGAGCTAGTGATTTTCACGTAGGAATATTCCCATCATATTTAAATGTATTATTATCATTTGATGATGGGGTGATTGTTATAAACATGTCAGATTCAATTTTTTGAAGAATATTTTGATTAAGCTATTCCCTTGGCCAATTTGAAACTACTCACCTGTTTTTTGTCTCAAACTAACTGTAGTTTGTCACCACAAGACGGCGGTATATAATATATGCGTGTTTTGAACTCTGATTGGCTAAGATGTCCCATTTAAAGACTGACTACATACGCACAACGTCCAGATGACGTGCTTGTTTAAAAGCACAAAACGCGTCGATGTAGCAATGCTGTAGACACTGGCTGATCCCCTCGCTCCCGAGTAGCTCCGTACCCATGTTAGCAAGGTGACTCCTTGCATCAGAATACCTAAGGACAAGTGTTGCTGTTAAACCCGCTAGAGAATATCTCATACCGGCTATCGTAGGGGTGATCTTTGGAGTCTGAACCAGAAGTAATCAGACCAGCTACTTCCCATACAACGAGTGATCACTGTGTCGGATACATGGAACCTGCCATGCTCGAACAACTTCAGCTTCTGTTTTCATAATCCGCCGGCGTTTGACACGAGGAAGAAGTACATACATTGGCTAAGCGGCAATAGCATAGGAAGGGTAAGCTCTCCTCACGGACTTGTGCTATTTTCTTTACGTGTCTCCTCATATGTCTATACGCCAAGACTGTTTGCCGATCAATGAACTAATTGATACGAGCTATAGATGTTCCCGGCTCTATACCACTAGCAACGATCCCTGCAGTTTGTCGCACTATTTGAACGGAATATTTTCTGCCCTAGTGTGCTACGTTCCATTCCTGAACTATTGGAGACCTATATGCGTGTAGAGACAAACCAAACACCTGACTTTTATCCACCTCTGAATGACAAGTTCTGCTGTCTATACATTCCATTTATGTGCATAAGAACAGCAGCAAGGGGAAGCAGTTTCTTGTTTGTTCACACTGACTTTTCACTATCATGGTAATGAAGCCCCAGTTAGGGCATAATCTATACAAGCGATTTGGGACATTTGAGATTTTTTGCTACAAACAAAAGGGATCAATTAATTTTTTCATCAACACTTTTTGGTCCTATTTGGGGAAAAAGGATTTTTCTATTCAGGATCTATTTTTAACAATACAACATTGTTTTTTTCTACGTTTTAGAATTGCTAGTTGATATTGTGGAGGAACGTGTCCCACTTTGGTGGCCTTTGTGCTGCACTAGTGGGATTTTATTTTATACCTTTTTTCATTCATCAATAAAGTTTATAACAAAATGATTGAATCCCGTTGTTGATTCTCCTCTTGAATGCAATCCTGGGACTACTCTTGTCCCAATCACTTATCCTATCCTTCCTTTCCATGAAAAGTAGGTGTCCTACTGAGTACTTTTTAGGATGGAAATTCCTAGCTTTGCACCACAGATAGTAGGCCTTCCAGATGCAATGGCAGAATTTGTGAGCAGTTTCCTTTCTTGCCTTTAGGAGCATAAAAATTACTAAATCCAAAAGCCCCACACTCACCGCAAGCGACTCCGGAATGGCGACCTGATCTCCGCCCGCCAAGGACTCCCAGGCTGTCATCTTGGAAGTGCCGAAGCTCCACAGCACTACCCAGGACTCATCCAGCCTCACACGCAGCAGGATTGATCCCCACTCGGACAGCCGGTAAGCTATATCAGGGGACTACCTACTCGATGAGTGCAATTTTAACCCAGTGGGGGAACAACACTGGGTGTATGTTACTGCCTTGAGGAAGGTGACCATCAGCCATAAATCAAGGGCTGGCACAGCAACAAAAAGGAGTCTGGGCACATTATCGGAGGGAAAGAAAATCCTGAACAGGTCCATACCCTATACAGTAATACTTTGGATTACAAGCACGATTGGTTCCAGCTCCAAAACATGTAGCCACACCCCTTCAGAGCCAACAGGTGTGAGACTTTTCTGGTCTGGCCTTGTACTTGGTGGTTTCCTTCCATTATCCTGCTGATGGAGCACTTGTCTGGTAAAACAGATCCCTTGAGCACATCTGAGCTGGCAGCTTGATGATACATATAAGCAGCGACTGTCATCCTAGTTAGTTGCCAATTTTATTTTTTAATCCAATGAAGGTTTCCTATTGCTACACTTAAGCCTCCTGCACACTGCAGCTTGAAAAAGCTCAGTACAGCTTTCTTTACCAAACTAAAATATAGCCCATTAATTGTAATGTGCCTATGCACACGGGTTTGTAAACAAGCGCTGTGCATTCTTCAGAAAAAAAAAATAAATAAAAAATGCTTTTTTGGTCAGCAATTTACACCTCATGTGTGCAAATTCCTTTTTACATATTGTGCAGAACGTGAGAATAAGTTAAGCATTTGCGCAAATGCAGATACACGTAAATGTGCACAAATGCATATTAAGAAAAAAAAAAAAAAAAAGTCAGAAAAAGTAGATTCTCAAACAGGAGTATCATGTACAAAAGGCCTGAGTTTAGCACCCTCTTGTGTTTCCTTTGTCCTTATACTCTTCAGTCTCAGGTGCTGCAGCTAATGAGGTTTACTAAAACTTAAAGTGGAGTTCCACCCAACAGTGAAACTTCCGCCCCACCCCCCAGTGTCACATTTGGCACCCGTGTGTGGTTTCCTGTTTGACAGGTACCCTTCCCCATTTCCGGGAGACTGCGCCATCCCTCGGAAGTTCGACCCTCCGAATTGGGCCAGTTAGAGAGCGCAGCAGGGAACAGGCTGTGAAGCCGAAAGGCTTCAGTCAGTTTCCCTTACCTTGAATGGCAGAGGCATCACCCAACAGCTGATCCGAAAATTGGCTGGGGTGCTGACATCGTGGGCTCCCAGATATAGATATTAAAAAAAAAAAAAACACACCACACAACCCCAATGTATGCTGGAATTAACCTTTAATGGACTATAAAGGACCGGTAATCGCTTCCCATAGTTGTACAAGTGGTTTCATGATTGCTTTACCTCTGCCTCTTATTACATCATAATTATTTTTTTTTTTTTTAAATCACCCAAAGACACTAGAGGGGGGGGGGGGGGGGGGGAGAAGGAAACATCTATACTCCTAGGGACACTAAGCAAAACTGAAAAGGATTAATAGGGGGAGGGGGGTGTCTATGGGTAGCATTAGAAAACTGAAGGCCAGCCCCTAGAGATTATATGTGCCTAATGTTCTTAGAATAGATAGTATAACTCTAGGTTACTTAATATAGCAGTTATCAGTGTAAACAAAAAAAAACAAAACAAACAAGCCAAACAGTTTAATAAAACCAAGTTTTATTTGGTTTATAAAATTAGTAACAAAAACATGGAGCAAATAAATTATAATTTGGTATTAACAAGTTACAAACAAAAAAAAACTCAAAATAAATTAAAGGCTTAAAAATGCATCGCTGCCAACATGGAACAACATTGTAGAATTATATTATCGTATTTCATTTACTTTTTTTTCTTGTCTGTAGTCATGGGCAAAAAAGGAAAAAAACAACAACAAAAAAAAACCACAAGGACAACTTTACAAATAAATTAAAATATTTGGTCTCACTCTCAGTTATGGTGTAATTGAGAAAATGAAAAGCTTACCAGAAGCCCTATATATCTGTTAACAGTAAACAGCCCTTCAGACATCTACCACTGTCCAGCTACCTATGAAGGCCAACAGGCATCACTGCAATGTGTTACTTGCGGTAAAGCACATCACAAAAAAAAAAAAAAAAACCCACCACAAACACACACACTTCTTTACTAGTCCAACCACAGTCAATCAACTAAATTCTAACTAGCCGATTTGTGTTACTACACCCTTTTGGGCCAATATAACAAGGCAGCTTGTAACCAAGTGACCGATATTAACTGTCAAACTGTGATAAGCAGCATCCAACAGAATAGCTATACTAAATCATTCTGACACTGAGAGGTTATTTACTAAACCTGAAAAGTGCAAAATCTGGTGCAGCTCTGCATAGAAACCAATCAGCTTCCAGGTTTTATTGTCAACGCTTAATAGAACAAGCTGTAATTAAAAGCCAATTGGCTACCGTGCACAGCTGCACCAGATTCTGAACTGAACCAGCTTTAATAAATCTCCCCCAGTTTTCAATGTAAATACATTTAAATTGCCCAGGTTTAAATCTTAAAAGTGGAACTAAACCCTTTTATCTTTACACCCAAGGAAGCTGCCATTTTAGCCTCAGTTTGATCTGCAGTTCCCATGGTGATGCACATGTGTTTAGTTACGATAACAGCCATTTAAAAGGCTTGACAGTTCTTTTGAGAACACAAGCAACTATGACCATTATTTACAGCATGCCTTGTATATGAATGTAATCAGGAAATCGAAAAAGCAATGGGATGAGTTCCACTGCCAAATTTATTCAAAAATATTACATGTCAGGGTAGCTGGAGGGCAGATAAATACTGCCTTGGGAGCCTTTATAAATTAGTAGCATTTAGGTGCCTTAAATAATACTAATAGCCAATAAAAACAGACAGAATAAATTAAAGACAAGTATTGAGGATTCAGCCTGGTGTGCTGCATGCACACCCCAGACTCAAGTGTTCCTGCGGACATAATATACAGGAGTCACAGGCAATTTTAAATGACCATCCAAATAAAACAAATTTCTATCATGGGTGAAAGCTGGTCAGTTTTGTGCCAATATGAAGGTTGCCACATCACTTAACTGTAGGTGCCTAGCTGCCCTTCCGGTCTTAAGGCTTTAGTACATTCGAGCCACTGTCCTGAACAGGTATGTAGAGCGATTTCTGCCTTTCTCTGCTTGCGGCATGATTATCCCATTTTTGTTATAAATGGGTTGATTTACTAAAACTGGAAAGTGCAACATCTGGTGCAGCTCTGCATATAATCCAAATTTCCAGTTTTTTTTTTTACAAAGCTTAACAAGCTGAAGTTAGAAGCAGATTGGCTACCATGCACAGCTGCACCAGTTTTTATTCTCGCCAGGTCTTAGTAAATCAATGCCAAAGTGTTGAAAATTACTTGATTACTATGACAGCCAACAACTAGTTTTTTACCAGAACAAGTCAGTGTCTGCCTCCTCATTTCTTTTAGTGGACAATTAAAAAAAAAAAAAAAAAAAAAAAAAAAAAAGCCAGGGAACATGCTTCTCCATGAGCCATCGTACTGACAAACCTATATCTCGGCCATATACATGGAATTTTTCTAGCCCTTCCAGCCAGCTTTTGATCACAAGAACCACTGAACAGATCATGGCAACCTACCACCGCTAGTTTAAATAATTAAATGTATGTGTTCTCTATGGTAGAAGATCTATTTAATAGTTTTGCAATTAAAAAGTAGAAGTTGCTGAATTGTCTTGTGTATGGCCAGGATAAAAATAAATCTGAGGGATCAATTTACTTACTAAAGCTGTGGGAGATAACCAATACCATTATCTTAAGCGCAAACCTACTGCTTACAGTTTTGTTTGTTCTAGCTCCCAAAGAAGCTAATCAAATAAGTTGGGGTTTGCCTAGGCAGACTCCCCATATGACAGGCAAGGAGCACAGCACTGTGGGAGGGATTGGGGTCTGACTAATCTCCACTATGAGGAAGTGGAGGCATCTCAGAGGGTTCAAGTTGGACAAATGTGGAGACCTTTGTACAGCTTCTGTGGTCTACTACCTCCTAAAGACATTTGGTAAAGCATTGCCCTCACAGGTTAGCTTTAAATCACAACCAACCACTTTCTGCCAAATTTTATTTTCTTCTATGAACTACTGAGTATAGTCGATATCCACATTAAGCTTACATACAAGCTGACAGACTGATGCCTACAAACTGAAGATAAAAATAAATTAAAAATGACACACTACTACAAACACCCTTTACCACCACTAGAAATATAAATTAAAAAAAAAAAAAAATAAATGTTAAAGCTTAATTATAATTTACTAACTCTTGAGGGAAAAAACAAACAAAAAAAAAAAAACAACACAGAACCCTTTTAATACTTGTACTTTTTTTGGTCAGCAACTCTGGACCTAAAGGGCCACAGAAAAACAGCATTTGATTCTCTATTTCAAACTGTACAAGGAATGAAGGCCAATAAACATGGCTAGAGTCATGCCAAGGTCTGCAACTATAGCCTAAAACAGTCACTTCTCTAGGACAGTCACGATCACTGAAGTGAATACTGGCTCTAAATGATTGAACAGATAGCCCATATCAACCAATGTCCTCTTTCATGCATCCTTCAGACATGTCTACTCACAGGCCCACTGAATGTGTCAACGTGCCCTAAAAAGGAAGTTCACCTTTTGTAACATGTTACACCCATATTCAGGGTGTAACATATGCGCCGGCCCCTGCTCTCCCCCAATCTGACAGCTAACAGGGGGATCTTTTCTCCAAGCTAGCTGTCACAATAACACCCACCCAGGACATCCATTCAGTGTTCTGTGTATGGGAAAAACAACAAGGTCCGACAACCGCTTATAGTTCATTGAGCTTCCTGTTTCAAGTGTAACTGCTTGCGTGTATAGGAGGTACAGGCAAACAGACCGTCTGCAGGACCTTGGCATTACACCCACAATCTGCTGATCATGGGCGCAATGCTTTATAGGCCCTAACAAAAAAAAATTAACAAATACTTACTTTTTTTTTACCTGTGCATTACAAACTGGTCTTAAATTTGGAAGGAAACAACCATACCTGGGCTTACATCAGTTTTGATGGAGTGACACCTATTGAAAAGAACTATAAACTGAACAAGCTCAGCAAACTAGACAACTGCAGCTTTCATTAGACAAGTGTTCTGCTAAGCAACCGATTCCCCTTCAGTGTGTGCCAACTATAATGACTGTATCTACACTCAAAAGCAAAAAATATATTGAAGCATGCCGGCCTTTGGATGTGGTGGCTGCTTTAGATTTCCTTCAGACCAGGTGTGTCCAACCTGTCGACCTTCCTGGGGCACACTGGAAGAAGAGGAATATCTTGGGACACATAAAATACACCAACAAGATAGCTGACGAGCAGAAAAAGTTGGGCAGATCACAAGTTAAAGTGGTTGCAAACCCTTATGCTGCATACACACACAAGCAGACTTTCCGGCAGAAAAGGCCCGACGGAACGAATCAGTTGGACATTCCGAACGTGTGTGGGCTTCAGACCTTTGTCAGAAAAGCTGACGAACCTTAGAAATAGAACATGTTTCAAATCTTTCCGACGGACTCGATCCCCATCGAAAAAAACATTAGTCTGTATGCTAGTCCAACGGAACGAAAACGACGCAAGGGCCGCTATTGGCTACTAGCTATTGAACTTCCTTTTCTAGTCCGGTCCTACGTCATCACGTTCGAAATGATCAGACTTTGGTGGGATCGTGTGTAGGCAAGTCCGTTTCGTCAGAACTCCGTTGAAAAGTCCTTCGGAGTTCAGTCCGACGAAAAGTCCGCTCGTGTGTACACACCACTTTTACCTACAGGTAAGCCTATAATAAAGCTTATCTGTAGGTACTGGAAAGGTCTCCTAAACTTGCACGGTATATACGACGTCATCGGCACATGTGCACTGAAGAAAGGGCACAATCATGCCACTTCTATAGGGCCTGTGCCATGATGTCACGTGACTCCAGCCAGTCACAGAGCCAGAGTCCACAGCCCCAGAAGGAAGAGGGGTGAAGATGCTGTGGCCACCAGAGGTGGCATTACTGGCTTTGTTTGCAACCCTTTACTAGATGCTTCTCGCGTTCTCCGTGACAGATTCAGTCACAGATGAAGGCAGCCGATTTGGACACAACCTAGCAATGACACTAGAGATCTTATAGGCATTAAAATGTCTGAGGGAAACACTGTTCCAGTCGCCATAACATTAGTGTTTTTTAGCTATTAGACATAAGTTATTGTTTTAATAAAACCCTTTATTATTTATTTAAAACCAGAAATTTGGGTGGGTTTGAATTTCAAGAAACAAAGATTTTGGGTGCACCAAACCCAGAAATACCTTTAGCTATTTTACACATTGTTGCACCCCCCCCCCCCCCCCCATAGTGCTAAACAGGACAGTACAATAACTTGAGGCTGCATTTATACCTGAGCGTTTTCAGCTCATAAAACGCCCCAAAAAACATCCAACAAGCAAAATCCCATTCATTTTAATGGCGCCTGTTCACATCTGAGCGTTTTGTCACCTGAAGCAAAAATGCCTGAAAAACACCCTAAGCTCAAAAAAAGAACATGAGCTTCAGATTACGGTCTTTTTTTCTGCCTTTTACATTGGTGATCTGAACAAAATCGCAGCAAAAACACGACTGAAACGCTCAGGTGTGAATGCAGCCTTAATCTTTCTTCAGAATAGGAGTTTCTGGGAGAGAACCAAGACAGGGGCAGATCTGCATGGAAGTAAAGCCACCAACTGGCTGCCTCTTTGCAATGGTATTATCTTAGGGAACAGCAAAGGGTACAACAAATACCCAAGATTTCTGGGTCTGCTCCCCATTTAAGCTTTCATCCTGCCACAAACCCTTATTCTGGCTGGTTTGGGCAACCAAACCTGTTCATTCTTCGGGACACTTTACTAACAATTATGACCCATTAACACAGCAAAAGAGAAGGATAGAGAAGAGAAAACCCACACCCCACATGAACACAATGCAATAATAAAACAGATTTAAAAATTTTGGTTAACTGCAGAACTACTTAAATTCAGCTTTTAAAACACTAAAAAGAGAAAAGACCTCTCTGGACTGATAAAAAAAAAAAAAAAAAAAAAGGGGGATACAGCACCAGAGGACACATGCTTACTAAGAATAGTTTTATAGCTTCCCAGCATACAGCAATACTATGTGCTCTCATAGAGAGCACAACAATCTGCCTGTTACAAACCCTTCTAGAGAAGCAGGACTTGATCAACAAGATGGGAAGTGTTACATACAGTAACCCAAAGCGGCCAATTGATAAAAAAAAATAAGTGGTTACTGCACTTGGCATTGCCAAGAATTTAAAGGCCATCCCCTAGAGGGAAAAAACCCTTCTTTGCAGTGGGACTGCCCTTACTGCAAGGGTCAAATGTCCATTTAGGGCCAAGAGGCAACAAAGTACTTTAACTTACCTGATCCTCCATTCTCTACTCCCCTACACTCTGTCCATAGCATAGCTATGGGCTCTGCATTAGAGTCAACGTCAAGAGGACATAGGGTAGCAAAAACTGGTCTTGCACCACAGAGGAGCCTGTGGGAGAAGAGAATCAGGTAAGTGAATTTGCCTTTTCTGATCCTTGATCCAAGCCAGGGTTTAACCCTTGTAGCATGGGGACAGTGCTACTGCAAGAGGGTTTTTACGGTCTCTGGGATTTCAGTTTTAAAAATACAACTGGGACAAGGATAACCCTCAGGGGTCCTGTGTACAAAAGAAAAAAAACCTTGCTGGTCACGCACAGGGGAGGTCACAGGTTAAGGCAACTATCATAACTATAGTAAGAAGGGCCAATTTATAAACTGGAGCCAAGAGAATTGTGTTTGTATGCAACAACCCTTTTTTGGCTAAATTGCCTTCTCTCCCAGGGCAGTAGATACAGAATGCAGGAGTCATCAGGCAATTTTAGACCGGTATATGCAATGTGACTGTTCTACAGAAGGAGTCAGAAAAAGGAGCAGGAACTACTTGCCTTAGGAGAGATATTTGTTATATGGGAACGCTTGTGGGCTCTGATTTTAGTAGCAATCTCATGATTAAAGTTACCGGAGTTCCATTTTCCCCTGTGCACTGGTGAGGTCTTTCTGAATTGGTTTTATCTTACAGTATATGCACTGGGTCGAAAAAGTCAATGATTTAGGCAAGTTGGAGTACATTGGAATTCCCAGGCAAATACTCAACCCAGCAGGATCTGCAGACTTCCTGCCTAGGAATCGTCCAGTAGCAATCACCTACATTAGAAAAGCCACTTGAAATCTCAAAGCTCCGGTTTATAAAAGTCAGAATGAAATGTACTGCTGGGCAGCAGTTAAGGCCTAAAGTTAACATAAGAACAGGTCCTACTGCACAGAACCAAGTCAATATAAAAAAAAAAAAAAAAAAAAAAAAAAAAAAAAAAAAAAAAAAAAAAAAAAATATATTAAGCAGCAGATTAAAAGTAAATCTTACAGGCACTGATAGGGCAAATACCTACAAAAGATGCCAACATCTCCAACGGAGTATACAATCTGGGTACACACAATCCTGCAGGGTTCTGCTATAAAATTTATGGCACGAGTGCACGCTGCTAAAACCCTAAGTATGAACCCTTCGACTACAAAGAGGCAGCATCACTTCCTCATTTTACTACAGTCAATGTATAGAACCCCCCCTATTATCAAAAGCTGGAATCAGACTGAAGACTCAGCTTTTAAAGTTATAAAAGGACCCTGGTCTTAGTTAAATCACAGCTACACATTATAATTTTCAATACACCAAATCAGTTTAGAAAAACAAAAAAAAGTCTGCTCCCGATTTTAATACTCAACGCCTATGTGCAGCCAGTTTCCAGCAACTGAGCACACGTCTTTTGGGTCAGCCTGAGTGGTTGAAAAGGCATTAGTCTGAAAGAAAGCTGAAGATGGGGAGGCGCTTGGCTTCCTGCGAGTTTCCCGCAGCTACTGCAGTTTCTTCTTCATTCTCTAGGTGAGACAAGGATTCCCATCCATCCTCTCCATTAGGGTCACCTTTCCTCCAGGGAGAGAGCTGTAGCTGCAGTCCATCAGCCACAGGGTTGTTTGGTCGTGGAGGGGACACTGGTGCAAATAACGGCAGGTTCAGTGTAATAGGAGATGTTGGGGATGAAGGACCAACACTGGCAAAGGGATTGGATATTGGCGTCACTGGGCTGGATGGAGAAAAGGGAGACAGGGAGGTAAGGGAAGAGGCTATGGAAGAGGAGAATAAGGAGAGTGAGGAAGAGGAAGATGAAGAGGAAGATGAAGAAGGGATGCCTGAGCAACTAACGCTGTGTCTCAAAAGAGGTGGTCTTTGTCCTTTGCCGGCACTGTTGAACCTTTGCTCCTCAGCATTATGGATAAAGTGACACCGGGAACCGTATGGACAGAAGCCAATTGTGTGATAAGTCCTGCACAGCTCTGTCTTGTACTTGGGATGACGGTTCAGCCCTCTGAGCTCTGCTGTTCCATGTGCAAACTGACACTTTGCACCATACTTGCAGGAGCCGATCTCGTGGAAAGTGCGACAGAGCTCAGTCTTGTAGCGCGTGGAAGCAGCGGTTTTAGCTCCTGCCAAGGGTGACTTCTTGCTCTCCTCGATCATGCTCACAGAGCGGTCAGCTTGGAAAGGGATATGACGCAGAGGGTTTGATGAAGGCAGCTCGGTCTCCCGACTCCATGGAGTTTGCAGTGGCCAAGCAGAGTCAATTGAAAGTTCTTTAATTTTTGTGTTGTCATTGAGGTTGATTGGACAGGAGGAGTATGTGGTGGGCTGTTCCTCCCCACCACATTTCAGATTGACCCCAGAAAACAGGGACACAAAATCCTGTGGGGAGTAGAAAAAAGAATAAATAAATACAAACATGTTAGGGGCCACTAAGCAAAAATCAGGGTTATCTTCATAATGTTTTTATGTGAAGCCAATTCTTATTATGGCTTTTAAATTTATCAACTACGATCTGTCGATACCTGAAGTCAAACTCCAAATTGCTACATATGTACCATTTTACATGTCAATTCTTGCTGTTATTTCACTTATGCGATTCACACACCTTTCCGGAATGTTTACACCATTATTCATTGCTGTGGTTTTGCAGCTGTGTTACCTACTTGTCTGCTGAAATACAAAAGAGCATCACACTTCTGAGCTTCCCATTCTCTGCTCCTCCCTAGCAGCAAAAGGATTAAAAATAGTCAATGTTGCTTGAGAAAGAGAAGTTCTGCTTTAAAGTGAACACATCAGCCATTTGACCCTTGGAGTAGACAATGCAAGACACTTGCCATTAAAGTGTTACTGAACCCACAACAGTAAAATCAGTCTAGCATGCTTGGTATACTCACTGTGGAATCTAAGGGGTTAATAAAATGCATTGTGTAAAAAGGCTGTTTGATCCTGTCTCCTCCCCTTCTTCCACAGTCCAATAGATCTTGTCATAGTACAGAGGCTAGGGGGCAAGCTGCACATGCTCAGTTTTGTGTGTATTGCTAGTTTCTTTCAAGGGAGAATGCATGTAATCAGCACTGTCCATACAGAGGGTCAGGGGTCCTGCAGCCTATTAGGACAATCAGTGGAGAATGAAAACTCCTCCTACACGCTTTAACCAGTGCCCAGCTGCACACTAAAAGAAGTCATAAGACTGCTATAAACTGCTGATGAGAAAAAGTATTTAGCAGTTTATATTTACTAAAATAATTGCATTTGCATGTTCTGTGTGCGACCAGATATAGGGAACGCAGGGTCCTGGGTTAAGTAACACTAACGTTAAAAAAAAAAAAAAAAAAAAAAAAAAAAAAAAAAAAAAAAAAATTGAAGATTGTAAAAGGCAGGGATTTGTGAGTCTTTTGGTCCATTTCAGACCAAAACCTGGGCTGAGAACAGACCTTAAACGGTGAACCAGGAACCAGGACGCACCAGACCCCTGCTGTGAGCCCAACCTTAAAAACTTTAAAGCCAGGGTAGACAAATTGCAGCTGATGCCCGATTTGCTCTAGTTGCAGTCAATAGGATGTGTCCTTCATTGGACACACTGCTCATCTCTGCTTCAGCCCAGGTTCACACTGCTCGCATCTTTGAAGTCAGACCCCAACGTGACTTCGGCACGACTTGAATGCGACTTCTTTAACAGAGATAAATCCAAGTCCTACCAAAAGTAGTGCAGGAACTTTTACTATTATTCGGAGCAACTCAAGTCGCGATTAGAACGATTCCATTGCACAGAACGGGGTCTGACTTCTGATGCGACAAGTGCTCCAAAGTCAGAGCGATTGTCGCATAAGTGTGAACCGGGCCTCAATGAGAATGAGCCATCACCCATATCCAGAATATAGGATTACTCCAAAGAATAAAAATCCCAACAAGTTCTTGGGGGCACCTTAGTTTATAATTGAATCTCTTATAAACTGACCCAAGGCTATACGGTTAACAGAAGCGATTTCCTCAAACCAAACTAGCAGTTCTATTATACCTACAAATCAAGTCATTCTACTCCCAATTTGTAACCCCTCATAAAGGGCAGGCCATACGTGGTTTGAATCTTGGCCAGTTTAGCAGGAACCAGTCAAGATTTTACAGTGTATGGGCTGGCTGAATGTTTCCTAAGTTGATCAAAAATTGATGACTTGGGTACAACCAGCATGCCAGATTTTACATGAGATCATCGCTAGCGCCTGCTATAGCTGCTAGCAATAATCAGTCTTCTCCCGTGGGAGGTATTCCCACATAAATACTGTGCGTTTATGGGGAAAGCGAGTGAATTTCTTTCCAGCAACCAAAGTTCACTCCCTGTAAGGCCGGCCTAAATTGGCAGGTTTAACTTACCAAATGCAAAAAATGGAGACATTGCTCTGGGCAGATATTGTGCCAGATGTGGCACAAGTTGAGGATTTAAAATGCATGCTGGAGTTGTCCAGACAGGATCTGCACGGAAATCAAAGGCAATAAATGGGACATATCAACTCAAAGTGAAGTTGCATTGCTGCCTTTATTTTTTTTTTTTTTTAACTAAGCAGATTAATATAAATAGGACTTAAAGCCAGATCGACTCTTCCCTATCCCAAGGGGCTTTTCAGACTTGCTACAAAATGCAATACAACAATCACTTGTGATCTAAAGCCAGCTGTACAGAACCGCATGCTTCCACAATGATATGGAGTCCACTCTATGGGGCTACATACCTCCACAATAAGGGGTCATCTCTACAAGGCATAAATACACAGGGGGCCACAAACCATCAGGATACACTGCAGCACTCCTGAGTAATGTTCCTCTGAAGTACACTCCTCACTACAATGATTACTATAGAATATAGAACATCTTACTATACAGAACTGTCCATTACGATGGACACACTCATGCAAATTCTCATGACTATACAGACTGCAGAGCCTCAAGAAAATCTAGAAGGAACTTTCTGAAGCAGCACATCTCATACCAGCCTTTCCGATTTATACAGCCAGCCAATCATCTACATCCACCCATTGTCCCAGAGAGGGGCTGTGCCTACAAGTTTATAAGAGCTATGCATCTATAGTCATAGAAAGGTTTTGAAAACCATGCAGCCAAAAATCCCAGACAGCCCCACAGAGATTCACAACTCCAGGATTAGAAGACAGATACATGCGGAGCTATGCATGCCCAGTGCTAATGAGAGAACCCTGCAGAGACTCCCAGGATTGAAAGTGGAGCTGGCAGGGAGCTATGCAGGTAGACTTTTATATGACTGTCCCTTTGAAAGCCATTCATACACAGCTCTAAAAAGACACATGCTAATGAGCCACCCCCTTAAAAGAAAGTCATGCATGCACAGTGCTAGCAAGACCCCCCCCTCCCTTAAGGAAACCATGCATGCACGATCTAATGAGGCCCCTCTATAAGAAAGCCATGCATACAATCCTAATGAGACGACACCCCCCCCCCCCCCAGAACTATGCACAGTCCTGAGACACCCCCCCCCCCCCCTTAGAAAACCCATGCATGCACAGTTCTAATGACAACACCCTTAGAACCATGTGGTGTCCTAATGAGACTCCCCCCCAGAACCGTGCACAGTCCTAATGACCCCCCCTTGAGAACTATGCACATTCCTAATGACCCCCCCCCCCCCCCCAGAACCATGCACAGTCCTAATGAACCCCCCCCCAGAACCATGCACAGTCCTAATGAACCCCATCCCAGAACCATGCACAGTCCTAATGAACCCCCCCCCAGAACCATGCACAGTCCTAATGAACCCCCCCCCCCCCAGAACCATGCACAGTCCTAATGAACCCCCCCCCCAGAACCATGCACAGTCCTAATGAACCCCCCCCCCCAGAACCATGCACAGTCCTAATGAACCCCCCCCCCCCCCAGAACCATGCACAGTCCTAATGAACCCCCCCCAGAACCATGCACAGTCCTAATGAACCCCCCCCCCCAGAACCATGCACAGTCCTAATGAACCCCCCCCCCCCAGAACCATGCACAGTCCTAATGAACCCCCCCCCCCAGAACCATGCACAGTCCTAATGAACCCCCCCCCCCCCAGAACCATGCACAGTCCTAATGAACCCCCCCCCCCCAGAACCATGCACAGTCCTAATGAACCCCCCCCCCCCCAGAACCATGCACAGTCCTAATGAACCCCCCCCCAGAACCATGCACAGTCCTAATGAACCCCCCCCCCCCCCAGAACCATGCACAGTCCTAATGAGACAAGTGTAGAGAGCCCTCAGTAGTGTCGCGCACTCCCAGGTACAGGAGACATACAGACATACACAGATAGGAGCCGTCCCCGCACACAGCCATGCACTGACACACCCCGCTCAGTTCTGCACACAAACTTCCCTCCATACTCCGTCCCATATCCTCACCATGGCCAGGTCGGTGTCCAGCTCGGGGAAGGGGCTGAGCAGATTGGACGGCATGGTGGGCTCTCCTCCTCTGCCAGCACTTAGGTGCTCTAATGATCCCGCGCCCACCTCGTGCTCCGCACAACTCCGATGTTTGTAAGCAGGGCAGATGGTGAACCCCCCCGTAGACCCCGCCCCTCCCCCGAGCCACACCCCCCGAACACTGGTCCCTGCAAAAGTTTCAGCCTATCCAAAGCTTTCCCTCCTCACCGTCCAGTGAGCGCGGAGGATGCTGGGAGCTGTGTCCCATTCCAGCACAGGCCTCATGAGGGGAATGGGGAGGCTGTGTTAGTTGTGCTCGGAGGACAGTACGCACAGTCAATGGGGGCCGTGTAATAAACTAGCAGTGTGTCTAGTCAGAAGCCTTCTACCAACTGAATAAAACTGAAACACTTTCATTGTTATTACACATACATGTGATAAATACAGGAAGCTTTTATATTACATTGCTGGGCCTCATTGGCAGGAGTGTGCAGGCCTGTAGTCTATGAGTGGGCCGCATGTTAGTGCAGGCAGCTGAGAAAAGTGTATGAGGATGCAGTGGCTGCACAGCGCCTTCTCCCAAACTGACAGGCGTGCTGGTGAGCGCACACATGGGGGTTCATATAAGCCGTTCACTTTACCAGGGACTTCTCGCCAGCTGACTAGCCAATCAAGTGCTGTTACAAGCTTGAGCAGACATGTCCTCCCCCATCTCCCTGCGCTCTCAGCCCACCAGAAGACCCAAGTGACCAGCCGGCGCCATCTACGCTCAAACTGCCTTTAAGAGGTGTTTGACGGGAGTTGAGTCGTCCCCTTACAGCCAGAGTTACCCTGATGAATGGCCATACTACAGAACTGCAATCACATGCATTGCACATAGTTGTGGGGCACTTGGAGGGCAGCCCCTCAGAACTGCATTAGGCACCACCAGCTGAAAGTGACATGCTATATAAGCACTTGCCGACCATGCAATAGCTAAATGACAGCTACAGCATGGTTGTCCAGGTCTGGGAGGGAGTCTATTGATGTCCTCCGAGAACCGTGCCCAATGCAGTGTGCTCTGATCGCTGTGCCACGTGATCAGCTGTGTCAAATCACAATGTAAACACACTTGCTAATTAATCGGGAATTCCTTTTTTCACACTGTCACAGCACGAGGGGAGGAGAGCGGGTAACCAGTAAGTGTGAAAGGGACATCTACACTGATCAGTGCCGCCAAAAAAAAAGTACCGTTTGCAAAATTTTATAACAGAAGCCAAGAAAAACATATTTTTCCCTTTCTTCAAAATGTTTGTTTAGCAAAAAATAAAACCCAGTGGCGATTAACCACTTGCCTACTGGGCACCTTCACCCCCTTCCTGCTCAGGCCAATTTTCAGCGCTGTCACACTTTGAATGACAATCGCGCGGGTCATGCAACACTGGTACCCATGTGACATTAACATTTTTTTCACACAAATAGAGATTTTATTTTGGTGTTAATCACCACCGGGTTTATTTTTTTGCTTCACAAAAAAAAAAAAAAATGCTGAACATAAAATTTTGCAAACCGGTCACTTTTCTCTTTCACCGATTGGCACCAATGGGTGGCAATAGTGGGCACTGATCAGAGCCCCGATGATCAGTGCACATGTCCCTAACACAAGCCCAACCCCAGCTCTCTTCTGCATGAAAAGTTGATAACCGGCTTGTGTTTACATCCTGTGATCAGCTGTCATTGGCTGACAGCTGATCACGTGGTAAAGGGATGCCGTGTTTGGCCCTTTACTCCGACCAGCTGAGTCTGAAGGACTCGGCAATCACAGAGCGCGTCGCGGGGGGTGCACAGGCAGCGTGATAACAGCATTGGAAGTCCAAGCTGTAGCCGTCTTTCGGCTATAGTGCGGGCGGCAAGCGGTTAGATACCACCAAAAGAAATCTATTTGTGTGTGAAAAAAAAAAAAATGATGAAAACGTCATATGGGTAAAGTGCTGCATGACCACACAAATGTCCAATTGTCATTCAAAAGTGTGACAGCACTGAAAACTGAAAATTGGCCTGGGCAGGAAGGGGCTGAATGTGCCCAGTAGGCAAGTGATTAAAGGGGTTGTAAACCCTCAAGGTTTTTCACCTTAATGCATTCTAGCAGCAGCACCCCCCCCCCCCCCCTTTCTTACCTGAACCGGGTCTTTCCAGCAGCGGGGACGAGCACAGCAGCGTCAGCCGGTGTCTCGGGTCCTGATTGGATAGATGATAGCAGCACAACTATTGGCTCCTGCTGCTGTAAATCAAATCCAATGACCTGGGGGGCGGGCCAAGTCCTGCTGTCAATGGACACAGCTGCAGGACATGGGAGCGTGCCTGCACACGATCCAATAATCAGACGGCAGGTCATCCTTTTTTGGCATGCTAGTCTCATATCAAAGATGAAGACTTTACTAAAGTTACTAAAATTCTTGTACGACAGAATAAAAAATAAATATAATAATAATAATAATTTGGAAGTGATGTCATGTGTTGTAGTGTATTTCTATTTTATTTTCAAACGCAACTGTACTGATGAAACGAAAATGATATGATCTGGTATCGCAGTCCGTGCTTGTCTGATTGGATAAGTGGATAAACTGTCGTGATCGGCTCTCGAAAACTCTGTACTAACAATCCGATTGTCATATGAACACTTAAAGCATAATTTTTCAGATCATGTATACAGGCCTTTAGTGTTCAGGCAGTGGTCAGTAAAACCATGAAACCATGGCTTAACTGCCCGCCACCTGTCGCACATGTGAACAAGCCCTTAGCCCCACATTCACACAAGCATTGTACTGTTCATTTCCCTTCACCTGCCTATGCAAAAATCACATTCTAATTTAGGTTACTTTCACACTGGGGCGGGGGGGCCTTAGCGGTAAAGCGCCGCTAATTTTAGCAGCTTTTCACCCCCGATAGAGACCAAATAAATGGTTAATAGTGCCTGCAAAGCGCCACTGCCGAAGCGCTTTGCAGGCGCTTCGGCAGCCATTGGTTTCAATGGCAAGGGCGGTGGAGAAGCGGTGTATACACCGCCCGATAGATGCTGCTTGCAGGACTTTTTCCAACGTCCTGCAAGTGCACCGCTCCAGTGTGAAAGCACCCGGGCTCTAACACTGGGGCTGCAGGGGAGGGGTTTTTCAGGCGTGTTTTTTTTTAGCGTATCAGGCGTTTTTAATCCCACAGCCTTCAGTAGAAGCTCCTGTAAACATGCATTTTTACACTTAATTCCTCTCCTCCTGTAAATCTGCTCTCCTCTTTGTTAAGTCCAGGAAATGACTCCTAAAGTTTGATACATGTGCCAAAAGGCATGGAAAAAAATGAAAAAATGCTTCAAAGTCACCAGGAATATGCTCTGCTAAAGTGTATATGCCAGTTTCCACTGACTGACTGCACACAACACCTGGTGGCTCGGGTCACTAACCCACGGTCCAGTCACAGGACCCAGGCCACGCCACCTGCATGAATGAAGCCTGTGTCTCCCTTGTTACATATTCATAATAAAATACAGCCATATTGGTAATAAGGAAAGTTGTGATAAATGAGACCTCTTCCACACTGGGCTAAATTGTTGATTGTGTCACGTCTAAGCCAATTATGCACAAAAAATTTCTCTTTAGGTTCCTCTAGAACTAAGATTTGATGCATTTCTATTAGAACTTATTTACACTTGCTTTGGCTTCAACACACATTAACTGCTAGTTTACACTTGCTTCAAAACAAGGCTTCGGACACGTTTGATAAAGCTCTCTGAATGCCAGTCAAAGCTCCTGTCACTAAATAAAATGATTAGCTTACAGTTCTGTTTACACCTTGCTTTTGCTTCAAAAAGTATACCCCATGTAGCTTTAGTGGTGCGTCAAAGCATCTTTAAAGCCTCCATAGAAGTCTATGGCAAAGCTCGTTTGAAGCACCAAGCAAAAGTCAGACATCCCAAGCTGCAAAAATTTGTGGCAAAATGTGGGCATGGCTTAAATTGAGCCGCATATTGGGTGTGGCTTCAAGGGCATAAAAGTCTGAGATGACTTACATACTGCAGAATGCAGTATTATTAAAATAGGGAATGTACAGTGTGGAGTGTATGGTGGTGAGTAGTATGTGCAGGAGAGGAGTGCAGAGTGTTTGTAGGTGAGGAGTGTACAGTGGTGGGTAGTATGGGCAGGATGGTGTCAGTAGGGCAGTTGACGGTGTCAGTAGTTCGTCATTTTTTTACAATTTAATTTTTAGTATTTTACTTTTTTATTTTTTCAAAATGCTTTTTGGGGGCCAGTGGACGTTGTCAGTAGAGCAGTGGATGGTGTCAGAATTTTTTTTTACAATTTTTGTAATGATGTTGGGGAGGGGAGTAGTGGACAGTGTCAGTGGTTTTTGTTTTTATAATTTTTTAGTTTTGTTTAAATGATTTAAAGAATATATTTTTTACAGTGCTTCTGGGGGTATGTAGCAGTGGACAGTGTCAGTTTATTTGTACGTATTGATTTTTTTACAATTTAAATTTGTTTTTTGAGAGGAGGGGGTTGGGGCAGTAGACAGTGTTGGTAGGGCAGGGGGGAGTGGAGTCAGTATTTTTTTCCCCTTATCAGCCCTGTTGGGGGGCTTTGGTAAGATATCAGGGTCTAAACACCCCTGACATCTCCCCTTCAGACAAAAAAAAAAAAAAAAACCCCACACACACACACACGACTGAGGACACAGATTCCCCAGTCCCTTTCTCAGCACTGAAGATGAATGGACAGGAAACAGTCCCCTGTCCATTCATAAACTAAAGCAGAGCAATCACAGGTTACGCTGCTCAGTTATTACAGGAGACAGGAGCGATAGCTCACTGTGTCCAACTCAGAAAAGGAAGGGGCCGGTAAATTAAATATTTACCGTCCCCTTCCTCCGCTCTCCATCCTGACACGTTCTCTCCCCCCCCCTTCCCCCGCAGCCCACGGGGGGGGGGCAGAGGAGGAGGACAGCAGGCTGGAGGAGAACACATGGATGATATGCCACTGTCGCCAAGGATCAGCCCTGCAGCTGGGAGATCGCAGGGCACTCACGGGTGTCCGTGAGCCCGCTACTAAATGCGGGAGACTCCCGCACCTCATGGGAGACTTGGGATGTCTGGCAAGGTGTAAACAGGACTATAAGCTAACCATTTTATTTAGGAGCTTTGACTACCGTTCAGAGAGTTTTAAACAAAGTGTATGAAGCCTTGTTTTGAAGCAAATGTAAACTAGCCCTCACTCACCCAGCTTCTCCAAAGCAGCTTCTCTGCCTGTGTGGCCTCATTCACACTACAGCGGACAACCCTGGCGAGAGCCCCATTCACCCACACGGGGATACACAGGTGACCTGCACAATCCCATGCAGGTAATCTCAGTCATTTCAAATGGGATGTGGTTCCTGCACAGATAGCTGCTGTTTCCAATTTGACATCAATGCAGGCGCATGGCCCCAAACGCACACTGTCTGCATATGGACAGTGCACCCACATGGCTGTTGAACTGGGAGCAGCTGTGTCCATGCAGCTGCCATTTTTTTTCCTGAATGACATTAATGGGACTGCCTGCATTAAACACCAATGCATCCCCATGCAGGTAATCATGGCCCTCTCAGGGGCATATGCTGTAACATACTTGTACGAGTGAGGCCTAATACTCCACTTCACGGGTAGGGTGCTACCCTTTCTTCAAGCCAAACACTTAAGCGGCCTGGGAGATCCTGGGATACCCCAGGGAGAGTAGTAATGCGGTGCGCATAGCGTGCTGCAGTGAACAGTGGGTGTGGCCGAATAGTTCTTGCTGAAATTATCGTCCTGTCGCTGCCCAGATGGCAGATTTGGGTGTGAGCATCTTGGTTTCTTGGGGAGCCACAGCCTGGTCTGAATAGTGTGTCCCCCTGAAACCCGGACACATGATTTCAAACCAGGACTGTCCGGGATTCTGGCAGGCCTATTCACAGGAGATGCTTGTGACAGACCTGTCAGAGCTGTGACAGATTAACTGCATCACAAGGACGTAGGACAGAAAGATTGCCTCTCTGTGCTGGATCATGTACCTAGGACGTGATCCACGCACCCGCCAGCCTATGCTGTGATTCGTCACAGCACAAGCAGATCAGCAGGTCTCGGCCAATAATTGCCTGCCGGCACTCGCTGATCGGCTCAGTCATTCATGGAACAGAGCTCTGATTGTAAATATAGAGCTCTGTTCACTGACAGGGGATTGTGGTGCTCTTTTTTTTTTTTTCCAGGAAAAAAAAACGAAACACACACTTAACACTTTGATTGCCCTAGATGTTAACCCCATCCTACCCAGTGTCATTGGTACAGTGAATATTATTAGCACTGATTACTGCATTAGTGTCACTGGTGATGTCAGTCAGTTCCCCATCGCAGTCCCATTATAAGTCGCTGATCACCGCCATTAGTGGGGGGGACACGAATTCCAGTATATCCCATAGTTTGTAGACACACCAATCAATACACTTGGCATATTTTTTTTTCCCCATGCAGCATACCTTTAGGCCGATTAAGATAGATAAGATTTTTTTCTTCTTATTGGATAGGCTTTATAGCAGAAAATAAAGTTAAAAACCCAGGTGGTGATCAAATGCCACCAAGAGAAAGCTCTAAATTTGTGTGAAAAAATAATTCTATAAAATTTCATTTGGGTACAGCATTGCATGACCAGGAAATTGTCAAAGAAGTGCAGTGCCGAATAGCATAAAACAGCCTGGTCATAAATGGGGTTAATACACACCGTACTACATGAAACCGCCATTTGTCGCACTACCACCAGACAGATTTCTCAATCACTATCAACAATGCGCTTTATGAATTCCAGGGAATATGGGACGGGTGCCCCCTTGTGTGGTTCAGTTTATCCAGTACCTATTGGCATGAGTACATTAAGCCCCCGTTCACATTGGAGCGACTTGTCATGCGATTTGACAGGTCAAAATGGCATGACAAGTCACAGCCTATTGGCAGCAAACACTGTTCAAATCGGTGCCACACCGATTTGAAATAGTACTTCCTGCACTACTTTTGGCGATTTTGGGTACGACTTGCATAGACATCTGTGCATGAAGCTGCATCAATGTCTTCCAAGTTGCACTGACATGCGGCTTTAAAAATCGGGAGTGTTCAGATGAAGTTGCACGATTTCAAAGCTGCAGTCAATGTGAACGGGGGGCAAGATTCCCACTTATATGTTGCACATAACATGCATTGGAATTCATTTTGGGATTGCACCCCAACACACTAAGGCCTCGTTCACACGGGGGGTGTACTAAAGCGTGCCCTAGGGTTTACCAGCACAGGGACTGCACACACACAAAACGCAGTTCCCAATCTGAGGGTGCCAGTACACAGCGCCAAACGCACATGGTGTGCATTTAGAGCCATGCACTCGAACAAGTGTCAGACTGGGAGAAGCAGCTGTGTGTGTAGCCACTGCATCCCAAAAGACATCAATGCGCAGAACACTTGTGCATCCCCATGCAGGTAAACACTACCCTCTACAGCAGTGGTTCTCAACCTTTCTAATGCCGTGACCCCTTGATAAAATTCCCCAAGTTGTGGGGATCCCTAACAGTAAAATTATTTTCATAGCATGGGTTGCCAGCACCCAAGGCAAGACAAGTAATTTGCGCCCCTAACCCACAGACATTTAGTGCTCCCCGAGTCCCTTCCACTTGTATAGTATTAAAACCTCTTATGGTACATTTTTCTTTCCCTTTTATCTCTCTATCCGAATTTCTTGTCCCCCCCCCCCCCATCCCTCTTTCTTGTTCTCTTATTCTTTGTCTCCCTTTTTCTTTGTTCCTCCCCCTCTTTTTCTCTCCCTTCCATGTATTCTCTATGTTTATTCCTTGGTGGGGGGAATGGGATGAGTGGCATTGCTGGCAGGGAGATGGGATGAGTGGCATTGCTGGCAGGGAGATGGGATGAGTGGCAGTGCTGGGGGGAGTTCTGATCAAACAACTTAGGTGCTCTTGATGAAGGTCATCTGCGGATCTGAGAACTGTGGTGAGGACTTTTAATGGTAACTATAATCACAGGTAGTGTTACTCACTGTGTCTCCAGCTCTGTAGTGTCTCGTAGCAGTGACACCTATGCAGAAATCAGGAAATGGGGTCTCCTCCAGCCCCTCCCACTTCACATTCCTCACCAGTCAGCTGACCTCTAGTCTCTGCCCCCCACCCATGCCGTGAACTGAATGGGTGGGTGCAAAGAGGCTGAGTGGGCGGCCGCGGGCTCTAGGAACAGCCCAGCGGGGTGGACACAGGCTCCAGAGAGAACTGCTGGGCGGCCGTGAAAAGGCTGGCAGAGTGGTGTGGGCTATAGGAACAGCCCAGGATTTGGTGACCCCTGGCAAATCGTCATTCGACCCCCAGGTTGAGAACCACTGCTCTACAGGCACACGATTTAGAACACCTTGTGTGAATGAGGTCCAAGGCACTTCACCTACAGAAGTACAGTGGCTCTTCTGAACAGCTGATAATTCTTTTTAAATTAACTTTTGTCAAGCCAGGTGCTGCTTGCAGGGCCAACCACAGCTTGAATTTTGTCCAATTCCTGCAGAGCGGTCGTGAATTCTTGCGGTATATAGCCAGCCATACGTTTACTTTTACCCAATTCATCCAGGTATAGAGGGGGGTGACTCTACCATGTGACAGCACCGGTGCTCAATGGTTGACTGCTCCAGCATGCAGTGCTGTCACATGGAGGTGCATAGAGAGTCCTCAGCCCTGTAAATGTCATGATTTGAAGCTTACACGGAGTGACTCCTCCTTGCTTTCATTGCAGGATGGATCGGAAGAAGATTTCCATAGACTGCCGGGAGCTCCTGGAGACTGCATCGCTGGAGAGGAGGTCAGTATAGTTGCACTTTAAAATCCACCTGCTGCTCCCAGAGCCCAGATTTTGGCTGGTTCTGCAGAAATCAGATGCAATTTGAGCTGTCTGGCCAGCCTTAATTTGCTAAATTTGCTGCAATAGGTTACCACCTGTTTTAACCCTGTAAATGCTGCACCACCATGCTGCAACTGCATGAATTACACAAATCTGCATACACTGTCAGTTTTTCAGGCGGACCTGATTGGATGCTCCATTCATGTCTACGGAGCGGCGGATATCATTAGTGACATGTCTGCTGACACCCGCCGCCATAGCTCCCAACTGTCCCTGATTTTGAGGAACTGTCCCTGATTTGGAGCAATGTCCCTCATTCCTCCTCATTTGTCCCTCATTTTTGTCTGATCTATATAGTTGTATATAAAATGCACTTTTTATCTATCAAAAAGTGTTTCCCAGTGCTAAACCTTTCATCTGATTTCTAAATTGCTGCATTTGTGAATTCCAAAAGCCAATATAAAGGAATAGTAGTGGTAAAAAAAGCACTTGTGGGTTTAATCAACCTTGTTTTTTTGTACAATTCTCCTTTAAGGGGGCGTGGCAAGGGGCGTGTGCTATGCCTGTATACTTTTGCTGATAGGTGTCCCTCATTCATATTCCTATAAAAAAGTTGGGAGGTATGCCTGCCGTTATCCGATCCAATTCTGTCCGTCATCAGTCCGTGATGGTGACCCCTATACGTCTGGAGGATGGGATCGGATGAAAGTGGACAGGCGGTCCGTTTTCATCCGATCTCCCCGTAGAGGAGAGCGGGTCTCTGCAGGTCTGTCTCCGCACAGTGAGCGGAGACGGACCTGTCATCCGCCTGCTCAGCGGGGATCAGCGGATCGATCCTCTGCTGAGCAAAACGGAGTCCGCTGGGTGGACCGCCTGTGTAAAAGATCCCTTTGCACCTATGCTGTTTTCTTTTTGAGCGTTCCTGCAGTGCTGTTTGCATTTCTTTTTACAATTTTGCTGCGATTTGCGTTTTTTTTTTTTTTTTTGGGGGGGGGGGGAGCAAATTTGTTGTAGGGCAGATTAAAAAATGTAAATTGCGGCAAAATCACAGTAAAAATGCGGTAAAACTGCACTACATGCTTTTCTGGAGCTTCTCTATTGAAGTCTCTTGAGTCAAAAATGCAAAAAAAAGGCCCTGACCCTTTCTCCCTTTCCAAAAATGCAGAGACACAAAAATGCATTGATGTGAATGTGTTCCATAGGAACCTATGTTAAAAAAAATGTCCTGCGTTCCTGCAAAAAGCATGAAAAAAACGCATGAAGAAAATCGCTGCGATTCTGTCCGCTGTTCCAAATCGCGGCAAAACATGGGACACGTTTGTAATGCCCTCGGGCTTCCACACTGGAGTGAATGGAGCAGCTGTTTTAGGGCGGTTTGCAGGCGCTATTTTTAACGCTATAGCACCTGCAAAACGCCCCAATGTGAAAGGGGTCTTATTAACGCAAACCTCCTGTGAAGAAGAACATCTGTGTAGCTTTTTTCACATTAGCAGTATTGCCTACCACCCTCTGAAAAGCAATCTGGAGGGCATTGCTTTTCAAAGGGCGGTATATCAGCAGCTGACAGGCCTTCAGGAGGCGCTGCTGAGCCATATGGGTACAGGGATGTATGCCCCCTGAAAGCATATCTTAACCAGAAAACAAAAAATAATATATTGCAGGTTACCGTTCCTTAGATGTGGTTGCTGAATTCGTTTTTTCTTTTTTTCAGCCCAGGTTCACACTGATGCAGTGTGGGGCACCGCATTTAATTTGCACTGGAATCGCCGCACATTCCTGCGCGAATGACATGGGGTGCGATTTGAGCCGTGGATTTATATGGCTCAAATCGCACCGCATTCGCACCAAACTCGTGCAGGACCCTTTTTTTTTTTGTCCGCGCCAAAATCCAATCCCATGCGATCCGATTCAGCATATTGCACTGCATTTCGCAAACTGATTTCACGGTGTCATTGACTTAACATACACCCCACAATTGCTTCTCATGAAGGGGTTGCAATTTTGATGCTGAGCGGAATTAGCAGTGAATTTGCACCTCATCTAGTGTGAACTGAGGCTTCTTCATCTTTGTGGTCACCCGGTGATCCTGGCAGTAACAAATTACCTGCACTGTATCAGGATACAAGAAACAAGACAGGACTACAGAAAACTCCCTCCTCGCTGTCATCCGGATCCTAAGCCAAACAGCTGTCTTGCTGCATAATAACCACGGGGAATCGCATGGGCAGTACGGCTGATAGTCAGAGAATTCTCTGTGAAAATAAGGTGTTCTATGATTTTACTGTGCGCTTGGATCCATGCATCCGCTCCGGTCCGTATTGCAAACTTTCACATGTGATTGTGTCCGTGCAGGCGCTGCGTGTGCATCCGCTTCTATGGGCTGCCTGCACGCAGCTCCGAGGTGAATGCATGCGCATCTGCCAGGGGCTCTGCATGGAGGACGGGCTTAATTGGCCATCTGAATGGGCCCCAAAGGAGCTCTGGACAAGAGCTCTGAATTCCAGGAGGAGCGTCATCACTTATACTGTAGGCTTCCATGGCCCAGCCATTGTCATCGCTCTCTTCTCTTCACTGCAGCAGTCTACTGGAGCAGCACAGAGGAGCCTCCGCTTGCATGATCACATCTTTTTTATACAGGTTAGGTAGGAGGATAAAGGGAGCATTTTTAAGTACAGTTCCAGTTAGGCTTTTCTTCCAATTCAGATATCACCAGAAAACGCTCTATCTGTCTAAAAAAATGAATTCATTTGGGTACCGTTTTGCATGATAGAGAAATTGTCTGTAATTGTCAGTCAAACTATCACAGCACTGAAAACTGAGAAAAAAAAAATGCCTGGTGTTAAAGGGGTATATTTAGGCTGGCACTCAAGTGGTTAAAATTGTAATAAACTCTCAGCATTTTTTAGCTTAACCACTTCAGCCCCAGACCATTTGGCTGGCCAAAGACCAGAGCACTGTTTGCGATTCGGCACTGCGCCTTTTTAACTGACAATTGCGCGGTCGTGCGACATTGCTCACAAACAAAATTGACGTTCTTTTTTTTCCCACAAATAGAGCTTTCTTTTGGTGCTATTTGATCACCTCTACGGTTTTCATTTTTTGCGCTATAAACAAAAAAAGAGTGACAATTTTGAAAAAAACGCATTATTTTTTACTTTTTGCTATAATAAATATCCCCCAAAAATATATAAAAAAACATTTTTTTTCCTCAGTTTAGGCCGATACGTATTCTTTTACATATTTTTGGTAAAAAAAATTGCAATAAGCGTTTATTGATTGGTTTGCGCAAAAGTTATAGCGTCTACAAAATAGGGGATAGTTTTTATTTTTATTAATATTTTTTTTTTACTAGTAATGGCGGCGATCAGTGATTTTTATCGTGACTGCGTCATTATGGTGGACAGATCGGACACTTTTGGAGCTATTTTGGGACCATTCACATTTATACAGCGATCAGTGCGATTAAAAATGCATTGATTACTGTGTAAATGTGACTGGCAGTGAAGGGGTTAACCACTAGGTGGCGCTGTAGGGGTTAAGTGTGTCCTAGGGAGTGATTCTAACTGTAGGGGGGAGGGGTTATGTGTGACACAACACTGATCACCACTCCCGATTACAGGGAGCTGTGATCAGTGTCGGTGTCATTAGGCAGAACGGGGAAATGCTTGTTTACATCAGCATTTCCCCGTTCCTCCTCTCTGTGAGGCAATCACGGGTATCCCTGCGGACATAGAGTCCGCGGGACCCACGATCACACTCACGGAGCCCGGTGGCAAATTTAAAGGGACGTACCTGTACGCCCATTTGCCTGTCTGTGCCATTCTGCCGACGTAAATGTTCATGCGGCGGTCGGCAAGCGGTTAAAGTGGTTGTAACCCTAAAAATATATAAATATATGAATAAAAATAGAAAGATACTGTTCCTTTAAAGCATGTTAAACCGCATAGTGCTTCTGCGGTGTCATTTGTCCCTTTCTATGTTGTAATATACCTTGTTGATCCTGCCTGTTCCTGTGTCCCCCTTAATGTGCTGACCATGGTAATCATGGCTGCTGATCCCTGATTACCGTAGTCAGGTTACGTCCCTCCATCATCCCGCTGCTCCCTGTCAGCTGGGGAGTCTGTGTAGTGAGCCGTCTCCTCCCCGCCCCTCTCCTCCTGCCGCTATTTTGTCTGTAATAAGTTATAAATTCCAATTCCTGCCAGCCCCTCTGCAATAACAAGATGTGTGTTTTTTGTTTTTTTTTTAATTCGGCAGCTAAATGCTTTTGTTTTCACACGGTGACCGAACATCGGCGATATTAAAAAAGGAATTTAGCTGCCGAATTAGAAAAAAAAACCACGCACTGTGTAGTACAGCTTGTTATTGCAGAGGGGCTGGCAGGAATTGGAATATCTGACTTAAAGCAGAACTTCAGTCATTTTTTCAACTTTCCATCTATTAAATCCTCTGCCCTTGTTGTTTTAACTTTTGATAGTAAAACATTTTTTTTCTGCCAGTAAATACTTTATACAGTCCACTTCCTGTTTCTTGTCTGGCAAAAAGCCTAGGCCTATGACATCATGCACAGCTCTCTCTCTAATGGCAGAAATACACGATAAGAAAATCAGACGAATATTTCCGTTCTGCGAACAATCGGCCGATTTTCTACTCGTTGATGCCCAGCAAGTAATACCCGATATCGATATTGTGAATGAAAAAGACCGACTGAAAAAATGGAAAAATTGTGTCGTATCGTTTGCGAATGAACGATATTCTATTCGTTGGTGTGAAGGTCGGCCGTAACACACCCCTTGAACATTATCACGCATGAGCAGAACTAGTAGACGACCCCACTTGTACGTGAGACGTCAATTCTACGTATGAAATCGATTGCTCTTTTAAAGATTTTTTTTTGATTGGTTAATGTTGGCGACGATTTTGACCAACAAACTCTGTTTCGTTTGTTGGCGGTCGAGTGATCGGTCAATTTTCTAACCGTGTATGCATGCTTTAACTCTCGTGAGAGTTTGCCAGGAAGGGAGGGGGGATGAGTCATAAGAGGGCCAATGAAAGCTGCAGGGCTGCAGAGCTGGAGGTGTGCCTCCGTGTGTCTGTGTAAATCCAGGAAGTGAACAGGCAGCAGCTTCAGCTGCCCACAGTTAAAATGGCTACAGCCAGACTCAGTGGAGGGAGATTTCTGCAGCATATTTTTCAAGTACAGAATCGCAGTATATATAAAATAATATGCAAAGTGGTTGGAGGGAAGCTTCAGAATGGCAAAGATGTTTTTTATTACAAATTATGTGAGCAGACTGCAGTTCCTCTTCAACAACGACTTTAACACATTGAGCACAATAAAATAAACATTCCCCAGTAATCTATTTGTTAAAATACCTACCTCAGCACTTGCAGTTTACAACTTTCAATGCTCCTGCTCTCTCAGTACTGCTTCCCCGAATTTCCAGTCTTCACTGAAAAGATAACAGTGGACAGCGCAGTCTCCAGTCTGTTAACTTGGAGAAGAAAGGGGTGTAAGAGGAGGGAGGAGCAGGGGAGAGTCTTGCCATCCTAGGCCATGGGACTGTGTGCTTCTGTTGATGCATTGAAACTATCAGCCATAACCCCTGTATTTTTATTTTTTTTATCACCCAGCGATTCTCTTTTGGATAAAAGCGATCCGAGTGGCTGATTAGCTGCTGGATCGCATTTCCTGTGTTTCACGGGATTACCGTTCTCACCGGCGTGCATGGGAAGCGATCCGGTGGTTCACGTGGCTGGACACAGAGGTGAGAAGAGGCCAGATTGTCCCCCCTTGCCTCTATGATCTAGGAGGACCAGAGCGACGTCCTGACGTCACTTCCGGTCTAGGGCAGATGTAAACAACTTTTTTTTTTGAAAGCATCAAATCAATGTTTTTTGTTTTTTTTTTAATTTGATGCTTTCAAGGGTAGAGGAGAGATCTCCATAAAGAGGACTTGTCATCCCTTATTTCTATCGCAAGGAATGTTTACATTTCTTGTGATAGGAATAAGGCTGGGTTCACACTATTGCGAATTGGATGTTGGTTTCACCGCATCTAATTCGCATGTCAGGAGCCTGTGACAGGCTCTCTATGGAGCTGGTTCACACATCTCCGGAAGCGGCTTCAGTGCGAATTGCACAGAGGTCCTGTTCGTCTTCCGGTCCATTTCAGGTCCGAATTCAGCCAAAAATTCAGGCTGAAATTGGACCTGAAACAGTGAACGGGGACGCACCGGACCCCTGCTCTGAGCCGCTCCATGCTGCGTTGTAAATCCAGCCTTAAGGTGATTAAAAAAAATAAAATAAAAAATTGACGCACAGTGTAAAATAAAAAAATAAAATAAATTAAAGTGTTACTAAACTCAAAACAGTAAAATCAGTCTGTATATGCAGTAAAGCATGCTTATTATACTCACTGTGGAACCTAAGGGGTTCATTCTCTGCATTGTGTAAAAAGGCTGTTTGATCCTGTCTCCTCCCCTTCTTTCACAGTCCCCAATCTATCTGCTGATAGACCAGAGCCTTTGGAGTAACTCTGTACATGCTCAGTTTGGTGTGTATTGCTAGAGAGTTTTTTTTTTTCTTGGGGGTGCATGTGATCAGCACAGGGCCAATCAGTACTGTCCAGACAGAGGGTCAGGGGTCCTGCAGCCTCATAGGACAGTCCAAGTCAAAGGAAAATTCCTCCTACAAGCTTTAACCAGACACCGATAGAAGTCACAAGACAGCTATATACTGCTGATGAGAAAAGGTGTTTAGCAGTTTAAATTTACTAAAATAATTGCATTTCCATGTTCCGTGTACTGTAGGAGACCAGATATAGTGAATGCAGAGTCCGGGGGTTTAGTAACATTTAAAACATTTTTTTTTAAAGCTCCCCCATCATTCTGTACTCGCACGCAGAAGCGAACACATACGTAGGTCGCGCACGCATATGTAAACGGTGTTCGCACCACACGTGTGAAGTATCGCCGCAAACGTTATAGCGAGGGGAATAATTCTAGCACTAGACCTCCTTCCTCTGTAACACTAAAGTGTGACACGTTAGGTATCTATTTACTCAGTATAACATCATCTTTTATATATATATTTTTTGTAAATAATAATTTTTATTGATTTTCATAAAAAAAGAAATAAACACACAGAAATATAAGCATAATGTTTACAGAAAGCACCTACTAAATAGTAAGCGAGACAATAACATCCAGTAAAACTACAAGAAGCAAATGTCCCAATAGAACAGTATTACTGCTGGAGCAGTGTATCATATGATAATAGCATGGAGGGAAGGATGTTATACCTGAAAATAAAACATAAGTAGTCAAGTTTGAAGAAAAAGAAAGAGAAAAAAGGAAAAGGTTATCAGCACATCAGCTTGTTTACTGATTCAAGGGGGATCCTCCTGGAGATGCCATAATTCCCAAACATGATTGTGAGCATCTATTCTAGTCCTGTCTTCTAGCAGCCATTATCTCCATGAGCTCCACATCCTTGACCCTTGCATACAGGACGTCACAGGAGGGAGGGGAGTGCTGCTTCCAATGGAGGGCAATAAGACATTCTGTGCAGCCGTAAGAATATGGCGGAGCAATTTCTTATAGGATTTCGAAATTGTAGGTGGGGAGAGGCCCAAAAAGAAACGTTTTGGTGTCATGGGGATAGACTCCCCAAAAAGGTGACCCAACAGTTGGTGGACTGAGTGCCAAAATGGGGTAATTAGTGGACAATTCCAGAATATATGGAGGAGGGTGCCTTTGTCAATGCCAACAGCGATCTGAACTAGTGGGGTATGGCGTGCAGAACATCCGGAGTGAGGTACCAAAATTAGGGAATTTTATATGCATTTTCCTTATAGAGAGTACAAAGGAAACTTCTAGCAGCCTGCGACCAGATCACCCGCCATGTCTCTAAAGAGATCTCTTCATTGAGTGCCCTCTCTCAACGAAGCATATATGAGTGTTTACCTTGAGCTTGAAAGGAGTATGCATTCAATAGCTTGTAAATGTCCGAGATCATTTCCCTTCCCGCCAAGCCTTCTAAGATAATGCATTCAAAGGGGGATGGAGCGGAAAATTGCAAACTGGAGGCAATGGTTTGGGCATAATGGCGGATCTGTAGATATCTATAAAACACCTGGCGAGGTAGATCAAATTTATCCTGAAGCTCGGAAAATGGCAGCAGTTTGGGAGATCTAGGGTCTACTATATGGCCAAAATGAAACAGGTTTCTTGACACCCAAGGAGAGGACATAAGGGGAGTGAGGTTGTCGGGCATCTTGTGGTTGTGCAGAAAGGTGGTCATCAGTGACTTTTCTGAAGATTGAGCACACTGGTGGGACAACATGCACCAGAGTGTCCTCATCTTTTACATTTTACAATAAAATGAGGTTATATACTGTGTTTAGTTGCATTAAAATTCATTGAAGTGTATTTTTTCCCCAAAAACTGCGTTTGAAAAACCATAGCTCCCGACTGTTCCTGATTTCAAGGGACTGTCCCTGATTTGGAGCAATGTCCCTCTGTCCTTCATTCTGCCTCATTTGTCCCTCATTGTGGTCTGATCCTCATAGTTGTATATAAAATTTACTTTTTATCTTTCAAAAAGTGTTTCCCAGTGCTAAACCTTTCATCCAATTTCTAAATTGCTGCATTTGTACATTTTAAGAGCCAATATAAAGAAATAGTAGTGGTAAAAAAAAGTCCTTGTGGAGTTAATTAACCTTTTTTTGCTTAATTTTCCTTTCAGGGGGTATGGCAGGGGGTGTATCCTATGCCTACATACGTTTGTTAGTAGGTGTCCCTCATTCTCATCTCAAAATGTTGGGAGGTATGGAAAAACTGCTGTGCAAATACCGTGTGACATAAAAAAATGCAATAACTTGCCATTTTATTCTCTAGGGTCTTTGCTAAAAAAATATATATAATGTTTAGGAGTTCTAAGTAATTTTCTAGCAAAAAAATACTGATTTTAACAAAAAGTGTGAGAAGGCCAGGTCTGGCTGTGCATTATCATGGTATTCCATCCCTTGTCGTCTGACTTTCTCTGCACTTGCATAGATGCAGTTCTTCTTTGGACACGTTTAGAGCCAGGCAGGGCCCCTTTATGTGGTGGTGCTTGAAGAGGCCAATCTGTATTTTTCAGCACATTCTGCAGAATTAAAAAAA
The DNA here is from genome assembly GCF_042186555.1 of Aquarana catesbeiana. Taxonomy (NCBI): domain Eukaryota; kingdom Metazoa; phylum Chordata; class Amphibia; order Anura; family Ranidae; genus Aquarana; species Aquarana catesbeiana. Next base: position 71,052,632 of record NC_133332.1, read on the forward strand.
AAAAAGCTTTACAAGCAAATCCCTGAACCCCTCTGATAGCCTTCATCCCCTATGGATGGCCAGCCCCCTCCTCCACAGGTATCTGCTCCTCTCCCAGGACAATGGAGAGCCCCTTTGTATAGGTAGCGCTGATGTGTGCACAGACCAGTGTGCTCAGTGATCCTAAGAAGATCTGTTCATAATAAGATGAATGGCAGGCAGCCCCCTCCCCGCTCTGCATGAGCAATTTATCTTCCTCTTTCATTTTAGTTGCTGCTAATTTGCCCTGCATTCATTATTTGCTCCCTGCCACAGAAACAACTTTCATTCCGAGATGCATTGTGTACAACTTGCCGTGCTCCCCCACCACTTCTTGGAAGTCGTATGAACGCAGCGTACTGCTCACCAGATTCATAGTTCCTAGGACTGTCCCGGAAACAGGGATTTTAATATACATTTCACTACCATTGAAAATCAGCAACATTTTCTAGAAAAAATAAATACCAGGGACAACACCTTAAGGGCTGGTTCACACCAGAGAAACGCAGTCCGTATGTGTTTCAGATGCATTTCTGCATTTTTGTAACTCTTTTTTCCTAAAATTTCCTGGGTTGTTTGTGTGAAATTAGATGCATTTTTGGTGCAATTAGATGTGTTTTGGTGTGTTTTTGATGTGTTTTGCCATATTCCAGTACAGTTCTGCGCAGAAAATGCTCTACCATGTTCTACTTTTTTTTCCTGCGCTGTAATGCACTGGAACTGACCATACTGGTGTGAACTAGGCCATTGGAACCCGTATAATCTACTGTCTATGTGTTTTTGATGTAGAGAAAAAACACACTGGATTGCATCTGGATACCCTCAAATGCATTCCATCTTATGCAATGAAGCCCACATGGTTCATACTTGTAAACATTGGAAATGAAAAGCATTGCATTAAAGTGCATGGAGGCATTTACACAGGCGGCAGCCCTTGCTGTCCCTCTGAAAAGTGATCTGCAGAGATATGGTACCTCCCCACTGCCTCTTTTACCCTATAAAGTCCACACCACCAGGCCACACCTAGGTGCATTGCACATGGTCGTGGGGCAGTTGTGGCGTGGCTCCATTCACTTGAACTAAGCATATTTGGTGGGCTCCCTGGCCCACCTAATGGGACAGGAAGTATATTTTTTTCTGCACCCTCCCTAATCCCTTCTGGCTACCATGTTATATTGGGGGGTGGGGGGGGGGTAAACTGTGGCTCAACTGCCTATTTTTACTCTAATGTAAACAAAAACTCAGAAGGATTTCGATGATTCTGCTCTCAGTTTTGAGAATGCATTGCTCCCCAGTGCCTGCAGCTACAGAGGTCAGTGTGGACTTGCTTTAAAGCCAATGTATTGCCTATTAAAAATATGTAAGTACAGAGGAGGGGAAGATGGGGAGGACTTGGTGTTGTCTTTTCAGGGGAAACTACAATGACCATGCAAGTTTTTTGAAGCTGGCCAATTGCTATTTCCCTCAACAGCTAAAGCCTTGTGGCATCTGTAGGGACCTCTTCTGTAGACAACAGGTTGTTGTTGTACTTAACCTTCTTGTGTATTTACATAACTAAAAATCACACAAACTTTAGTGACTCTGCTCTCAAATTTATGAATTCATTGCTCCTCAGTGCCTGTAGCTATAGAGGTCAATGTGGACTTATGTTAAGGCCACTTTATAGCATGTTAAATATATGTAATTTAAGAGGAGGGGCTGGTGGACAGGACCTGGTGTCTTTTCAGGGGCAAACTACAATGACAAGACAATTTTTTTGAAGCTGACCAATTGCTGTTTCCCTCAATAGCTGAAGGCTTGTGGCAACCACAGGGACAGATTCCGTAGACAAGAGATTGTTGTTTTACCTAGCCTTTTTTAATGTATTTACATACAGTATCTCGCAAAAGTGAGTACACCCCTCACATTTTTGTAAATATTTTATTTTATCTTTTCATGTGACAACACTGAAGAAATGACACTTTGCTACAATGTAAAGTAGTGAGTGTACAGCTTGTATAACAGTGTAAATTTGCTGTCCCCTCAAAATAACTCAACACACAGCCATTAATGTCTAAACCACTGGAAACAAAAGTGAGTACACCCCTAAGTGAAAATGTCCAAATTGGGCCCAAAGTGTTAATATTTTGTGTGACCACCATTATTTTCCAGCACTGCCTTAACTCTCTTGGGAATGGAGTTCACCAGAGCTTCACAGGTTGCCACTGGAGTCCTCTTCCACACCTCCATGACGACATCACGGAGCTAGTGGATGTTAGAGACCTTGCACTCCTCCACCTTCTGTTTGAGGATGCCCCACAGATGCTCAATAGGGTTTAGGTCTGAAGAGATGCTTTGGCCAGTCCATCACCTTTACCCTCAGCTTCTTTAGCAAGGCAGTGGTTGTCTTGGAGGTGTGTTTGGGGTCCTTATCATGTTGGAATACTACCCTGTGGCCCAGTCTCTGAAGGGAGGATCATGCTCGGCTTCAGTATGTCACAGTACATGTTGGCATTCATGGTTCCCTCAATGAACTGTAGCTCCCTATTGCCGGCAGCACTCATGCAGCCCCAGACCATGACACTCCCACCACCATGCTTGACTGTAGGCAAGACACACTTGTCTTTGTACTCCTCACCTGGTTGCCGCCACACACCATGACACCATCTGAACCAAAGAAGTTTATCTTGGTCTCATCAGACCACAGGACATGGTTCCAGTAATCCATGTCCTTAGTCTGCTTGTCTTCAGCAAACTGTTTGCAGGCTTTCTTGTGCATCATCTTTAGAAGAGGCTTCCTTCTGGAATAACAGCCATGCAGACCAATTTGATGCCGTGTGCGGCATATGGTCTGCGCACTGACAGGCTGACCCCCCACCCCTTCAACCTCTGCAGCAATGCTGGCAGCACTCATAAATCTATTTCCCAAAGTTAACCTCTGGATATGACGCTGAGCATGTGCACTCAATTTCTTTGGTCGACCATGGCGGGGCCTTGGTCGACCATGGCGATAGCCTAGGCCATCTTTATGTAAAGCAACAATTCTTTTTTTCAGATCCTCAGAGAGTTCTTTGCCATTAGGTGCCATGTATGAGAGAGTGAGAGTGATAACACCAAATTTAACACACCTGCTCCTCATTTACACCTGAGACCTTGTAACACTAACATGTCACAAGACACCGGAGAGGGAAAATGGCTAATTGGGCCCAATTTGGGCATTTTCACCTGGGGGTGTACTCACTTTTGTTACCAGCGGTTTAGACAGTAATGGCTGTGTGTTGAGTTATTTTGAGGGGACAGCAAATTTACACTGTTATACAAGCTGTACACTCACTACTTTACATTGTAGCAAAGTGTCATTTCTTCAGTGTTGTCACATGATAGAATATAAAATAAATAATTTATAAAAAGGTGAGGGGTGTACTCACTTTTGTGAGATACTGTAGCTACAAATCACATATAGAGCCATACTATTGCTTTTTTATTCATGAATTCATTCAAGGCTAATGTGAAATAGGCACTTTCAGCACCACGTCCGTCAGTGAAGGTTTTCATGCCATGAAGTTATATGGTGAAATTCATAGCCCAGCATTTCTCAAAAGTGTGGGAAACCTTCCACTGAGATATTGAGTGCGGGGTCTATTTCGCAGTGCATTGTAACAACAGAACCAGTATTTGTTACAAAACTAAATGTTGCTTGACTGGCATCCATTTTGGAAGCACTGTTCTGAAGAGCAGTAATGTGAACCCACTGTACTGAATAGATAGGTTTTACCTGCGATGCAGTCATGTTGCAGAAGGGTACATGTGCAATGCATGAGTGGAAGCTACCCAAGAACCAACAGAGCCTATATATTCACAATTGGGGATGGGCGAGAACACCCCCCTGGTTCAATTCGCACAAGAACTCCTCAAACAGGCAAAAAGTTCTAGCGAACATGTGAACCATATTAAAGTCTATGGCACAGGCAGGGATGGCGGGGGGTTAGACACAGGCAGGGGTGGTGGGGGAGTTAGACACAGGCAGGGGTGGTAGGGGGGTTAGACACAGGCAGGGGTGGCGAGGGAGGTTTAGACACAGGCAGGGGTGGCAGGGGGGGTTAGACACAGGCAGGGGTGGCAGGGGGTATTAGACACAGGCAGGGGTGGTGGTGGGGGTGGTAGATTGGTTAGACACAGGCAGGGGTGGTGGAGATGGGATTAATGGCGCTGGCATCTACTTTCTCTGTGTCAGCCATGCCTCCAGCGATCCCTCTTTCATCATGGGGTCTCTGCTCAGCAGAAAGCTCCTCCCCCTTTATGCTGTTGGCCGTCAGCCCATCAGCTGACTTTCTCTTGTCCCGACATGTCATCAGCAATGGGGGGGCGCTGAGAGGATGATTGGGCGGCCAGCTGTGCAGGTATGGCAGCAAGTGCTTTGCCATTACCTGTAATAGCAGCGGCGCCAGGCTATCCACACAGTGGAATAAGGAGCAGGGTGGGCGGATGGAGCGGAGCGATCGGGTGGGACCACTGTCTTCTTGGGCATCGATGTGCAGCTCTTCAGAACCTGCCGCCCGGGACCAATGGTCCCACCAGGTCCCATTGGTCGGCCCGCCCCTATTTGGAAGGATTTTGTTTCACTGTAAATAAATCTCACTTAAAGCATACATAGTCTGGCCATCCCTGCTGCTGTTTCCTGACAGAATTTCAGCTGCTTCCTGATAAACTGGCTGAAATTTAAGCAAAGGGGTGACCCTGTTGGCACCTTCCCACCAAACATCCTTCAATCTGAAAATCAAACATGCAGAGTGGAACATTGTCAGTCAATCAAATGCAGCCACTGTTTAGGTATTGTGACAGCTGTGGGTGTCTGCTGTTAGAATACAATAGCCGGCATGCTAAACAGCCTTGATGGGGAAATCAATAGATTTCTCTCATTCAGCCTCTCATTCGGCTGGGTGGCAGGGTGACAATGTTGCTGTGTGATTTCACTAAGGAATGAACAGTGTTCACCTTGTTACAGGAAGTAAAACAATATCTGATAAAGTGGCAGGATCAACGGGCAGTAAAACTATGTTACTCAGAAAAACAAAAAACAATGTGTTAATGGTAGCAACAGATTTTTTTTCATACTGTATATGTAATTGTGATTTTGTCCCGAGTTATACTTTTATTTCTTACCATGCAGGAAAAGGACGAGTGGACTGAGAGCACACACTACACTGTGCTGAGACAACAAGGCTTCCTTTGCAGTGTCAGGCAGGGTGAACATCTGAGACCTTTTATAGTCTCAGATAGTCAGAAACAAGACATGTGGGTGACAGCGCCAACTTCCATCACTGGAAAACTTAGGCATACAAGCTTTAGCGCCCAAACCAACAACTTTCTACTATGATTAACTTTCTTACACACTACATTTTCATGTATTACCTGCCTTAGGCAGGCCATACATGGTTCAAATCTCGTCCGGTTTAGCAGATTCAAACCGTGTATGGGCAGGCTGAATGTACCAAGTTGATCGATTGATTGATCAACTTGGGCACAACTAGCATGCCAGGTATTACCTGCGATTATCACTAGCAGCTGCTATATTGTCCTCTCCCGGAAGAGAGAAGACAATGGCCCAGCAGGAGGGATTGCCACATCAACACTGTCTGTGTTAATGGGGGAATCGAACTGTGGTTGCAGGAAAAAAAATGTGCTTCATGTATGGCCGGTCTTAGGAAATGTATAAAACCCTTTTATCAGATGACTGGTGATGGGAAAAAGATATGTGTCCAGTAAGTATACAGGAACAGTCCTCCTATAGACATAGAACTTTGTGCCCCATGGAAAATTCAGCTCTGGTTGGCGATGATGTAACACCCCAGTCCTACGATGGCAGTGTAGAAATCGGGTTTCTCAGCTGGATGAACAGGCTTCCTTTGATTTCATGGGAATAACCTACTTACAGATCAATGGCTACACAGTTATGCTCTGCTGAGGATTTGAAGAGCATCTGTCTATGGGGTAGGGTGTCCTGCAGGGGGATTAAGGAGATCTATGGCAAAATATCCAGCTAATAAACCTGCAAGAAGATTAGATGGAAACTCCAGTTGGGATAGAGACCGCTGGTAAACTAATATAACATTTGATTAAGTACACTTGGGAGCTCTTTCAATTAACATTGCTAAGAGCAAAAACCTAGTACTAAACCTAAGTACTAAAAGAAGAAAATCTTATTGCTGGTAGCAACCAAGAGTACAACCAGGATCACCACCACCATCCACACAGGAGTCAATAAGAGCTAGTCATGTCTGCACTCTAGCATATCACAAAAACAAAACAGTATTCCACCCTAATCACACCACGGGACATTCAGCAAATGCAATTATAGTATAATTTTATTCTACATTTCCATAAAAGAGTAGTATATGACCAGAATAGTTCCAGATCCCAACCTTTTCATTTGGAACACCAAACTTTATTAGGTCCCTTAAAGTATGTCTTACCCTAATCACTAAAATACCATATATGTTTTAACATGATAAAGTGCAACCAAAATAGAAAAAACACAAAACTTAGCACAAGGGACATAGCTTACAATCAGTGGAATGTGTCCCTTGTGATGATGCCTCTTCTGTTAGGTGAAATCCTTGGGCGGCTCGTCCATTGCCGCCTCCCCTTTCCACCTCCGCCACCCTCCCTATCCGTGTGCCCGGCCCCTTTCAGGACACCGGGCACATGAATTCCTACGGCAGGGGTGTGTTTTTTGAAGCACCTGATTAGAACATTGTGCAGAGCATTGTGTCTGGAGCCCACCCAGTTGTGTTGCAACAGCCTGATGCCTGCCAATGGCCCAATTCTCGCCGATGCCTGATCCCCGCCACTGCCCGATGTGACCGCTTGCTAGATTGGTTAAATTCCTGGTGGACCGGCAGACAGCACGGGGGGGTTGAGGTGCCGTGTGTGTGTGTGTGTGTGTGTGGGGGGGGGTTGTTTGGTTGTTTGCCGCCCCCAAACAAAAAACCAACAGCCGCCACTGGTGAAATCCTGCACTGTCCATGTAAGGCAGGGGATAATAGAACTTAGGATCTGTCACAAGCTCAAGAGTACCTGACTATGCCCATCCTTTCTGCCCAGCTCTTTCATTCATAAAAGTCATTACTACAGCTTCTATGAGGCTGCATTCACACCTAGCGATGTGGGAGTGTTGCGTTTTTTTGTGAGTTTTCTTGCAGGATATACAACAGCACATACACTCAAATGGGCTGTCCTATGCTAGAAAAATGTGCCAAACTATCTCCTAAACTTTTTTGGAGCGGACTTTCCGTTGTTTCTGTAACAGAGCGTTTTGTGGGTGTTTTACTGCGCAAGAAAATGCCCATTTTCTTAGCATGTTTGGGGTGCCGTTAAGAATGAATGGCACCCAAATATGCATTGCATAGTTTCTGCGCGCATTTCCAATATGCTCAGGTGTGAACGGATCCTAAATGAAACAGGATCTATGAATGGAAGAAGGACAGAGGATTAATAAGCAACAAGCATGGAGCCAATGAAGTGTGAAAAGTTTTAACTCCCATCTTACACAGTTTTTGACTTACTAGGCAATAAAGCCAGGATGAGGATGACAGTGCTAAAGCCTGTTAAAGTGGAACTAAACCAAACAATAATGCCCCGTACACACGGTCGGATTTTCCGACGGAAAATGTGTGATAGGACCTTGTTGTCGGAAATTCCGACCGTGTGTAGGCTCCATCACACATTTTTCATCGGATTTTCCGACACACAAAGTTTGAGAGCAGGCTATAAAATTTTCCGACAACAACATCCGTTGTCGGAAATTCCGATCGTGTGTACACAAATCCGATGGACAAAGTGCCACGCATGCTCAGAATAAATAAAGAGATGAAAGCTATTGGCCACTGCCCCGTTTATAGTCCCGACGTACGTGTTTTATGTCACTGTGTTTAGAACAATTGGATTTTCCAACAACTTTGTGTGACCGTGTGTATGCAAGACAAGTTTGAGCCAACATCCGTCGGAAAAAATCCTAGGATTTTGTTGTCAGAATGTCCGATCAATGTCCGACCGTGTGTACGGGGCATTAGAGTTTCCTAAAACAGTTACATTCAAAGTATTTATTGAATGATCACTGACACAAACTGCTTGTCATTTAAGCACTTACGGACTGCCGCACGCCGATATACGTCCTAACTTTGAAGAGGAATATCGTTGTTATGGCAGCAGCTAGATACCATAACCCCAGTATCCTCTTCTTCAGCTGGCGGTCCGCTTTCAGATAAAAGTGGTCTCTGCGGCGGATTTACCGCGAGATCACTTTTAGCGGTGGCGGGAGAGGGGCCCCTCCTCCCACCGCGCTCCGGTGCCGTCGGCAGAGGCGGAGGCGATCGGATCCTTCTTGGTGTTCGGTATGGAGAAGAGTGAGGGGAAGATGGCCCCCACCCGTCTCCATACTATTTCCGGGGCGGAAGCAACGTCAAAACGTCACTTCCGCCCATAGCTCTTAAAGGGCCATTTTTTTTTTTTCTTTAAATGACAACATTTATTTTTCTTTTTATTGCATTTTAGTGTAAATATGAGATTTGAGGTCTTTTTGACCCCAGATCTCATATTTAAGAGGTCCTGTCATGTTTTTTTTCTATTACAAGGGATGTTTACATCCCTTGTAATAGGAATAAAAGTGATACCATTTTTCTACTGAAAAGAACAGTGTAAAAATAAAAAATAAAAGGTAAAATAAATTTGAAAAAAAAAAAAATTTTTTAAACGCACCCTGTCCCGCCAAGCTCACATGCAGAAGCGAACGCATACGTGAGTAGCGCCCGCATATGAAAACGGTGTTCAAACCACACATGTAAGGTATCGCCAGAGCAATAGAAATAATTCTAGCCCCAGAACTCCTCTGTAACTAAACATGCAACCTGTAGAATTTTTTAAAAGTCGCCTATGGAGATTTTTAAGGGTAAAAGTTTGTCCACGAGCAGGTGTAATTTTGAAGTGTGACATGTTGGGTATCAATTTACTCGGCCTAACATTATCTTTCACAATATAAAACAAAATTGGGCTAACTTTACTGTTGTCTTATTTTTTAATTCAAAAATGTGTATTTTTTCCCAAAAAAGTGCGCTTCCTTAGACCGCGGCGCTGCGTAAATACGGTGTGACAGAAAGTATTGCAACGACCGCGATTTTATTCTCTAAGGTGTTAGAAAAAAAAAATGTATAATGTTTGGGGGTTCTAAGTAATTTTCTAGCAAAAAAAACTTTTAACTTGTAAACAACAAATCTCAAAAGGAGGCTCGGTCCTTAAGTGGTCAATCGAACTGTCAAGCCTTCAAATGGCTGATGTCATAGCTGTTCATATGTGCAGCATCATGGCAACAACAAATCAAACCGGAGCTAAGATGGCAGCTTCCTTGTCTGTTTGGGGCAGAAGGGTTTAGTTCCGCTTTAAATGCCAACTCCCTAGCAATGATAAAAAAAGGTAACTCAGGCTGCAAAACTCACTCTTACTCTGGAGCTGTCCCCACAGTACCTAGTCTTTACCACAAGATGTCCTCAGTCTTTTGGGTTCTGCATCACTTAACCCAGGAAGACTGAGCACATACTGTGAGTGTAGGGTATAATGGTGCTCTTCATTCACATTAGTATACAATATAGTGTGCTGGCGCTGAAAGCGATGCTGATGTCCTCATGTCAGCGCTACTCTCTGCAACAGTAATGTTGCCCAGTGTACAGCAAAGGCAAAAAGCATAGCTCCCAACTGTCCCTGATTTCGAGGGACTGTCCGTGATTTGGAATAATGTCCCTCCGTCCCTCATTGCTCCTCAATTGTCCCTCATTTTGGTCTGATCTATATAGCTGTATATAAAATGCACTTTTTATCTATCAAAAAGTGTTTCCCAGTGCTAAACCTTTCATCTGATTTCTAAATTGCTGCATTTGAAAATTCCAAAAGCCAATATAAAGGAATAGTAGTGGTAAAAAAAGCACTTGTGAGTTTAACCAATCTTGTTTTTTTGTACAATACTCCTTTAAGGGGGTGTGGCAAGGGGTGTGTCCTATGCCTGCATACTTTTGCTGATAGGTGTCCCTCATTCCCATCTCAAAAAGTTGGGAGGTGTGGAAAAGGAGACCAAGTTGGGTTTTAGGGATTAAGAAAGGGTAGGCGTAAGTGTTAGAGGGTGCTTTACTGTTAGAGAAAACCTTTGCTAATTTTACTGAATCTATTATTTAAAAAAATATTATTATTATTATTATTATTAATATACAGGATTTATGCTAGTTGGCTATAATTCTGATTCTCTGACTGCAACACATTCTGAGCCACTGATCTGGAACCAACATGTAGCAAATGAAGTCAGACTGAAGTCAGAACTTCTGATCTGCATGTTTCTTCTGGGTCAGTGACTTCGAAAGAACTGAGCACATTAGATCAGCATGCCAACCAGGCAACTAGCACTTTCAGAAGAAGAAGAAAACAATGGCAGCCTTCGTGGTTTTTTTTTTTCAGCTGGTTTCCTTTAAGGAGTCCTGTGGGATTTGCCCATGTTTTTGGCGCCAAGAGATTTTTGCCGGGGAAAAAAAAAAGAGCAGCTGGCTGTAGACAAATGCTCAGTAGAGACATCTGCTTATGAAATAATGGTCTGCATAGGAAGAGAGCTACTGAGTGATGCTCTGCAGGAAACTGAGTAGCAGCTGGCTGCACAGCTATACTTTGCAAGGCAACAGGTCATCAGTTGGTAGTGGTGCAATGCTCCTCAGCAAATTGGATGAGCGGCTTATTTGTGTAGCAATGCTCTGCAGAGATATGGAGACACAGCAGGCTAAGTAATGCTCTGCAGAGAAAACTGAGAGGCAGCTGGCTGTCACTAGGTATAAAGGAATGCTCTGCGGAGGATTGGAAGAGCAGCTGGCTGTCACTGGCTGTGCAGCAATGCTCTATGAGTAGTTAAAAGAGCAGCTGGCTGTCATTAGGAGCTGGAATGTGTTTAGTGGGCTGAGGAGGTCACAGGGGTCCCAACCTTTCCATTCCGTCACTGTACAGCCAGATGTCAGCAACTTCTGTACTCACAGAGATTAGTAATACCTCTCCTCCTCTACAGATGTCTATTCTCTACACTCTCTCCATTGCCTGTACCAAGCCACACTCACTTTTATTATTTATACAGCGGCTGACCATATACCATACAATTGGATTGTACAATCTCCTTTAGATCTACCATAAACTGTATGTGCAGGGACCTGCTCAACTTGATACTAATTGAATGGATTGTTTAGGATTGCCTATGGAATAAGTATAAAATCAGGCAGGCCTTTGCACTACATAGTTTATGGTAGATCTAAAGAAAATACAATCAGATTGAAAAGGGTAAAGGCAGTCTAAAGCCGATCAGTCCAAACACAATCAGAGCCGCTGTACTAACAATCCGATCCGATGTTATTACATCAATCTCCCCTGCTGTTCTATTATGTTCTGACTGGGGGAAGGCCCCCCTAACAGAACACTCCGGTCAGCGATTTCAGCCATTGGCTGATCGGGAGCCTGTTGGCTGCTGGTTTTCCAGCATGCTCTTTCGACAGAAGCCGACCGTCTGTTGGACCAAATGTCAGATGATTTTTATTGAACCAGCCAATGTCACCCGACATTCAGCCCATGTGTACTAGACTTTAGGCTGGCCATACATGGGTCATTTTTTTATTCAACCAGTGGGCTGAACGGAAAAAACAGACCCAATTCCCCTATCCACACACTTGAGGTGGATGCAATCCTCCCTGATGTACTATTGTATTCTGACAGCAGAGGGTCTTCCCTGCTGTCATAACACCCAGATCAGCTCTGAAGCAGTGGCAGCCTATGCATTGAGGGCACACGGGCGCCGCCCCCCTATCCATGCATGAATTCCTATGGCCGGGGGTGTTTTTTTTTAAGCACCTGATTGGAGCCAGAGGCTCTAATAGGCTTGAAAAAGGGGTAGGCTCGGGGCGATCCCACCCAATTGTGTGACGATAGCAAATGAATTTTTGCTATTTTCACACTATCGTTCCTCCCCGCCAATCAGGAGGCAGGTCGTGAGACCTGTTTCCCAATTGGCCAAAGCGCCACGCGATCCTATTGGATGCCTAGTGCATTGGAGAACAGAGAGGAGACGTGGGAGGGGCTAACACCGGACGGAACCTCTGCCTGCACCCGAGGAGGGGCGACCACAGCACAGCCCCAGCCACAGGCCTAGAATGGGTAGGTGCCTTACTGCTGGCTGCGCGATGGGTGGGGGGGGGGCTTTCTAGGTCCCGTGCCGCGGGCTGCCACTGACATTGTCTAGCCTGAAGACACTCTACTGTGCTCCCCTCCAACTGCCATCCATCTCTTACACATCATTGTTCTACAAGGGGGAATCATTTCATTACACATCTCCTGTATACTGTATATATACCAGGAGGGGTTCCAGCAATGTCCTAGAGCCATGGTTTACAGTATATCCTCACCTTCACCAGGTCTATGTTTTCTCATCTATCTATCTGTCTTTCTTTCTATCTGTCTGTCTGTCTGTCTGTCTGTCTATCTATCTATCTATCTATCTATCTATCTATCTATCTATCTATCTATCTATCTATCTATCTATCTATCTATCACGGTTAGACAGAAGTCGGTAGACTGACTTCTGTTCAACTGCAATGGCCACACGTGGTTTGAAATTCATCTGGTTCCATGCTGAACCGACCGCAATTAGATCCACTTATGGCCAGCTTGAGGATGACCATACACTATACAGTCTAATTGTACAATTTCCTTTAGATATATCATCAAATCTGTAGTACAGGGGCCAGTCTGATTTGATACTAATTGAATAGATTTTTAGGTGTGTTCTCATACTACATAGTTTTGGTAAACCTAGAGAAATTTCAACAGGGAAAGTACAATCAGATTGTATAGTGTGTGGCCAGCTTAGGTCAACCCTTTCATTTTTTCCAACAGCCTCCTTTGACAAAAGTTAAGTAAATGGGGCCATATACTGCTTGTATTTCAACCAATTCAGCAGTCTCTCTCAGTCTCTCAGTCAAATTAATTGTAGTCCTGATGATAATAATGAAATGGTGAGATCCTCCAAACCATCCTCTTCACTCCTCCCAAGACCTCCTGCTCTCTAGCCCCCTCGTCACTTCCTCTCATGCTTGTCTCCAGGACTTCTCCAGAGCCTCTCCCCTCCTCAGGAACTCCCTACCGCAACCTGTCCGGCTATCTCCTGCTCTGTCTGCATTTAGGGCCATCCCTGAAAACTCATCTTTCCAAGGAAGCCTACCCTGTCTCCAGCAAACAACTGAGCATTTACTTGCTCGATCAACTCATCCCCCACATTTACTACCTTTTGTATCACTTACCCCTCCAATTAAGATTCTAAGCAGGGTCCTTTTAAACCTCTTGTCTTGAATTGCATTCTAATTGCAGTCTTGTATTTTGTAAAGCACTGCTTAAACTGTTGACATTATATAATGGTCCGTACATACAAACAGAAAATCGCACAAAAAATACTGTGTTCGAAGCGATTGTGCGATAATCGGATCGTTAGTACACAGCTTTCGAGAGCCGATCACGACAGTTTATCCGATGGGACCAGAGCGAAAAATTTTCTTGTACCATACCAGATCATATGATTTTCCTTTAATCGGTACATTTGTCATTTGAAAATACAATACAAATACACTACAACACATAACATCACTTCTGAATTTTTGTTCTGTTGTAGGAGAATTTTCGTCACTTTAGTAACCTCCTCATTTTCAATATGAGACTAGCATGCAAAAAAAAAACATCACACATCACATCACATCACATCACAATCTCATTGTGTGTACCAGACATTGGTCCTGTATAAAAATGAGTAGAATAAATAAAAATAATAATAAGTAAAATAATAATACCTCACTCGTCTAGCTGCCATTTGAAGCCTATGGCTCACTGCACAACTATCCATCCAAGTACCTGTATAATTATAAGCTGTTAATGAAATAAAGTTTTTAAACATACTTAAAGTTAATCATATTGAATTTTTTTACACTGGTAAGTACAATTAAAAACAATTATATTAATTGTATTATTCAATTAATATTATTAATTTAATTAAATTTAAAATTAGGTAAACTATTACATTGAATTAAAATCTATTTTAAGTACAAGTCAGAGCTAGTTTTGTTATTTTTATTTTTTTATGTGTTCCTTTATTGGTTTGAAAACGAAAAAAATCAACTCTCACTGCTGTACCCACCTCCTCTTCAGTGCTATCCTTTGCAGTACTTCTTTTCAGCCACAAAGTGTCTTCAGCCTGTGGAATTGTCTAATGCCAAGCAAAACTTATCCTGAAAGATTAGACATCATAAGAGCGCAGGGCAGCATAGGGCCGTCCCCCGAGGGGGCATCACCACCGCACTCTGCACACACAGTGTAACAATGCAGAGGACTCATGTCATCAAGAAGGAGGCAGAGGGGGAATGGGGCTCTGCATGTCACGTGACCGGCCCCAAAACAACTGGAAAATGTACAAAAACATTTTTAAAAATGCAAAAGATACATACAGGAAGCTTCCAGAGGGGGTGGGGAAGGGGGCAGAGTCCGTAGTTACATTTCAAAGCTTAATTCCACCCAAAACAATTTCCAGGTGCCTCCATGGCAGCATACAGATGATAGAGCTCAGCCTCGACTCCTCCCTCAGGACTAGTGAATAGCATAAATTAAAGACATTCCCCTTTTTTTCCCTCATACGTCTTGAGCTGGTGAAGAGTAGCATACGCCCATACCTCTGCCTTTGGCAGCTTCCACCGGGTTCAGCCTCTCCTGGACGCAGTCCCTGTTCTTGGGCCACTCACAACGCTGATAAGACTGGGAACCCCTTCTGTGCATCTTTTGGGGTCCTCCTGCAGAGTTTCCGCACAGGAATGCAATCTGCCAGTACATGTCATGATGAATTCAGGTGGATTCGCAGAGGGATCAGCTCTTTCACCCCAGGCCTACTGTGTTTTTTTCCCCTTCCTGTTACTTTTTTTTGTTTGTTTGTTTTGTTTATTTTTCTATCTTCCTTGTCCCCTTTTGAATTCCCGCACATGCACAGTGTGGCGCGGAGCGGCCCGTTTTTAGTAGGCTCTCCAGGGAGTTCTTTTTATCTTGAGGGGGTTAGTGCTCCCCTCGGGGGGTTAGGGTGCGCTCCCCGCTCTCGGGTTCCTTCCGGCGGCGGCACTGTCGTGCTCTCGCGGCGTGTTCCGGCCGCTGTGTTCTGCCTGACATTTCAGGGCAGCGTTGGCATCGTCGCGTGCGCAATCCCGGGGCGGGATACGCGCATGCTGGCCATTGCATGGTTATAGCCATCGGATGGTTATAGCAGTGGTAGCAGGTGCGCATTCGCGCATGCATGCTCTGTTGCTGGGCCATTTTGGTTACTGGAAAGGCTGCTATTTTTGCCCTTCCTGCGGTTTTTTGTTCAGGTGGGTGGGATTAACCCACCCACCTCTGCTAGCTTAAAGGTCAAAGTCTTTCAGGACTGAATCCATTGGATTTATGTCTGCACTTTAACTGGGCCATCTAACACATGACTATGCTTTGATCTAAACCATTCCATTGTAGCTCTGGCTGTATGTTTAGGGTTGCTGTCCTGCTGGAAAGTGAACCTCCACCCCAGTCTCAAGTCTTTTGCAGATTCTAACAGGTTTTCTTCTAAGATTGCCTGTATTTGGCTCCATCCATCTTCCCATCAACTCTGACCAGCTTCCCTGTCCCTGTTGAAGAAAAGCATCCCCACAACATGATTCTGCCACCACCATGTTTCACGTGTGATGTGTTCAGGGTGATGTGCAGTTTTAGTTTTCCTCCACACATAGCATTTTGCTTTTAGGCCAACATTTTTTATTTTGGTCTCATCTGACCAGAGCACCTTCTTCCACATGTTTGCTGTATCCCCCACATGACTTCTCGCAAACTGCAAATGGGACTTATGGCTTTCTTTCAACAATGGCTTTCTTCTTGCACTTTTCCATAAAGGCCAGATTTGTGGAGTGTACGACTAATAGTTGTCCTGTGGACAAATTCTCCCACCTGAGCTGTGGATCTCTGCAGCTCCTCCAGAGTTACCATGGGCCTCTTAGCTGCTTCTCTGGTTAATGCTCTCCTTGCCCGGCCTGTCAGTTTATATGGATGGCCATGTCTTGGTAGGTTTGCAGTTGTGCCATACTCTTTCCATTTTCGGATGATGGATTCAACAGTGCTCCGTGAGATGTTCAAAGCTTGGGATATTTTTTTATAAGCGAACCCTGCTTTAAAGTTCTCCACAACTTTATCCCTGACCTGTCTGGTGTGTTCCTTGACCTTTATGATGCTGTTTGTTCACTAAGATTCTCTAACAAACCTCTGAGGGCTTCACAGAACAGCTGTATTTATACTGAGATTAAATTACACACAGGTGGGTGAGGTGCAATAAACCCAGGTCCACACCATGATCCATCCAACTTAGACCTTACCCCTTCTTCCCATCCAATAAAGACCACTTACCACCATTCATGTTGAAAAGGGCAAGGCCACAGCTTTTATTAAATTCAACTCTTTAACAACTTAAACATACATTTAACATTCCACAGTGCCAGTCACAGTAGCACTCAGTTCCGGCTGGTGGAAAGGGAGATAACTGAGGGGCCTGTCCTTACCATAAGTGCCGGACTGCCGTCTATCTCCCAATTAGCGTGAAGGGCGTACCTCTTACCGCCGTGTTTTGCTGGCAAGGTCACCAAAAAACGCAGCAAGCTGTGATGTACCAACCATAGATAGGGCGGGAGGGTGGGCAGCTCTTACCGATCTTCTTCACCAAAAAGGCCCAGAATCCCCTGGGGCAATCACCTTAGTGAGCTCAGGCCCAACCCCACTCCATCCCCCCACCAATCCACCGTGACCCCTAGTCACCATACTCCGCCCTGGTTATGCCCCCATCAGTCAGGGCTCTCTTTCCCAATGGGTTCAAGAGGCCTGCATGACTGCTGAGGTGCAATAAACCCAGGTCCACACCATGATCCATCCAACTTAGACCTTACCCCTTCTTCCCATCCAATAAAGACCACTTACCACCATTCATGTTGGAAAGGGCAAGGCCACAGCTTTTATTAAATTCAACTCTTTAACAACTTAAACATACATTTAACATTCCACAGTGCCAGTCACAGTAGCACTGTGAGCACTCAGTTCCGACTGGTGGAAAGGGAGATAACTGAGGGGCCTGTCCTTACCATAAGTGCCGGACTGCTGTCTATCTCCCAATTAGCGTGAAGGGCGTACCTCTTACCGCCGTGTTTTGATGGAAAGGTCACCAAAAACCGCCACCCGCCTGTCAGTAAGCTACTGACTGGCGCCCCACCGCAGCCAGCGCCTGTTCCACGCCCCTCTGGAGACCCAGATTAAAAATATCCAGCCCGATGTCATTCAGATGAACTCCATCTCTACGCAGCAAATCGCGATTATCACCCTCCAGGTCTCTGTGGCGGACCACTACGCCCCCTATCTGGCGCACAAACTTAGCCACTTGGGCATTGACCTTCCTACGAAAATGTTCCAGAAGGGGGCCAGGGACATCACGCGCCCATACCGAGCGAGGCACGATTTCTGACCAAACAACGGTTAGGTTATTAAAGAAAGCACAACATTGGGCAATGTCACTTTTTACAGCAGATATGATGTCCACGGATCGCATATATTCAACGTCATTCCCACCCGCATGTATGACCAGGATGATGGGACCAGAAACGTGGGCACGAAGTTGCTGACATTCTGGAAGAACCTGAGGCCAACGTAACCCACGCAACCCGATCCAGCGTATCCTCGCCACATCGTATGAGAATCCCAAGTTCCTGCCATAAGTTCGGATCTCTGCCCGGCGAGCGGCCCAGTATATGAAAGAATCCCCGAGGATCCAAATCTGTGCCGGAAAGGAACCTGGAAATCAACACAACAGATGTGGTCGGACATACAGAGAAAAACGAGACGACTCCCATCTACCTAAACGCTGAAGTTCCGTATCGGAGAAACCCAAACCCGAAGCGGCGGTCGCTGCGCCAATGCGAAAAGAGTGGGTGGAAAGTTCCTTCACAGGAAAGCCCAAAATCTCCAAACAACGACGAAAAACGCGCAAAAATTGAAAACGGCTGAGAGAAGTTGCATCAGCATGGACAAAAAATGTAGGGGACAGGGGGCGCGAAGGCACGAAAGAGAGGGCCAGGGACACCGGACAAAAGGGGCCGCCGCAATAATGCAAGACTACCCGGTGGCCCTTGCCAAAACAATCAGTCTTGGATGAACGCAAGAAAATCGTGACACTGCGGTGCGACAACGACACATCCTCCCATAGGATGCCCCCCGGGGACAATTTTGCTTTTGACACCAATTCGCCAATGCAAAAGGCACCAAAGAAAGCCCAGGAAAAGGCTACCCGGAAAAGGAGGGTCTCATATTCCGATGAACATACATTCGGAAGGAGAGACAAGATGCCCAAAAGAATCTGAATAGAAATAGGGCGCCTGGTATCCGGGAGGTGCGTAACCCGCTTCCAACCCCGGATAACCCGCCAGACAGGGAAAGCTTTAGTTACATCCTCCCACCCTAAGAGCTGGAACCAAAATGACAGGGCCGACAACGCGGATGAAACCGTCGACCCGGAAACGCCTTTTTCCGACAGAAATACTAAATAGGCAAATAAGGTTAAACGACGGTCATCTGGGGAATAAATGTTAAACTCACCGCCCGACACCTGGACCCACTCATGCCAAACTCGGCAGTACGCCGCCCATGTCCGTGAAGAAAGCGACGACCGAAGGAGCTCAGTCAAACGCCGGAAACGAGGTTCCATAAGTGGGCCGGACAGGGGAGGCCCGCCAAAGAAGCCATCGGAGCCAGTGTTCGAAAACGGCAAAACTGTTGACGAGAAAGAGCATCGGCAATATCATTAGAGGCACCCTGCACATGCCTAGCCTTAACGCAGATGTTGAAATGTAAACATTTTAAAACTACAAACCGTAGCAACGAAACGACCGGAGGAGAACTGGCTGACTGTTTGTTCACCACCTGCACCACACTCATGTTATCCGACCAGAAGACCACCTGGTGATTGCGCAACCTTTCACCCCAGAGCTCAACAGCAACAATAATTGGAAACAGCTCCAGCAGGGTGAGGTTGCGCAACAAATCCATGTGGGCCCATGAGGCCGGCCAGCGTTCAGCAGCCCATTCCCCTTGAAAGAAAGCGCCGAACCCACAGGAGCCTGCAGCATCGGTATATAGCTCCAGCTGTGGGTTCGGCACTTCCTCCCGCAACCAGCACGACTGTCCATTGTAAGTCTGCAAGAATGATAGCCATATCCCCAAGTCATCCCTCATAGGCTTAGTGATCCTGACATAGTGGTGAGGGGCAGTTATGCCCTTCGTGGCCCATGACAGTCGCCTACAGAAGGCCCTCCCCATCCGGATGACCCTACAGGCGAAAACCAGATGACCCAGCAACGACTGTAGCTGTTTCAGCTGTAATTTCTTCGCCCCTTTCGCCAAGCGGACCAACGAGAGGAGCCTGGACAACTTGTCACTAGGCAACCTAAAAACCATCGCCACCGTGTCTATCTCAATACCTAAAAACGACAGGACTGTGACGGGTCCCTCCGTCTTGTCAGCGGACAGTGGGACGGCGAAAAGCCGGCATGTATCCTGAAAAACAGTGAGCAGCCGCAGACACTGCCCACTGCCCGCTGGACCCACAAAAAGAAAGTCATCAAGATAATGCAGAAGGGACTGAATACCCGCCTCCTGGGTGACCACCCAGTCAAGGAAGCTACTAAATAGCTCAAAAAAAATAACACGAGATGGCACAACCCATAGGAAGGCACATGTCGAAAAAATAGCTACCCTGAAAGTAGCAACCCAGGAGGTGGAAACAGTCCGGATGGACTGGGAGGAGGCGAAATGCGGACTCAATGTCCGCTTTTGCCAGAAGGGCAGACTGCCCCGCTGCCCTAACCAGCTGAAGCGCCCTGTCAAAGGACGCATAGTGCACTCTGGATTCCTCCCTGTCAATGCCATCGTTCACCGAGGAGCCAGAAGTGTAGGAAAGGTGATGAATGAGGCAAAATTTTCCCTCCGCCTTTTTTGGGACCACACCGAGAGGAGTTACCCTCAGGTTGTGGAAAGGAGGGAGATCAAAGGGGCCTGCCATTCTTCCCAGTTCCAATTCCCTCCGGAGCTTTTCGGCCACGACGGACTCGAATTCTTCCGCCGATTTTAAATTATGAGACATGGTCGGGGCGTCCGACGGGTTAAAGGGGATCCAGAAACCGCGGTCCAAACCGTCCCGCAGAATCAGGGCCTCTCTACGAAGGGGGTACCGGTCTAGCCAGGGAAGCATCTTTATGACGTTCACCGGCGTCCTCAGGCTTAGGAAGGTCAGTCTTGGCGCCGGGTCTGGAAAACGATTGTTTTCCCTTTCGAAAACACTTACTGGCGGGGTGAGCCCCTCCACAACTGGAGCACTCATGCCTGAAACGACAGGCGGAGTACAACTTGCAGTGGCTTTTGTTGAAAAGCCAGCAGATACCCTTCTTTGGAGCGGCCGACGCTCCGGACTGAGGGGCGCCGACCGCGGACTGAAAGGACGAAGGCCTGTGAGGGCACATAAGCAGCAACCACAGGCTACCGTCCTGACAATCAAAACGAAATTCCCGACGTGCCGCCATTTTTTGCCGAAATTGAGTATCATAATGGAACCAGCACTGACCCCCATAGACCTTGTATGCACCCCAAATAAGGTCTAAATAGCAAAATAACGAAGTGGCCAACTCCGGGAACCGCTCACTGAGCACTCCCGCATAGGCACAAAACCCCTGCAGCCAGTTCCTGAACGTTCTAGGAAGCTGTTTGGGTTTGTCACCCTGCGCCGATACGTCAACCCGTCGAGATTTGTCGATCGTCTCCCTATCCGGCAGAACGAGGGTAAGAAAGTCGACGAATTTGCGACGCCATATCTTTTCTTTCATCTCTTCCGCCAAATGGGTACCCGTCGGCGACACTGCCCACAACGCACCCCCATAAGCGGAGGTGGGGTTGGGCGATCCCGAGACACCCATACTAGAGAGAACCGATTTCACAACCGACGCTATGCGGTCCTCCGGGCCCGATACGGAAGCATCAGCAGCTCTACCCCAAATTAACTCGCAGTCATACTCACTTGGACGAGGAGGCATCGCGGGTGATGGATGATCGGCCACCGGTCCCGGCAGCGAATCCGGCTCCAAGGCGATTCCAGAAGACTGTAAACGTAGGCGGGCTGCGTAATCTGCTGGGCTGTCCCGACTCAAGGAAAGGTCCAAGGGCGGGGGGTCCAACCATGGAGACCCAGTCGAATCCGACTGACTATGGACAGAGGCTGAGCAACGGCAGGTACACCTGCCAGCTCCTCTTGCTTGACCCGGGGCGGATGCCGCCGCCAGCCCGGGTCTGGAGCCGAGATCCCCCGCCCTGACGGGCGCAGGGGATGAGGTTGGGCAACCGATGCGGGCATCCCATCAGGACTGCCAGCCCGGACGGGCACGTAGGGAAGCGGTTGCCCCACCGATGGGGTGGCGGTCAAACGCACCCAGCTGACCTCCGCCCTGCGGGGCGCAGGAGGCTGCCGGTGGGCACGGGGTATCAGCGGGGGAGGGGTTAACTGCACATTGCCCGCCCTGTCGGGCGCAGGGGAAATGTGCCTTGCGCCAACCCCCGCAGCCTGGGACGTGGAGGGAAGAAACCTGTCCCCTGCCCTGCCGGGCACAGAAGGAACTCCGCAGGATAGATCCTGCACTTGTGATCTCATGCCCGCCCAGGCGGGCGCAGGGGGACAGTGCTGTGGCCAATCATTCCCATCTCCACACACCACACTGCTGTGCTGCCCAACGTGCCTATTATCCAGCTGTGGTGTGTGGAGATTCAAATCTCCCGCCCAGTCAGGCGCAGGGAGCATTGCGTCCACCAGATGGCGCCGGTCCCGCTCCAAGTCCCCGGCGGAGCGAGCATCGCCAGCGCCGAGGACAGCTGCAGAGGACGCAGCGGCAGCCGGCGGACCGATCCGCCTCCTCCTCCCTTTCGTGCCTGAGGGTTGCCCGGCGGAGGAACAAACGGATCGGCCGCTCAGGACCCCCCGCCATCCGCGCGGGCGAGCAAAGGTACGCCGTCACCACTCATAGGACGAGGGGGGGGGCCAGGGAGCGCTGCGGCTCCAGCCCGGCCGCCTCCTACACTAGCAGGGGGGGGGGGCGAACACTGGAGCGGGGGCTGCGTGAGCGGGGACAGCGCGAGGAGGCCCGACCTCGGGGGGACCTCCGACACGCCGGCAGACTACGGGGGGGGTGACAGAGGAAGAGCCCTTCCCCGTCGGAGCAGGCAGGGGAGAGACAGGCAAAGGAGGGGGGGAGGGAGAGGAAGGATGTGGAGGGGAGCAATAGGAGGCCCTAGAGGGGCTGGGGCTGAGGCGGGAAGGCGGACAAGTCCGCCTTCTAACCCTGGGGGGGGGATCCTGAGGGGGATCAGGTGTGGGAATAGGAGAAGAATCCCCAGGAGTCAGGAGGGAGAAAAGCCACCCTGCCTGACCCTGAAGAGCCATCTCTCGGACCCTGGCCAGAAGAAGCTCGGTGTCCATGGTTGGTGGGACAGGGTGGGGTTCAGCCAGCTCTTACCGATCTTCTTCACCAAAGAGGCCCAGAATCCCCTGGGGCAATCACCTTAGTGAGCTCAGGCCCAACCCCACTCCGTCCCCCCACCAATCCACCATGACCCCTAGTCACCATACTCCGCCCTGGTTATGCCCCCATCAGTCAGGGCTCTCTTTCCCAATGGGTTCAAGAGGCCTGCATTATTAGAAGAATGAGGAAAGATTAGAAGTCCTGGCAATGATTTTATTGCTGTCCGTGCCTTCTTGTCCTAGCTACAACCGCACCTTCCCCATCCCCCACTTTCTGTTATGGGAGGTCACAGTGATGGGAAGTGAGGGAAAATTTTTCCCAATGGGAGTCACACAAAAAAAACAAACATAAACTTGGCATACATTTTGTCTCTTCTTATCTCTATCCAAAACTTTAAAAAAATGGCTGGAGTTAGGCTGTAAGCTTTTCGAATCTGCTTAGTGTTGCTGTCATGTTTTATTTTGATCCCTGGATCAGGGAATTAGCCAACAGATTAAGAAGCCTGTATAGCGCCTACCCCGATTTTCCGGGAGCCTGATGGTGACTACCAGAGGTTGAGAGGGCTGACAGGATTCCTCAGGGTGCAGGGGTACTGGGCATGGTGGGTGATGAACAAGAAAAAGAAGTTGGGCCCCAGTCATTTTTATGCTTAAACAAGAGAGAAGTTTTTTTCTCAAACAGGAAAATGTAGGAGAGAGGGGATAGGGCACAGGACACCCTTAGTAATGATCAGCAACAGGCAGATTGGTAGACTCCTTACACAAAAATAGGTGAGGTAAGGTAGACAGCAGTACAGAAAAAAAAGCCTTTAAGCTGAACCAGAACATCTGTAGTTTGTAGGATAGGCTGTCTCCTATCAGTGGTGTATTTAGGTTTTGTGCTGCCCTAGGCCTGACTAAGCTTGCGCACCCCCTAATTTAACTATGACCCACCCCTTCCTGTCAAGGCCACACCCCTTCCTTTTTAAGATCCGCCCTGTCATCTTCATGGGAAGAGGACAGAGGGACGCCGCGGGAGGAGGACAGTGAGCGATACAGCATCTTTTCATTTGGGGGGTAAGGGGATATGTGCTGGGTGCTTTGGGAGGCTCTTGTACTGAAGTCGTGTCGCTCCTCTGTGGCTCCTCCTCCTCCTGGTTGTGTACTGAGTGTGTGTGGCTGACAGTGGGGAGAGAGGTGTCGGCTGCTACGGAAAGTCCATCGCCGCTTGTGGGACTCCGGGTGGCAGATGTCCTGGGTGCCCACGCTGGCGCATCCCTGTCTGCCCAGTTACCAAAACTCAGTGCCGGAACTTGTTGTGGGCTCCAGGACAGTGGCGTCACTAGGGTTGGCCTAAAGGATATCAGGTTAGGCACTTCCTAATGGCTCAGTTCCTGGGAACAGTAATGGATAATGGCCAACAGGCTCTCTTAGCAGACCCAGTGAAACTGCAACAGTGATCCCTCCGGCTGGACGTTCGCTCACTCTGGGTTGCCCAGGCCAACTCTAGTCAGTAGTGTTGCATGTCTCTACCCTGGCAGTGGTTTCATCTTTCTACCCCTCTGGTGGTGCGGGTACAGCGTGGCTCCCTCTCTGGTGGTGCGTGTACAGCGTAGCTCTGGTGGTGCGGGAGCAACGTGGCTCTCTGGTGGGGCGGAACAGCGTGGCTCTCTCTCTGGTGGTGCGGGTACAGCATGGCTCCCTCTCTGGTGGTGCAGGTACATCGTGGCTTCCTCTTTGGTGGTGCGGGAACAACATGGCTCTCTGGTGGTGTGGGAACAGCGTGGCTCTCTCTGGTGGTGTGGGAACAACGTGGCTCTCTTTCTCGTGGTGCGTGTACAGCGTGGCTCTCTGGTGGTGCGGGTACAGCGTGGCTCTCTGGTGGTGCGGGTACAGTGTGGCTCTCTGGTGGTGCGGGTACAGTGTGGCTCTGGTGGTGCGGGTACAGCGTGGCTCTGGTGGTGTGGGTACAGCGTGGCTCTGGTGGTGCAGGTACAGCATGGCTCCCTCTCTGGTGGTGCGGGTACATCGTGGCTCCCTCTCTGGTGGTGCGGGAACAACGTGGCTCTCTGGTGGTGCAGGAACAGCGTGGCTCTCTCTCTGGTGGTGTGGGAACAACGTGGCTCTCTCTCTGGTGGTACGTGTACAGCGTGGCTCTCTGGTGGTGTGTATACAGCGTGGCTCTCTGGTGGTGCGGGTACAGCGTGGCTCTCTGGTGGTGCGGGTACAGCGTGGCTCTCTGGTGATGCGGGTACAGCGTGGCTCTCTGGTGGTGCGGGTACAGCATGGCTCTGGTGGTGCGGGTACAGCGTGGCTCTGGTGGTGTGGGTACAGGGGTACAGTGTGGCTCCCTATCTGGCTTCCCCCAGCACAGTACTCCCTTTTTCTCTTCCTGTAAACCCCCTCCCAGCAGAGTACATGCATGCTGGGGGCTGTAGCATGATGTCTGTGGACACACAGGGGCCACCATTCTTCAGGGATTACTTTTCCCATGATGCCCCCAGAGTCTTCTGATTGGCCCTCTGCTGTGGCCAATCATGGGGAGGGAAACAGCGGACAGGAAGCTGGGCAGTGGCGCGGCGAAACCAATTAGAGCCGCTCTCTATCTCTCTTCTCCGTTTCGGCTGACAGAAAGGGGAGGGGGAGGCGAGCGGGGGAGATACACAGACAACCCACAACTCTCCTCTCCCTGTCACAGCGCTGCTGCTCCATTTACCAGAGAACTCGGCAGCAGCAGAGAACTCCCCCGCTCGCCCCCCTCCCCTCTCTGTCAGCCTAAGGGAGAAGAGAGAGAGAGCGGCTCTAATTGATTTTGCCGTGCCGCCACCCAGCTTCCTGCCCGCTGTTTCCCTCCCCATGATTGGCCACAGCAGAGGGCCAATCAGAGAGAGAGAATCACGGATTTACGGGGGCGGCTTGACGGCTCCTGCTTTAACTGCTTTCTGGCCCCATCTGCAGCCGCGACGCCACTGCACTCCTAAGCTGTACTCTCCTGATGTGCCTTGCTGTGCGGGAGGAGGGCGCAAGTGCCGTTTTGGTGGGGGGGGGGCGGCTTTCTTGCCGCCCCCACAAAGTGCCGCCCTAGGCCTGGGCCTTGTTGGCCTAGACCAAAACACAGCACTGTCTCCTATAATAACTGAACCTAACTCTGCAGCATACTGAATTCTCTTGGACGAGTTCTCTCTTGAAGCTCTCCTAGCCACCTCATGGATCACCTCTGGTGCTTCTCTAGAACTCCATCCCTTTCAGAATTTGTTTCTGGATGTTTAGCAGGCTTTTCTCAGCATAATCTTGAACTCCCGGATAGGCCTTGGTTAGGCCTAGCAGCCAGGCGAGCACCTGGATAGGCGTCAGGCTTTAGGCCTAGCAGCCAGGAGCTGTTTCACACACGTCCACCCAGGCCGCAGCCCTGGGCGGGAAGACTAAGATAACCTGACTTCTTCCCGAAAAATAGCTTCTCCTGGCATTCATAGCAGCAAATCTGATTGGCTGAGAGAAGTATGTTTATCCATAACTTGAATGTACTGTAGCTCATCATACTAACGTCAAAGGCAACAGTGCCACCTACTGACAAATGGGAGAAGCTACAACTAAATAGAATTAGAACAGAAGTCATTTGACCACTAAACACTACAAATTAGCCAGGCTGGCTACCACCCAGCACAACTAAATTTACCTGTAGCCCTATTTCTAGGATGAGGGTGCTAAACCTGTTTAACCCAAATCAAAGGATTTGTAAATGATTTTGTGTGCACAGCAAACTCGGTTTCACTTAATTTATCTGCTGCAGTTGTCACCACTGTCAGAGTGTGCTACAAAAACTCAAATCATTCTTGTTTAAAAATAATTGTCTCTCCCATAAAAATAGAAAACCTTTAACAAGGCCAGTTACCAAATAAGCATCAATAATGTAATATTTAAAGTTGAACTTCATGCAGAGATCAAAAAATGGGAACTTGGTGGCTTCTGACCAGAGATACCAGATTTTCATGTGGTTTACTGGCTTTCATGTTAAAGTGATAGGGGAATATGATCATCATTAGAGTTGAGCAAACTGTTCGAGTCAAACAAAAGTTTGGCCCAAACACCGCCTGTTCGGCCAACATCTGCTGGATGTTCGCCTGCCAAGCGCACCACAATGCATTGCGCTCTGCAGAGTGCAATCTAAGCTTTTCCCAATCAGGGCACAGTTAATAGCTGGTTGTTAACCACTTCAACCCTGGAAGGATTTGACCCCTTCCCGACCAGACCATTTTTTGCGATACGGCACTGCGCCGATTTAACTGACAATTGCGCGGGCGTGCAAAGTTGTGTCCTTTTTTTCCCACAAATAGAGATTTCTTTTGGTTGTATTTGATCACCTCTGCGATTTATATTTTTTGCGCTATTAACAAAAAAAGAGCGACAATTTTGAAAAAAAAGCAATATTTTTTACTTTTTGCTATAATAAATATCCCCCCAAATAATATAAAGAAACAAATTTCTTCCTCAGTTTAGGCCGATATTTATTCTTCTACATATTTTTGGCCAAAAAAAATCGCAATAAGCGTATATTGAATGGTTTGTGCAAAAGTTATAGCGTCTACAAAATAGGGGATAGATTTATGGCATTTTTATTATAATTTTTATTTTACTAGTAATGGCGGTGATCTGCGATTTTTATTGGGACTGCGACATTGCGGCGGACAGATCAGACACTTTTGACACTTTTTTGGGACCATTGACATTTATACAGCGATCAGAGCTAAAAATAACCACTGATTATTGTATAAATGTCACTGGCAGGGAAGGGGTTAACACTAGGGGCGATCAAGGGCTTAAATGTGTGTCCTAGAGAGTGATTCTAACTGTGGGGGGATGGAACTGCCTGAAGGAGGAGACCGATCGCTGTTTATACTTAGTATGAACAACAGATGTGCCTCCTCACCCCTGACAGAACGGAAATCTGTGTCAGAAACCATGAAATCAGACCGAGACAGAAGTACAGTTAAATCACACTTGTTTAATAATAAAAGTAAAAAGAACAAACATAGTCAAAACATAGCCAAAGTTCAGTAACCGGAACGGATAGCCAGCCAAGCCAGAAGTCAGGGATCAAAGTAGTGGAACAGCAAGCAGGATTTGGAGCCAGAAGGGATGTCAGCAAAGCCAGTCTTTAAACAGGAACTCAGGCGATAGTTTCTTGTGATGTGACCAAGGTGAAGGCAGAGATCCTCTGGACTGGACGGCTTAAGTAGGCAGGACTGACGAGCAGGGTCATCAACAGCTGAGTAACTGTGGAGAGAGATGGGAGCTGGAAATTAGCCGACAGTTGAGCCCAGCCCTGACAATCTGTCTGTTTACATTGACAGACCTCCGTTTTGTGTCTCCCAGGCATGATCGCAGGTGCCCAGCGAACATCGCGGCCGCCGGGCACGCGCATCGGCTCCATTGTCACGCCATGGGCATACGCGCGTGCCCCCTAGTGGCCTTGAAGCGTTCGATGTATATCTACGGCGATTTGCCCAGGCGAGCCGACCTGTTGCAGTATAACTCCGGCCGGTGGTCATCTAGTGGTTAAAGTGGAGTTCCACCCATTTTCTTCTTCTTTTAATGTCTGTTTTAAGCATTTCAAGTACTTTTACCAATGGCTATTTACATTTTTTTTTCTTTCTTAATTTGTCTGCAGCACTTCCTGGTGCCTCCGCCTAGGTGATTATGTCACTAGGCGATTTGCAGGGGCTCCTGGGATAGCAGCGCCATGTATCCCAGGAGCCCTTGCGAATCGCCTAGTGACAATATTGTGTTATTTCCAGACCGTTGCCATGGCAACGTTTCAGGAGGAAGGAGCGTCGCGCGGTGGCATTACTACGCAGGCGCCACATCCTTGACAGTCAGCAGCTGTCAACGGGCTTCCCTGCTGACAGCTGAATGAAAAAAAAAAACATTACCGGCAATAGAAAAAAAAAACGGCGTGGGGTCCCCCCCAAAATCCATACCAGACCCTTATCTGAGCATGCAGCCTGGCAGTACAGGAAAGGGAGGGGGTGAGCGAGTGCCCCTTCCTGAACCATACCAGGTCACATGCCTACAACATGAAGGAGGGTGCTCTGGGGCAGCTCTGCCCCCCCACCAACCCAAAGCACCTTCTCCCCATTGATGGGGACAAGGTCTAAAAGAAAACAAGGACAGAGGGCGCACCAGCCTTGCGCAAAACCTTTTGCAACACTGAAATTTATTAAAAATAAAATAATGTACTCATAAACGAGTGATAAAATCAAGCGGGTGCAAAGTCCATCATTGGCCTCTTCCAGCAGGATCTGCTGGCCAGTAGACCAGTAGACTGATATCCCTAGACGAAGTCTTGTTAGACGAAACGCGTTGGGAGGACTCCACTGCCGCCTTCATTTTATATACAAGCGCTTTTTAATCTACTTAAATGTAAGTGTATTTCTTCTTTTATTAAAATCATTGTGTTTATGGAATTACACTATGTGGCCCCTTTTTTATTCTATATGGGCCATACTCTGGGATGTTTAACTATCCGTGTGGAGAAGACACTTCCATGAAGTCTCCTGGGACTCCTTTATCTCCAGGTTGCCAAGATCTTCCCTCTATTGCTGGTGGGCAATACAAGCTGGTTTGACCCTTACAGTGTATGCTGTTTTGGGTTCAAACCCTCCGGTAAGCCTGCAATCGTATTGGCTGTGGGAACTTCACATGTTGATCTATAGGACACTGTGGTGAAATTTATTCAGTATTTCTCCCTGCCGGCCATCAGGATTTCCTGTATATGATTGGCGGACAACTAAAAGCCAGCCTTATACATCTCAGCTTATGTCACTTTGGGCAAGAACAGCCTAACATGTTTGCACTTTGGTGCGATTTTCACTATTTTCACAGTTGGTGACCATAATGGTCCTATTCACATAGGGACTGCAATTATAATGATGGACGTTTAATTTTAATTTAAGACACCTAAAGTATATTTAATTTAATCTCATAATTTGTGTATTTATTGTGCATTTAGTATTTTCAGTTTTCAGCGCTACACTTTGTTTCACTGGCCAGTAGACTTGGGTGTGATGAAAAAGTCCAAAGTGGGCTGATGCGTTTCGAGGGTGGCCCCTCTTCCTCAGAGCTGGGTTTGGACTGTAGGTATATGGTGATCCAAGCCCCTTCCTCAAAAGGGAGGGCCAATAATTGATTACAAAAAACAAACAAACAATTTATTCCCTATTAGGGATGTAAGCCCTTACCTTACCCTTACATTACTGGAAATGATGTTCCCTAGTGGGAAATAACATTGCCCTGCGTCACCGAAAGTGCCGCTTGCGGGTCACAGACCAGTGCTCTGGTATGCACAGGTCGACTTTCTCCTGGGAATTCAACTGGTGTGCGTTCCAACGGCCTGATGCACTGATAGCAGCACCTACACACATCTCCGGTTCCTCCAATCTTTCCATTCTGGGCTCACATCGCAATCATCCACATTTGTGGCCCCATATACAACCCATAGCCATTTACATCTGGCGTCAATAGAGTAAGTATCCACATATCAATGCATGATGGTTGGTGCTTTCAGTGATCTAAAGCAATAAGTAGATAATATGCTGCAATCTCTTTTTTCCTTCTTCTATGTATTTACATCAGGACATATACATGTGTATATATGAGGATAGGAATTGGGGGGCTTTGCCTTCATCGTGGGTGGAGCTTTTTTTTTTCCGCGGGCGTCATGATTGACAAAGGATCTACATGGGGGAAAGTGTGTTTTTCATTAATTTTTTTAACCACTTCAGCCCCGGAAGGATTTACCCCCTTGCTGACCAGAGCACTTTTTGCGATTCAACACTGCGTCGCTTTAATTGACAATTGTGTGGTCGTGCAAAACAAAATTGACGTCCTTTTTTTCCCACAAATAGAGCTTTCTTTTGGTGGTATTTGATCACCTCTGCAATTTTTATTTTTTGCGCTATAAACAAAATAAGAGCAACAATTTTGAAAAAAAACGCATTATTTTTACTTTTTGCTATAATAAATATGCCCAAAAAATATATAAAAAAACATTTTTTTTCCTCAGTTTAGGCCGATACGTATTCTTCTACATATTTTTGGTAAAAAAATCGCAATAAGCATTTATTGATTGGTTTACGCAAATGTTATAGCGTTTACAAAATAGGGGATAGTTTTATGGCATTTTTATTAATAATTTTTTTTTTTTACTAGTAATGGTGGCGATCAGTGATTTTTATTGTGACTGCGACATTATGGCGGACACATCGGACATTTTTGACACATTTTTGGGACCATTGTCATTTATACAGCAATAAGTGCTATAAAAATGCACTGATTCCTGTGTAAATGACACTGACAGTGAAAGGGTTAACCACTAGGGGGCGGGGAGGGGTTAAGTATGTCCTAGGGGAGTGATTCTAACTGTAGGGGGTGGGGCTGTGTGTGTCAGTACACTGATCTTTGCTCTGGTGACAGGGAGCAGAGATCCAGTGACACTGTCACTAGGCAGAACGGGGAGATGCTGTTTACAACGGCATCTCCCCGTTCGTCCTCTCTGTGAGGCAATCGCGGGTACGCCCGCGGCGATCGAGTCCGCGGGACCCGACTCACGGAGATCGCGGCAGGCGCGCGCCAGCAGCGGCATGCGCGCACACAGCGGCAAATTCAAAGTAATGTACGGGTATGTTACTTTGCGCAGCCGTGCCATTCTGCCGACGTATATCTACAGGAGCTGGTCGGGAACCGGTTAATAAAGGAATTGTCAAAAACTGCCACCTGTCTTTTTTTGACCCTTATTTTGGTGAATGGGTTGGAGTACCCCATACTCATTCACATGGGGGGCCAGGATCTGGGGCCAGGATTAGGGGCTTCCAGATTCTGATGAGCCCCCTGTCCACAGACCCCCAAACCTCCACCATGGGTTGTGGGAAGAGGCCCTTGTTCCCATCAACATGGGGATAGGTGCTTTGGGTTGGGGGACAGAGCCTCTCCTGCCCCAGAGCACCCCCCCATGTTGTGGGCATGTGGCCTTGTATGGTTCAGGAGGGGGGAGGCGCGCTCGTCCCACCCTCTCCTGACCTGCCAGGCTGCATGCTCAGATGCTGGGGGTCTGGTATGGATTTTGGGGAGACCCCATGCCACTTTATATGTTTTATTTTGGCATGGGGGACCCCACGCCATTTTTTTTTTTTTTTTTAACATTTTTGTATTGCGGCAAATTAAATATTTATTTTTCTTTATAAATGTCAGTTTTGCTGCAGCAGGTTCAATACATGGTACAGATGCGCCACTTTATAGGCAGACTAAGGGGAACCCCCAGGCACTATTTTTAAAAGAGAAGTATGAGTTTTATTTTTTTTTCAGATTCATACTTACCTAGGTGGATGCAACACTGCTCCGATGCTGCAGCTGTCCCCCGGTGTCTCTGCACTGAGAACCGAGCCATTGAACACCGCCATTGGCTCGGTTCTCTCAGCTTCCCGAGCAGAGAACTGCTGCCTGTCAGTCAGCAGCTCTCCGCTCTGCTCCTCCACGCTCATTGGAGCGCTGAGCTGTGGAGGGGCGGGGAGCGGCCATCTCAGCGGCTCACTGAGAGGCTGAGACGAGCATCAGTCCAGGCACCTGGCGGAGCCAGACTTTATTGTCGTGATGACTGGATTGATTCCAGTTACGGTAGCAGAGAGCGGACTTCAGACCGCTCTCTGCTAAAACTGGGTCACAGGAGTGCAAAATGAATTGCACTCCTGTGACCCATATGAGAAGCCCAGCCAAATGAGCTCAGGCTGGACTTCTCCTTTAAAGGAATTTTTTTTTAAAAAGGGCAGTACCCAGGCCGCCATACCCTTTTTATGGCCAATAACTTGCATATAAGCCTTCAAAATGGGGACTTTCGATTTTTCAAATTCGGGTCTGATAGACTTCAATAGGGTTCTGGTCCGAACTTTCGATGTTCGAGAGTTCTGGCACGAACCGGGGATGTCCGGCCTATCTCTAACCATATATAAATACACACAGTAAGTGGTCAAATAGTGAATTTATGCTTTATGTACATGGGACGTTGTTTAACCTCTCCTGAACTATTGAACTTGATAGCTAGAAACCAACGTCTAAAAACGTCCGTTTAGCCGTGTTTACATGCCGCGTTTAGCCGCGTTTGTGTCTAGATTTTAAAAAATAAAATAAAAAAATTATAATTTTTTTTGTTAAAAATTAAAAACGTCTGTAAACTAAACGCTGCTAAACGCGAGTTACCGTGTTTAGCAGTGTTTACAAGCTGTTACAGCCATTTGGCGTTTCAAATGCCTCTGAACATCCGTCTGAACCCATTTTTTTGCGTTCCAAAAAATGCTTCTAAACTCAACTGCCTAGAAACGAGTATAAACGGCCCTGTGTACATGTACTGATGAGATAACATAGAGGAGAGTTCAGGGGCAGCTGAAAAAAATGCCCAACTGCTCCTAAACGTCTGTCTACCAGCAGCCGTGTACATGAGGCCTAAGTGTTGAGTTATTCATTTTAGGATAATTACAGAGGACAAGGGTGCCCTCTTTACCTCCGGAGGAAATGATATTTAACTTTCACCTATGTAAAGGCTTCTTCAAAGTAATGCCACGCCAGCAAAAGACCAATGAGAGCCTTTCATCGGAAAATGCAACCGTGTGTATGCTCCATCGGACTTTTGCTGGCCGAATTCCAGCCAGCAAAAGATTGTGAGCATGTACTTAATTTTTCGGTCGGAAAAAGTTCCTATCCGAAAATGCGATCGTCTGTGGCAATTCCTACGCATGCTCGGAAAACATTCGATGCATGCTCGGAAGCATTGAACTTCATTTTCTCGGCTCATCGTAGTGTTGTACGTCACCGCGTTCTTGACGGTCGTAAGTTCAGCAAACTTTTGTGTGACCGTGTGTATGCAAGGCAAACTTGATCAGAAACCCGTCGGAAAAGCCATCATATCTTTTTCCGATCGTGTGTACGCGGCATTAGAGCTGTGAAAATGTGGATCTGATTGTCTTCTGGGGGATCAGGAAGGAATTTACTTTTCACCCACTGGAGCAAATTGGACCATACTTTTCAGTTGTTTTTTTTTTTTTTTGCCTTCCTGTGGATCAGCTGTGAGTATAGGATTATGTATTTCGAAGTTTTCTATTTATTCTATTTACTTTGTATTTTTTTTTCTTTAGATTGAACTAGACAGACTTATGTCTTTTTCAACTTGACCAACCATGTAACAATACAAAGGAATCATTTAAATGGCTGCTGTCTTGAAATCCTTTTTTGAATTTGTATGGAAGTGATGACATATAAATGCCTCCTGTTCTAAGAAGGTATCAACGTAATTCACAATGCTTTATACAGGAGGTTGTTGGGTTCTGTCTAGCCCATCCCAACTAACCGGCTGTACTCTATTTTTCATCCAGGAGACACAAGATACAGTATCTCACAAAAGTGAGTACACCCCTCACATTTTTCTAAATATTTTATTATATCTTTTTATGTGACAACACTGAAGAAATGACACTTTGCTACAATGTAAAGTAGTGAGTGTACAGCTTGTATAACAGTGTACATTTGTTGTCCCCTCAAAATAACTCAACACACAGCCATTAATGTCTAAACCACTGGCAACAAAAGTGAGTACACCCCTAAGTGAAAATGTCCAAATTGGGCCCAATTAGCCATTTTCCCTGCCCGGTGTCACGTGACTCATTAGTGTTACAAGGTCTCAGGTGTGAATGGACAGGTGTGTTAAATTTGGTGTTATCACTCTCACTCTCTTATACTGGTCACTGGAAGTTCAATATGGCACCTCATGCCAAAGAACTCTGAGGATCTGAAAAAAAATTGTTTCTCTACATAAAGATGGCCTAGGCTATAAGAAGATTGCCAAGACCCTGAAACTGAGCTGCAGCACGGTGGCCAAGACCATACAGCAGTTTAACAGGACAGGTCCCACTCAGAACAGGCCTCACCATGGTTGACCAAAGAAGTTGAGTGCACGTGCTCAGTGTCATATCCAGAGGTTGTCTTTGGGAAATAGACTTATGAGTGCTGCCAGCATTGCTGCAGAGGTTGAAGGGGTGGGGGGTCAGCCTGTCATTGCTCAGATCCTATGCTGCACACGGCATCAAATTGGTCTGCATAGCTGTCATCCCAGACTGAAGCCTCTTCTAAAGATGATGCACAAGAAAGCCTGCAAAACAGTTTGCTGAGGACAAGCAAATGAAGGACATGGGTTACTGGAACCATGTCCTGTGGTTTGATGAGACCAAGATAAACTTATTTACTTATTTGGTTCAGATGGTGTCAAATGTGTGGCAGCAACCAGGTAAGGAGTACAAAGACAAGTGTGTCTTGCCTACAACCAAGCATGGTTGTGGGAGTGTCATTGTCTGGGGCTGCATGAGTGCTGCCGGCACTGGGGAGCTACAGTTCATTGAGGGAACCATGAATGCCAACATGTACGGTGACATACTGAAGCAGAGCATGATCCCCTCCCTTCGGAGACTGGGCTGCATGAACAGTATTCCAACATGATAACGACCCCAAACACACCTCCAAGACGACCACTGCCTTGCTAAAGAAGCTGAGGGTAAAGGTGATGGACTGGCCAAGCATGTCTCCAGACCTAAACCCTATTGAGCATCTGTGGGGCATCCTAAAACTGAAGGTGGAGGAGCGCAAGGTCTCTAACATCCACCAGCTCCGTGATGTCGTCATGGAGGAGTGGAAGAGGACTCCAGTGGCAACCTGTGAAGCTCTGGTGAACTCCATGCCCAAGAGGGTTAAGGCAGTGCTGGAAAATAGTGGTGGTCACACAAAATATTGACACTTTGGGCCCAATTTGGACATTTTCACTTAGGGGGGTACTCACTTTTGTTGCCAGCGGTTTAGACATATTAATGGCTGTGTGTTGAGTTATTTTGAGGGGACAGCAAATTTACACTGTTATACGAGCTGTACACTCACTACTTTACATTGTAGCAAAGTGTCATTTCTTCAGTGTTGCCACATTAAAAGATATAGTAAAATATTAACAAAAATGTGAGGGGTGTACTCACTTTTGTGAGATACTGTAGATGTTCTTTTTTTTCCCTTTCTTCTGTGGCTTTTTAGTTCCTAAGGTTTACTTTAGAGAGGGTGGGGGTAAAGAGTGCCCTCCGTAGATAACCTTTTAAGGGTCACCCAGGCATTGAACTTAGAATGATCCAATTTCTCATGCTCTCAACGTCCTATACCAATGACAATGGATGTGGTGACTATTTGCCCCAAGGCCTAGCACTTGACAATAAATTAAAAATAAACACACAGCACTGCACAACAAAAGTTAATTGTGACCATTATAGCAGCATCCTCCTTAGTCACAAATACTCGCTTCCAAAAACTTTTATGGGAATCCCTCAGCCCTTTGTCTTTTTATGACGTGTGAAAAGCTGGTTTTGAAAGAAACAAAGCAATATCTTTGAAATAGATCAAGAATAGGGCAAAAGAAAAAAATAATAATCTTCTATTTAAAGTGAAAATGATCTACTTGACCATAAAATAATGCACTGCCAGTAAGGCCTATTCAGTTAAAGGTCTACTTAATACAAATAAAATAACTTTTATGCAGTAATTTATGCAAAAAGTGCTTTTTAGGATCAATTCCAGGCAACAAGTAGAGTTGGTTGAACAGTTTGAGCCGAGCAAAAGTTTGGCGCGGACATCGCCTATTCACACATTCGGCAAACACTCGAATTTACATAGTTAGTCAGGTTGAAAAAAGACACAAATCCATCTAGTTCAACCAATATTTTGCAGGATATTTGCCCGCCGAGCGCCCCACAATACACTGAGCACTGCACAGTGCATTCTAAGCCCTGACTGGGCACAGCTTTGCCCAAGCAGGGCACAGTGAATAGCTAGTTGTTAAGGAGCGGGCCGAGAATCCGGGCGCGGCACCATTAACAATGGATGAGTCATTAGCTGTCAACGGGCTTCCCCGCTGACAGCTGAATTTAAAAAAAACATTGCCGGCAATAGAAAAATGTTAAAAAAAAACAAAACGGCGTGTCCCCCCCCCTTCAAAATCCATACTAGACCCTCAGGATTTTGGAGGGAACCCTCACGCCAAAATGTTTTAAATAAATGGCATGTCTCCAGCACCCGGGCCCCCATACCCTTTTTTATGGCCAATAACTTGCATATAAGTCTTCAAAATGGGCACTTTTGATTTTTCAAGTTCGGGTCCCATAGACTTTAATAGGGTTTGGAGTTCGGGTCCGAACTTTTGCCATGTTCGAGAGTTTTGGCGTGAACCGAACCGGGGGGTGTTTGGCCAGACTCTACCAACAAGTGACAACAATCAGTTCGCTACTAATTCCACAGCTGTGCAAAAATGGGCAAATTTAATTTAATCGGAGTTCTTTGTAATCCTTATGCAGCCAGAATACAGAGATTTCTTCACAGAGTGACTGGAAGTGCAGGTACTGTGTTCTTAGGCTTGCTGTATGTGAAAGGCAGAAAGGAGCCTGCACTGACTGAGTTTAAAGTGATATTAAACACACACTGTTTAATTTACATTGTCCCTTCTATTTCTGTAAATGGATGATGGCACTGTAATTATTTTATAAAAAAGAAAAAAAATCTAAGTACCTTTTTCCTAATTGACATACAGCTGTCACATGACCCAGCTCTTTCCCAGCCTGTCTGAAGGGAAACATAAGCAGGAGGAGCTTCTAGCCCTCTGCTCCTGGTCACATTTAAAAAAAAAAAAAAAAAAAAAACAGCCTTGGAATTAAGAGTAAAAATAAATAATTAATATCAATACACTGGTTTTAACTGGCATACAAATAATAATAATAGAAAAAAAATGCCATAAAAATGCCATAAATCTATTCCCTATTTTGTAGAAGCTATAACTTTTGCGCAAACCAATCAATATACGCTTATTGTGATTTTTTTTTACCAAAAATATGTAGAAGAATATATATTGGCCTAAAATGGTGAAGCCATTCTTTTTACATTTTTTTTTGGATATTTATTATAGCAAATAGTATAAAGTATTGTTTTTTTTTCAAAATTGTCGCTCTTTTTTTGTTGATAGCGCAAAAAATAAAAACCGCAGAGGTGAACAAATACCACCAAAAGAAAGCTCTATTTGTGGAAAAAAAAAAAGGACTTCAATTTTGTTTGGGTACAGCGTCGCACAACTGCGCAATTGTCAGTGCCGTATCACAAAAAATGGCCTGGTCATTACGGGGGGAAATTCTTCCGATCCTTAAGTGGTTAAAAACCTTGCTGGATGAATTTCACAAGAATTTGCTCAGCCGTCACTAATTCTCACCATATTTTGACTAACATGATTATTTCCTATGATCCTCAGCTCCATCAATTGACCATAATCTGGTATTTTTCTAAAACAACTCAATCAGGAAAATACTGAATTATTTGCACAAGATAGGAAATAATCATATTAGAAAAAATATGGTGAGAAATTGGGACAGGTGGGCAAATGCTTGTGACATTCGTCCAGCAATTTATTTTATAAATAGGCCCTTTAGGGTCCTCAGATCTCCCGAATACCATCAAGAGCTACTGGGGGGTGGACTTTTACACTACAGCAATGCTTAAAGTGTTACTAAACCCACAACAGTAAAATCAGTCTGTTTATGCAGTAAAACATGCTTGTTATACTCACTGTGGAACCTAAGGGTTTAATCCTCTGCATTGTGTAAAAAGGCTGTTTGATCCTTTCTCCTCTAATCCTCCCCTTCTTTTATTGTCCCCAATCTAGCTGCCGATAGTACAGAGCCTTGGGGCACTCTGCACATTCTCAGTTTGGTGTGTATTGCTAGAGAGTTTTTTTGTTCTTGCGGGGTGCATGTGATTGGCACAGGGCCAATCAACACTGTCCAGACAGAGGGCCAGGGGTCCTGCAGCCTCATAGGACAGTCAGAGTAGAATGAAAACTCCTCCTACAAGCTTTAACCAGACAATGATAGAAGTCATAAGACTGCCATATACTGCTGATGAGAAAAGGTATATGGGAGAGCAGATATAGTGAATGCAGGGTCCTGGGTTTAGTAACACTTTAAAATAAAGAGGTTGTTTTCTGCGAATCTGTTTAATTTTTCCATGAAGATGCAAAGTTTAATTTTCAGTTTTGAGAGCAGTGTTTCTTTAAAAACATTCAGGGTTGGCTATGCAAAAGTATTAACAGATAGTTAAGTCTAAGTCCAAAAAAAAGTTTTTTTTGTAAGTTTTGGATAGAGTGGGGTAAGGTTAAAAAGCCATCTGAGACTTTACTGCTGAGTTTGTTCGTAATGAGAACAAAGATTACAACAAGAGCACAGCGAGCAAGTAAGCAAAAAAAAAAAACAAAACAAAAAGAAAGACCATCAGAAACCTCCACTTATGTTTTACTATGAGAAAAACACTGAAGGAGAATGGTGTTCATGGCAGGAAACCACGGAGGAGACCACTGCCTCCCAAAACAAACATTACTGCCGGTATCAAGTTTGCAAAAGACCACCAGAATGTTCCATTATGTTTCTGGGACAATGTTCCGTGGGTGGATAAGACTGAGCTTGAACTCTCTGGCAGAAACATGCAAAGCTATTCCACATTTGAACGGTGGAGAATGGTGAAGGGATCATCATGATTTGACTGATGACCTAAACAGCTTGTCAATGGTGATGGAACAATTGTTTTGAAATATTATCAAGAAATTTTACAGAACAATGTCAGGGTAGCAGTCCATTGGACATAAGGTTTGGATTCCGTGGCTTCCCAGCTAATCCAGGGGTTTTATGGTGGAATTCACTGGACCCATAATGCTCTGTGTTATCTTTCAACTGTATTAACCAAGGGTAGAATAGCCAATAATGGGAGCTTTGTTACGTGCCAGCCCCCTCACTATTAAAGGGTGGGTACCTAAGAGCCACTGGTCAGTGTGGGTTGAAGCAGCTAAAGAGTTTGTTATCCCAACGTTTCATATTCCTGATACCATGGTACCATGTCCTTGTGTTAAAACGTATCCGTTCTCTTTGTATTTCTTCCTTTGTATGAAATACTATAAATGGTGATCCTGCCAATCCCTTCTTTACTATTTCAAACTGACCATGCTGGGCATTGAAGCACATTCTTCTTAGCATAGTAAGTTTTCTGGCTATGCTGAGAGAACAGCTTGCCTGTCCTCCAATTTCCAAGACTATGCTGACATGCCTGTAGGCAGGCACAGTGTGCTGCGGCAGCAGTTGGTTACTACACGATAGGGGTCTCCAAACTTTCTAAACAAAGGGCCAGTTTACTGTCCTTCAGACTTTAGGGCAGCCGGACTGTGGCCATTGGAAGTTGAAATGATTCTGGCATCAGTGAGAGTAAACGGAGCATCTTTGGCATTAGAGGAAGGAATAGTGCACCATAGTTGGTGTCAGTAGGAGGAATAGTGCCTCATTGTTAGTGTCAGTGGAGAAATAGAACCCCATCATTGGTGTCAGTGGGAGAAATAGTGCCCCATCATTGGTGTCAATGGGAGAAACAGTGCCACGTTGTTGATGTCAGTGACAAGAATTATGCCCCATTGTTGGTGTCGGTGGGAGGAATAGTGCCTCATCATTGGTGTCAGTGGGAGAAATAGTGCCCTGTTGTTAATGTCAGTGAGAGGAATAGTGTCTTGTATCAGTGGGAGGAATAGTGCCCCATCGTTGGTGTCAGTGGGAGGAATAGTGCCTCATAATTGGTGTCAATGGGAGAAATAGTGCCTCATTTTTGATGTCAGATGGAAGAATAGTGTCTTGTTTCAGTGGGAGGAAGAGTGCCCCATCATTGGTGCATTGGGAGGAATAGTCCCCCATCATTGGTGTAAGTGGGTGGAATAGTGCCCCATTATTGGTGTCAATGGGAGAAACAGTGCCCCGTTGTTGATGTCAGTGGGAGGAATAGTGTTTTGCATCAATTGGAGAAAGAGTGCCCCAAGGGCCGGATAAAGACATGCAAAGAGTTTTATATTGCACTAAATTAATGTGGATTGCTGAGTGGTGGGTTACATATTATTTTGTATGCTCCCTGTGTTCACAATTCCGAGATCCAACAATTTGTTTGTTGTTGACTACTATTTTTTGTGCGTCATCTGTGCGTTGTGGCACAGATGTCGGCAAGCCGCACATAAAATCGACCGGTGGCTTTGAAGTCGCACTGAAGTACCGCGTTTCCAAAGCCACATTCAGTGTGAACCGGGACTTATCCCAAAAGGAAAAAATACTGTTTGCTGTAACTGATTATAGAGTGTGAGCTGAAATCTGGGCTTCAATTTGTTAGTGTATTGAAATCTGCTAATACATTTAACAATGCCCTCCCCCCGACAGACTGCTGTGCTCCTTCATCCACGGTTGTGTCTCACCAATACAGGAGGTGTGCTACTAGCCAGATCACCAGGTGAAAACATAGGGGAAAAAAGACAAAGAAAAGAAAACGGATGCAGCCACCACATCTAATGATTGGTAAGCTGTAATATAATACATTTTTAGTTTTGGGTTTAATACCGCTTTAAGGCTGAACGACATCCAGTGTCTTTCAACCCGATTCCTGTGGCCCAGGCTGTCATGGACATTCCCTCAGGGGGGTGCATCATAAACCTGGCCTGGACTCACAGTATTTCAGGACCACCACCACAGAGGAAGAAATGATGATGTCACCAGACCAGTTAACAGACTGCAATATATAAGTTATGTATAATTAGCAGCACTAGGGTCATCGAACCCGAACCAAGGCACTACCTGCACACAGTTTGCATGTTCTCCATGTACCTGCGTGGGTTTCCTCCGGGTACTCCGGTTTCCTCCCACACTCAAAATACATGCTGGTAGGTAATTGGCTCCTGTCTAAGTTGGCCCTAGTATATGAATGTATGAATGTGAGTTAGGGACCTTAGATTGTAAACTCCTAGAGGGCAGAGACTGATGTGAATTTGCAATATATAAAGCACTGCGTAAATTGACCGCGCTTTATAAGGACCCTGTAATAAATAAATAATTTGTATTTTCATGTATGTTTCAACGAGAGAAGGAGGTAGGAGAAGGGAATATATTTATACTAAGTAGAAATAAGCTTTAAAAGGGTAATTTCTGTTTTAGTTGGATATCCCCTTTAAAGGAGCGGAAATTATAGGGGATGTCCAAAATTGTCCTATTTTCTTTTTACGAGGCTGGGCATTTTTGTCATTTTTCTGCTGTGTCGTCACAAACTCTTGTTCATGAGAAAATCTGGATTCGTTCCACTATCCCAGGAATTCTTAGAGCAGAATCAGAGGGGAATAAACTGTATCAGATGTGTGGAATGTAGAAATCTCCCCAATTATTCCACCTCTGTGTACTGTGACACATAAGGGGAAATACAGACTTTTTACCTTTTTTTTTTTATTGGATATTGGATGTAACTGTGACCTACCTGTAGCTGAACTCTCCTGGCAAACAGCTAAATACACAGATGTGACACATAAAAGAGGACTACTATACCCAGTGCTGGGACAAGGTCTTCTAGAGCGAAGATGCCAAACTGTGCCCCCCCAAGATGTATGTATGAGCATTATGTGTCAGCAACCCCCCCCCCCCGCCCTCCCCAAAAAAAAGAATTGAGCACTGATCTGGATGCCTATCCTCTAAGCATAATTCCCCCCTACTCCCAGTACAAACCCCCTTCCCCTGCTGAAATTCCCCCAGCACAAATGCCCCCCAAAAAATCACCCCTTCTAGCACACATCCTCTAAATCCCTAATATTTAATCTCCCTCCTAGCTCAAATCCCCCCCCCCCCCCCAAAAAAAAAAAAAATCCCCTCCTAGCATAAATCCCCTCCCTACACTATCATATCACCTCTTTCAGCACAAATCCCCTCCCCGTACAAATCCTCTTCCCCCACCCCCCTCCCAACACAAATCCCTCTTAATCACCATTCCTAGCACACACACCCATATTTCCCCTCCTAGAACAATTCTTACCCCCTGCTGCCCCCAATACCCCCTCCCCCATCTCCTCAAGTTGCCCCCCCAACTCACATGATACAACAGTGCCCAGGGCAGCCACCCCTCCTGCCCACCCCTTGTCCCGGCCCTGGCTATACCTACCAAAGGATTTGTATTGCTGTCTATTAATTACTATAATTTGCCAGACAGCGCAGCCAAGCAGATCACACCACTATCTCTGTTATTGTCATAGAAGAGATACATTAGTGTCCTCACCCCACCTCCATCCTGCTGACTGGACAGTGAAAGAGCAGCAGGAGACTGATGAGGTCATCTTTCTGCTTTGTCCTCCTATCAGCATGTTTCTTGTCAGCACCTTTTCATGCAGCGCACCTGATTAGCTCCAAGCCTTGTCTCTACCTCTCCAAGTCTGAGCTTTGCAGTATAGGGGATTTTGAGAAGCTGATACCAAGTCAAATTCAGGTACTTTCATTAGATGCAAGATGTGACCAGGTTTTCTTCCTCGCAATACTCTTTTTTTCAATTCATTAAAATGACTAGGGCTTGGTTTGTTTTTCCTGACAGCACATTTGTAGAGCTCTCTATGCTGTATAAATGTGCCAGGCTTTTTTTTTGTTTACAACTTGCCGAACGCAATACGTATATATTCATTGCGGTCTGCAATTGGTTTACCAGGATAATGGCTGAATCTATCAGCCATAACCCCGGTACCATTTTTTTTCAGCAAGTGGCCGGCTTTCCCATGAAACCGGTCAGAGAGGCTCATGAGCCATTGGGTCAGCTTCCGAAGCGGCGGGATGGGGCTTAACACTCTTTGATTGACTCTATGGCCTTGGAGGACCGAAGTGACGTCATGACGTCACTTCAGGTCCTGGCTGGAAGAAAATAATTTTTTTCTTTTTAAAGCGAAAGATCAAAAAAATATATATTTTTTCAAATCTTTTTCTTTTAAAGGTAAAGAAGAGATTTGGGATCTTTTTGACCCCAGATTTCTCCGTAAAGAGGACCTGTCGTCTTTATTTCTATTACAGGGGATGTTTACATTCCTTGTAATTGAAATAAAAGTGATCAAAAAAAAAAAAATTAAAGGGATAGTGTAAAAATAAAAAGTAAAATATATATATATTTTTTTCAAGCCCCCCATCCCTCCGTGCTCGTGCGCAGAAGTGAACACGTACCTAATTCGCACAC
The DNA here is from genome assembly GCF_042186555.1 of Aquarana catesbeiana. Taxonomy (NCBI): domain Eukaryota; kingdom Metazoa; phylum Chordata; class Amphibia; order Anura; family Ranidae; genus Aquarana; species Aquarana catesbeiana. Next base: position 71,096,466 of record NC_133332.1, read on the forward strand.
TCATATGTAAACGGTATTCGAACTACACATATGAGGTATTGCCATGAACGTTAGAGCGAGAGCAATAATTCTGTCTACTCTAAACAGGTAATCTGTAAATACGTTTAAAGCATCGTCTATGGAGATTTCTAAGTACCGTAGTTTGTCACCATTCCACGAGTGTGCGCAATTTTAAAGCATGACATGTTATGTATCTATTCACTCAGCATAACATCATCTTTCACATTATACAAAAACATTGGGGTAACGATTATGTTTTGTTTTTTAGTTCATTAAAGTGCATTTTTCCCCAAAAATTGCATTTGCAAAACCACTGCACAAATACCGTGTGACATAAACAATTGCAACAATCGCCATTTTATGCCCTAGGGTCTCTGCTAAAAAATTATTATATTTTGGGGGTTATAAGTCATTTTTTAGCAAAAAATATTGATGTAAACTTTGTAAACTAATAGTGCCAGAAAAAGCCTGGTCGGCATGTGGTTAAAGTGGTTGTAAACACTTACATATACCCAGTGATTTGACTGGCCTCAGATGATACACAAATATGAAACAAATCACCCTTTATGAGTTGTACCTGTTTATCTGTAGTATTATCTTCTCTATATCCATTCAAAGTCCAGAATTTATAAAGCTTGTCTGAGTGTTCAGAAAAAAGGGGAGGGAGAGCTGAAGTTACTCTCTGCAGAGCTCAGTGAGGAGAGCTCTGAGAGGTGATTGGAGGATAGGGACACACCCCCTTTCACACAGTACACAGGAACAGAGCTGAAGTTGTTAATCTGCTGGAGGTCCCTCCCCTGTCACCATTTTACTCTTGGTGTCAGGAAAACTTGTCAGAGGTGATTCATGCTGATAGCAGAGGATTGCAGCAAAAGACAGAAATGACACTCAGTGTTCTTAATTGAGACAAGTACACACTATAGTGTGATATGCTTTGTTCATATTTCATGTCTGAGCAGTGGCAGCTGATGGGATATTTTCTGGGGGGGGGATCCGTCTGCTGATACCCCGCCCACCCGGTGGTTGGTCGGGTCTTTGGTGCCCCCCCAGTCGGTCGATCGGCCCCCGCATTTACCCCATCTAGGTCGCGGGCTTCCTCCGGTGAGCGGCGGCGGCTTCCCCTGCGCCTCCACCCTCCTCCTCCTTGGCGGCCAATAGGGTCACTTTTCCTCTCGGCCAATCGGGTCTCAGGACCCGCTTCCTGAGCCGGGATCAGCCGGGAGGAGAATCAGGAAGACAATCGCAAATATTATAGCACTATTATCACACAACTGGGTGGGCTTGGGGCACAGTGGTCTATGGATAGGCCACCGCTGTGTCTGAGGTTTACAACCACTTTAAAACAGTGGCATGCAGTACTGGGACAAGGTCCTATAACACCCAAGCCATAGGTTTCCATGAAAATGTTTTGACTCCTATTCCCTGAAGAAGTACCAGTTTAAATGAGAGGGACAGGAAACCTTTATGTATAGGTTTCCCTGAAATGAGGGATTCAAAAGGCATTAGGATTAATGAAGTCTAATATTTTTCATGGTGAAAATTGCTTAGTTGTATATAGCAGCATTCCTCTAACAGGAATCTTCCATATGGGTTCCATAGGTGAACCAGTAGGACCAACTGACCATTGCAGATAGGTTTACCACAACATGTGTTCCTGTCCCTAGCCCAGGATCAAATAAAAATTTGATTGGGTAAACCAGAGAAAGCCTACCAATGGGGCCAATGGAGAAATAGAAACCCCCAATATGTAGAAAGTACCAAAGTTTTAGCTTTTACATGTTAAAGGAGATGTTCCATCTGATAACCCCCAAATATGGTCAGCTTTAATAGTCTATGGCCAGCTTTACTAGTCAGCGGAGATTAGGAGTCACTGTAGAAGGGAGATCAGGAGTCAATGAAGAAGGGAGATTAGAAGTCACTGGTGAGGGGAGATCAGGAGTCAATGAAGAAGGGAGATTAGAAGTCACTGGTGAGGGGAGATCAGGAGTCACTGGTGATGGGAGATCAGGAGTCACTGGTGAGGGGAGATCAGGAGTCAAAGATGAAGGGAGATTAGAAGTCACTGGTGAGGGGAGATCAGGAGTCACTGGTGAGGGGAGATCAGGAGTCAAAGATGAAGGGAGATTAGAAGTCACTGGTGAGGGGAAATCAGGAGTCACTGGTGAGGGGAGATCAGGAGTCACTGGTGAGGGGAGATCAGGAGTCACTGGTGAAGGGAGATCAGGAGTCAATGATGAAGGGAGATCAGGAGTCACTGGTGAGGGGAGATCAGGAGTCACTGGTGAGGGAAGATCAGGAGTCAATGATGAGGGGAGATCAGGAGTCACTGGTGAGGGGAGATCAGGAGTCACTGGTGAGGGAAGATCAGGAGTCACTGGTGATGGGAGATCAGGAGTCACTGGTGAGGGAAGATCAGGAGTCAGTGGTGAGGGAAGATCAGGAGTCACTGGTGAGGGAAGATCAGGAGTCACTGGTGAGGGGAGATCAGGAGTCAATGGTGAGGGGAGATCATGAGTCACTGGTGATGGAAGATCAGGAGTCAATGATGAAGGGAGATCAGGAGTCACTGGTGAGGGGAGATCATGAGTCACTGGTGAGGGGAGATCAGGAGTCACTGGTGAGGGGAGATCAGGAGTCACTGGTGAGGGGAGATCAGGAGTCACTGGTGATGGGAGATCAGGAGTCAATAAAGAAGGGAGAACAGGAGTCACTGGTGAGGGGAGATCAGGAGTCACTGGTGATGGGAGATCAGGAGTCAATGATGAAGGGAGATCAGGAGTCACTGGTGAGGGGAGATCAGGAGTCACTGGTGAGGGGAGATCAGGAGTCACTGGTGATGGGAGATCAGGAGTCACTGGTGAGGGGAGATCAGGAGTCACTGGTGAGGGGAGATCAGGAGTCACTGGTGAGGGGAGATCATGAGTCACTGGTGAGGGGAGATCAGGAGTCACTGGTGATGGGAGATCAGGAGTCACTGGTGAGGGGAGATCGGGAGTCAATGATGAAGGGAGATCAGGAGTCACTGGTGAGGGGAGATCAGGAGTCACTGGTGAGGGGAGATCAGGAGTCACTGGTGAGGGAAGATCAGGAGTCAATGATACAGGGAGATCAGGAGTCAATGATACAGGGAGATCAGGAGTCACTGGTGAGTGGAGATCAGGAGTCACTGGTGAGGGAAGATCAGGAGTCACTGGTGAAGGGAGATCAGGAGTCAATGATGAAGGGAGATCAGGAGTCACTGGTGAGGGGAGATCAGGAGTCACTGGTGAGGGAAGATCAGGAGTCACTGGTGAAGGGAGATCAGGAGTCAATGATGAAGGGAGATCAGGAGTCACTGGTGAAGGGAGATCAGGAGTCAATGATGAAGGGAGATCAGGAGTCACTGGTGAGGGGAGATCATGAGTCACTGGTGAGGGGAGATCAGGAGTCACTGGTGATGGGAGATCAGGAGTCACTGGTGAGGGGAGATCAGGAGTCACTGGTGAGGGGAGATCATGAGTCACTGGTGAGGGGAGATCAGGAGTCACTGGTGATGGGAGATCAGGAGTCAATAAAGAAGGGAGAACAGGAGTCACTGGTGAGGGGAGATCAGGAGTCACTGGTGATGGGAGATCAGGAGTCAATGATGAAGGGAGATCAGGAGTCACTGGTGAGGGGAGATCAGGAGTCACTGGTGAGGGGAGATCAGGAGTCACTGGTGATGGGAGATCAGGAGTCACTGGTGAGGGGAGATCATGAGTCACTGGTGAGGGGAGATCAGGAGTCACTGGTGATGGGAGATCAGGAGTCAATAAAGAAGGGAGAACAGGAGTCACTGGTAAGGGGAGATCAGGAGTCACTGGTGAGGGGAGATCGGGAGTCAATGATGAAGGGAGATCAGGAGTCACTGGTGAGGGGAGATCAGGAGTCACTGGTGAGGGGAGATCAGGAGTCACTGGTGAGGGAAAATCAGGAGTCAATGATACAGGGAGATCAGGAGTCAATGATACAGGGAGATCAGGAGTCACTGGTGAGTGGAGATCAGGAGTCACTGGTGAGGGAAGATCAGGAGTCAATGATGAAGGGAGATCAGGAGTCACTGGTGAGGGGAGATCAGGAGTCACTGGTGAGGGGAGATCAGGAGTCACTGGTGAGGGGAGATCAGGAGTCACTGGTGAAGGGAGATCAGGAGTCAATGATGAAGGGAGATCAGGAGTCACTGGTGAGGGGAGATCAGGAGTCACTGGTGAGGGGAGATCAGGAGTCACTGGTGAAGGGAGATCAGGAGTCAATGATGAAGGGAGATCAGGAGTCACTGGTGAGGGAAGATCAGGAGTCACTGGTGAGGGGAGATCAGGAGTCACTGGTGAGGGGAGATCAGGAGTCACTGGTGAGGGGAGATCAGGAGTCACTGGTGGGAAGAGAGTATGGCAGGTTCAGACCAGCAGCCATATGAGTAGTGAGACAGTAAATGAGCATGGTAAGAGACTGCTAAACAGATCATTAGAAGGCAAAAGTTTGTTGGAGCAAGACAGGTTGTATTGTGGAGAAAGCAAACACATAGAGGCATGTCTTGTTGTTCATGCTAGATTGCGCCCTGCCATAAACTTTTTTGAGGTCAACCTAAAAATTCTAGTAAAGTATTCTGGTTAGGGCAACTGATAGAGTAGGACATTATGTAAGTCTGAATTGAAAGAGAAAGGGATAGCATGGCTTGTAATACACAAGAAGGAAAAAGGCAGAAACATCCATGAAAATGACCAGACTTACAATAAAGTGATTTCATTAAAATAGTTTATTGAGGGAAAATAGCCATAAATGTGACATTCTTATTTCTATGGTCACTGTAAGATGACCATGCTGCAGTTAAAGCAATGGAGACTGTTACAAAGGTACATCTTTAAAAAGAAAGAGATGACTTGTTATTTCAGACCTTATTTAGTGGAACAATGTGAAAAAAACACTTGTAAATTGTGGAGGGCATCGGATTGTACCCTGCTTTCTATCATGCAGAGGTATTGGATGGCAGAATTAATGAGCAGGGAGGGGGAGGAGCACTCAGCACTGGGGGATCAGAAGTCTGAATGACCCCATCTGCTGCTCTCACATTCCTACCATTCACATACGGGAGGGATGGAGATGTATTATCATGTAGAACACCAACAACATCACTTACATCTATCTATCTATCTATCTATCTATCTATCTATCTATCTATCTATCTATCTATCTATCTATCTATCTATCTATCTATCTATCTATCTACAGAATCTATTCATCTAATACCTATCTATTTATTATCTATCTATTTGCCATCTCTATGCTAACTATCTCTAATTCCTTTAAACTTTTGGGCCCTTTCACATATACAGTATACACTAGGTGACCAAAAGTATTGTGACGCCTGCCTTTACACGCACATGAACTTTAATGGCATCCAAGTCTTCGTCTGTAGGGTTCAATAATGAGTTGGCCCACCCTTTGCAGCTATAACAGCTTCAACTTTTCTGGGAAGGCCGTCCACAAAGTTTAGGAGTGTGTCTATGGGAATGTTTGACCATTCTTCCAGAAGTGCATTTGTGAGGTCAGGCACTGATGTGGGACGAGAAGGCCTGGCTCGCAGTCTCCGCCCTAATTCATCCCAAAAGGTGTTCTATCGGGTTGAGGTCAGGACTCTGTGCAGGCCAGTCAAGTTCCTCTACTCCAAACTCACGCATCCATGTCTTTATGGACCTTGTTTGTGCACCAATCAATATATATTTATTGTGATTTTTTTTTTTACCAAAAACATGTATCAGAATACATATTGGCCTAAATTGATGAAGAAATTTGATTTTTTTCCCATTCTTTTATTGGATTTGTTTTACAGCAGAAAATAAGAAATATTGTTATTTTTTGTTCAAAATCGTCGGTCTTTTTTTGGGAATATTTGACCATTCTTTCAGAAGCACATTTGTGAGGTCAGGCACTGATGTTGGACGAGAAGCTCTGGTTCGCAGTCTCCACTCTAATTCATCCCAAAGGTGTTCTATCGGGTTGAGGTCAGGACTCTGTGCAGGCCAGTCAAGTTCCTCCATCTTAAACTCACTCATCCATGTCTTTACGTACCTTGCTTTGTGCACTGGTGTGCAGTTATGTTGGAACAGGAAGGGGCCATCCCCAAATCGTACCCACAAAGTTGGGAGCATGAAATTGTCCAAAATATCTTGGTATGCTGACGCCTTAGGAGTTCCCTTCACTGGAACTAAGGGGCCAAGTCCAACCCCTGAATAACAATCCCACACCATAGTCCCCCCTCCACCAGATGATTTGGACCAGTTCACAAAGCAAGGTCCATAAAGCCTGCACAGAAAAAATGTTGCATGTCTTATTTTCATTAAATATTTTATTGTATTTTTGCATATGAAGGCAGGGCAGTTTAGCCTCCCTGCAGAGGTGGTGCTCCGTAGGTGTCATTCGGGGAGCAGCCATGTGATTGGACGCTGCTGCATTAAATAACCTAGGAGGCCATATTTAGTGAGGGCAGTGCTAACAAATAGCACTGTCCCACTGCAGTTGGCACACATTTGCGAAGTGGCTAGGTTTGGGACCCTCTGGTAAAAGGCTGCAACGGAGAAGGGAAAGGGAAAGCTTACAGTTGAGAAGGGAAAGTGCAGAGACCTCACGCCTTATTTCGCTAACCAATATTTCCTGTGGGGTCAGAGATCTAAACTACGTTCTGCCTCCCGAGCGCTCTTGTCGCCATACCATCTATTAGCCACCTCCTTCATCAGATGCTGTCTGGTATGGTAAGCTTGCCCTTGTGTCTTTTATCTCATAGAGACTGTGTTCAACAATCCTACTATGAGGAACCATTGATATTTAGGCCCTGTCACCGTGTTGTTGGAACTACTAGGAGAGCTCATGCTGCTATTGCCAAGTGTTGTTTGTTTTTTAACTTTGTTCTAACATAACGTGTCCCATTCCTTTATCTCTGTGTGCAATTATTCCACGTTGGGTACCAACCAACTGGCCCTGCCCACAGGTAACCTGTTAAAACATTTTTCTAGGTAAATATATTTCTAAGGGTACTATTGGCATGACATTTTTACCACATGTCAGTAACAAGCCATGCAATCCATACATACAAAGAAACCAAAACAAATAAGTTCAGAAATTAAGTTATGTGTAATAAAATGGAATGACGCATGGAAAAAGTATTGAACACATGAAGAAAAGGAGGTGCAAAAAAGGCATAGAAAGCCAAGACACCAGCTGAAGACCATCAGTTATTAGAAAGCAATCCTGCTCCTTGTCAGTGGAAATTATTATCAGCTGGTTCAGTCTCAGCTGATGGCCTATAAAAAGGTGTCTCATTACCAAGGTGTCACACAAGAAACATCTCATGATGGGTAAAAGCAAAGAAGTCTCTCAAGACCTTGGCAACCTTATTGTTGTAAAACATACTGATGGCATTGGTTACAGAAGGATTTCTAAACTTCTGAATGTTCAAGTGAGCACTGTTGGGGCCATAATCCAAAAGTAGAAAGAACATAATTTCATCATAAACTGCCCATGACCAGGTGCTCCTCGCAAGATTTCTGACAGAAGGGTTGTCCAAGAGCCAATGACCAATTGTGGAGAGCTTCAGAAAGACCTGGAATTAGCAGGTACAATTGTTTCAAAGAAAACAATAAGTAATGCACTCAACCGCCATGGCCGGTATGCACGCTCACCGCGCAAGACTCCATTTCTGAAGAAAAAGCATGTTGAAGCTTGTTTCAATTTTGCTGCACAACATTTAGAAAAGCCTTGGAAATACTGGGAGAATATAGTCTGGTCAGATGAGACCAAAATTGAACTCTTTGGATGCCATAACACACATTATGTTTGGAGGTAAAATGGCACTGCATATCACCCCAAAAACACCCCCATACCAACAGTGAAGTATGGAGGTGGGAACATCATGGTGTGGGGCTGTTTTTCAGCATTTGGTACCTGCAAACTCATTGAAGGAAGGATGAATGGGAAAATGTACCAAGACATTCTTGATAAAAATCTGCTGCCATCTAGCAGGATGATGAAGATGAAATGAGGGTGGACATTTCAGCAAGACAATGATCCCAAACACAAAGCCAAGGAAACTCTCAATTGGTTTCAAAGAAAGAAAATAAAGCTGCTAGAATAGCCCAGCCAATCACCTGACTGGAATCCAATAGAAAATCTATGGAAAGAACTAAAGATCAGAGTTCATAGAAGAGGCCCACAGAACCTTCAAGATTTAAAGACTGTATGGAAAAGTGGGGCAAAATCACACCTGAGCAATGCATGCGACTAGTTTCACCATACAGGAGGCGTCTTGAAGCTGTCATTACCAACAAAGGATTTTGTACAAAGTATTAAATAAATTTCAGTTGGCGTGTTCAATACTTTCTCCCTGTGCCATTCCATTTCATTACACAGAACTTCATTTCTGAACGTATTTGTTTTGGTTCTTTTGTATGTATGGATTGCATGTGTTCATGTCAATAGCACCTTTAGAAATATATTTACTTTGAAAAATGATGACGTGTTCAATACTTATGTTACCCTCTGTGTATCTAATTAGGCCCCTAATCTGCCAGGCTGTCTCCTGTCTATTTAATATATGTTTATTCTTAGAAGGGAAATATTAGGTCTACATGTGATTACATTTTATTGCTACTAAGAGATTTAACCACTCATTCTCCATTATTTCACTAGCAGTATATTGATTTAAATATGTTGCAAATGAAGACACTGGCAACAATAGGTTAAATCCCACAATAGCTAAGGGATTTATTCGCCATTGTCGCCAGGCTAAGGAAGATTGTTTGTTGTTCTAGATATGTGTTTCCCGGTACAGGAAATGTGTAATCCAGATTGTGTGAGCGATTGTCTAAGGCTCAGTTCACATATGAGCCGCATGCGGCTCACAGCAGGTGTCCAGTGCGTGCTGGTTCACCGTTTCAGGTCCGATTTCAGACCACATTTTGGGCTGAATTCGGATCTGAAATGGACCAAAAAACGCACAGCGTTTTTTCTGCAAAATGCACCGGACCTGCTGCGTAGATATGTGAACCTGCTCCATAGAGAGCCAGTCAAAATCTCCTGCTATTGCGAATTGCGGAGAAAACCACATCCAATTCGCAATGGTGTGAACTCAGCCTAAAGATGGAAAATTAGACATGGCTTAAGATCACCTGTGGGGAAAAAAACGGAAAAATCCCAACTCTCAGATCCTAGGAACAATCTTTCTTAGACAAATGAGCACTCAGTCCACTTTTTTGAGAAAGAACCTATGACACTCATCAGTTAGGACCCATTTACACCCATGCTTGCAATTTTTTTTTTTACATATTAGGGTGTGCTAAGATGCATTGCAGAGACAGACCAAGGCCGGCCATACACGGTTCGAATCTTGGGCTGGTTCAGCAGAAAGCGGCCGAGATTCAAACCATGAATGGGCAGGCTGAATGTACCAAGTTGATTGGTCGACCAACAATCAGCCTGTTGGATTCGCTTGAAATTATCGCAAGCGGTTGCTATAGCCACTAGCAATAATTACTGTCTTCTCTGAAAAACAACCCCACACCACAATCCCCCCTCCACCAAATGATTTGGACCAGTGCACAAAGCAAGGTCCATAAAGACATGGATGAGCGAGTTTGGGGTGGAGGAACTGGCCTACACATCCTGACTTCAACCCGATAGAACACCTTTCGGCATGAATTAGAGCGGAGACTGCGAGCCAAGCCTTCTCATCCACATCAGTGCCTGACCTCACAAATGCGCTTCTGGTAGAATGGTCAAACATTCCCATAGACACACTCCTAAACCTTGTGGACAGCCTTCCCAGAAGAGTTGAAGCTGTTATAGCTGCAAAGGGTGGTGGGCCAACTCACCATGAACCCTACGGACTAACACTGGGATGCTATTAAAGTTCATTTGTGTGTAAAGGCACTTTTACAACATCAGCAGCACCAAACAGCTGTTTCATTTGTGTACCAGTACCCTTTCAGCATTAAAAAAGTAACATATTGAAATAATATTGTTATATTGTATCCTTTGCAGATGGAATAAGGGATCATTCACACTAGATTTGGGGGGTGTTAAAAAGGAATTATAGCCCCTGTGACTTTTGGGGGGCACAGAGCCTGCTGAATATGACCCATTCAGGTAAATGGGGCCAGTTGCGGTGCGTTAGTTAAAGTAGGTGCTAAGGAGGCGATACAACACTTCCTCACCACCTGCCAAATGCTCTTCGTGTTTTTGAATCACTCTTCAGAGACCAAATCTAGTGTGAACAAGCCCCTAAATCTCTAGCCTACTTTTAAATGTTTACCTGTTTTCCCTTCAGTTGCTCTGTTGAAAAAAAAAACGTTTATTTACAGAGCTCAGTAGCTTATGGTCAGATTTACCGTACATGATGTTCTGTGTCCATTCTATAGATAACCCTGTGTTGCCTGTGTCATGTATGCACCCCATATAAAATATTTATTTTAAAAAACAAATATTTTATACAAACATTCTATATTTTTTTATACAAATAATAAGATATGAAAACAGTTTTAAACATTTAAACAAAGAAAAGCAAAATAAAATTGACCACAGACCATGACATTTTCTCTTTTATATGGGACCAGCCATGTTCCTTACCTGACAATCACAGTGCACATTCATTCGTTTGATCCTTCACTCTTCTGTATAGAACTCATGGTGATTTCCCAACAAGTCCAGAGATTTCTGTGTGTTTCAAGTACCTCTGAAAGCAATCGTTAGACACATAACGAGAGCAAACCTTTGATAATCCAGCCATCCAAAGCTATACATAATGGGAATGCATAGTGGTTTTGTGCACATTTTCTTTCTCTATTGTAGTTAAGGATATTGGGGTTGATTTACTAAAGGCAAATTCACTGTGCATTACAAGTGCAATGCAAGTGCACTTGGAAGTGCAGTCGCTGTAGATCTGAGGGGAAGATCGAAATAAGGGGAAGCTCTGCTGATTTCTATCATCCATTCATGTGCAAGCAAAAATGCTGTTTTTTATTTTCCTTGCATGTCCCCCTCAGATCTACAGCGACTGTACTTTTAAGTGCACTTTTAGTGCACAGTGGATTTGCCTTTAGTAAATAAACCCCATAGTCTCACATATTTCAAATATTGCATATTAACATTTCCTTTTCAGATAGTTTTAGGTTCATTTCCATATATACTGGACATCTTTAGCCCCTTTGTTAAAAAAAACTGCTGTTCACAGAACTCAATGGCTCAAACTAAAATGTACAAAGAAAATGTACACCCAAAATTAATGAATCAGGGGAGCGATTTGTAAATTGGTGAATTAACTCTTGCCCAACGGCTGATTCCAAAATTTTTCAATCAGATAACTTCTTCATTGGAACAGGCAGTATCTGCAGTACTGTCTCTTTAGATAACCCATACTACTCAAGGAATCCTTTATCACATATTAGCTGTTTATTTGTAAAACAAAGATTGAAAACGTAGTGAAAAACCTATAAAACAATTTTAATAATATATAAAAATAAAATGATCATTTCCCTTCAAATGTATAGAGGTGACAGTGAGAATGGCCAGCTATACTGCTATACATACCTATAGATATGAAATGGTCTTCACCTAATCTGGGCAATCTATTAATCTATTAGGCAAGTAGCAATGAGATGAGCTATATAGACAACGTTGCCTGTATATATATATATACAGTCAGGTTATAAATATTGGGACATCGACACAATTCTAATCTTTTTGGCTCTATACACCACCACAATGGATTTGAAATGAAACGAACAAGATGTGCTTTAACTGCAGACTTTCAGCTTTAATTTGAGGGTATTTACATCCAAATCAGGTGAATGGTGTAGGGATTACAACAGTTTGTATATGTGCCTCCCACTTTTTAAGGGACCAAAAGTAATGGGACAATTGGCTGCTCAGTTGTTCCGGGGCCGGGTGTGTGTTATTCCCTCATTATCCCATTTACAAGGAGCAGATAAAAGGTCCAGAGTTCATTTCAAGCGTGCGATTTGCATTTGGAATCTGTTGCTGTCAACTCTCAATATGAGATCCAAAGAGCTGTCACTATCAGTGAAGCAAGCCATCATTAGGCTGAAAAAAACAATACAAACCCATCAGAGAGATAGCAAAAACATTAGGTGTGGTCAAATCAACTGTTTGGAACATCCTTAAAAAGAAAGAATGCACCGGTGAGCTCAGCAACACCAAAAGACCCGGAAGACAATGAAAAACAACTGTGGTGGATGACCGAAGAATTCTTACCCTGGTGAAGAAAGCACCCTTCACAACAGTTGGCCAAATCAAGAACACTCTCCAGGAGGTAGGTGTATGTGTGTCAAAGTCAACAATTATGAGAAGACTTCACCAGAGTGAATACAGAGGGTTCACCACAAGATGTAAACCATTGGTGAGCCTCAAAAACAGGAAGGCCAGATTAGAGTTTGCCAAACAACATCTAAAAAAGCCTTCACAGTTCTGGAACAACATCCTATGGACAGATGAGACCAAGATCAACTTGTACCAGAGTGATGGGAGGAGAAGAGTATGGAGAAGGAAAGGAACTGCTCATGATCCAAAGCATACCACCTCATCAGTGAAGCATGGTGGTGGTAGTGTCATTGTGTGGGCATGTATGGCTGCCAATGGAACTGGTTATCTTGTATTTATTGATGATGTGACTGCTGACAAAAGCAGCAGGATGAATTCTGAAGTGCAATATTATCTGCTCATATTCAGCAAAATGCTTCAGAACTCATTGGACGGCGCTTCACAGTGCAGATGGACAATGACCCGAAGCATACTGCGAGCTGCGAGCATTACCAGGGATGAAACCCAGCGTCTGGTGATGTCTATGCGTTCCAGACTTAAGGCTGTAATTGACTACAAAGGATTTGCAACCAAGTATTAAAAAGTGAAAGTTTGATGGATGATTGTTAATCTGTCCCATTACTTTTGGTCCCTTAAAAAGTGGGAGGTACATATACAAACTGTTGTAATTCCTACACCGTTCACCTGATTTGGATGTAAATATCCTCAAATTAAAGCTGAAAGTCTGCAGAAAGATTAGAATTGTGTCGGTGTCCCAATATTTATGGACCTGACTGTGTATATATATATATATATATATATATACACACACAGTATCTCACAAAAGTGAGTACACCCCTCACATTTTGTAAACAATTTATTATATCTTTTCATGTGACAACACTGAAGAAATGACACTTTTCTACAATGTAAAGTAGTGAGTGTACAGCTTGTATAACTGGCAACAGAAGTGAGTCCACCCCTAAGTGAAAATGTCCAAATTGGACCCAATTAGCCATTTTCCCTCCCCGGTGTCATGTGACTCGTTAGTGTTACAAGGTCTTAGGTGTGAATGGGAAGCAGGTGTGTTAACTCTCTGAGGATCTGAAAAAAAGAATTGTTGCTCTACATAAAGATGGTCTAGGTCAGGCATGTCCAAAGTCTGGCCCGCGGGCCGGTTTCGGACGGCCCGCCTGGTAATTTTGACATATATATCTTTTGTGGCCCCCAACGAATCCCCGAGCGCCGGGGGCCACAAAAGATAGATATGCTGGCTGGCTTGGAGGGGGCAGGACGAGCGCTGTACAGGATACAGGAGAATTTCCTGTTTACACGGCGTCCTGTGTAAAAGGAAGTCCCGTCTCCTGCACTGCCATTGGACAATTGTTTTGTCCATCATAGGAGGCAGGACTTTCAATTAAAAACGCTGCCGATAAAAACAGGAGTTTCTCCTGTATGTCTGTTGGCGCTCGTCCCGCCCCCTCCCTGTCTCCTCCAAGGCTGCAGATGGACATGAATCAGGCTGCACTGACGGCAATGGTGAGTCTGCATTCATGTCAATACGGTGGGGGCTGCATTCATGTCAATACGGTGGGGACTGCATTCATGTCCATACGGTGGGGGCTGCATTCATGTCAATACGGTGGGGGCTGCATTCATGTCAATACGGTGGGGGCTGCATTCATGTCAATACGGTGGGGGCTGCATTCATGTCAATACGGTGGGGACTGCATTCATGTCAATACGGTGGGGGCTGCATTCATGTCAATACGGTGGGGGCTGCATTCATGTCAATACGGTGGGGGCTGCATTCATGTCAATACGGTGGGGGGCTGCATTCATGTCAATACGGTGGGGGGCTGCATTCATGTCAATACGGTGGGGGCTGCATTCATGTCAATACGGTGGGGGCTGCATTCATGTCAATACGGTGGGGGCTGCATTCATGGCAATGGAGCAGATGGGCACTGATTAGGCTGCATTGATGGGCACTGACCCTTATTTAACTTCACAGTTCTTTATTTAAAATTTAAGATTTTTTTCCTGAAACTTCCTGTTTAAAGTGAAGGTGCGTGTTATAAGCCGATTAAATACGGTATATCCAAATAACACGCCCGAGCTCATCTATTCACCACACACAGCACAAAGGCAAGAAAATTCTTGTTGGGCCGTGTATTAGCGCTCAGACGGACACACTTAGACCAAATTGTAATGGTTCAAAGAATGTCAGGCAAAATGGATGGCCCTCAAGCATGTTCTCTTCATCAAATCTGGCCCTCTTTGAAAAAAGTTTGGACACCCCTAGGCTATAAGAAGATTGTCAAGACCCTGAAACTGAGCTGCAGCACGGTGGCCAAGACCATACAGCGGTTTAACAGGACAGGTTCCACTCAGAACAGGCCTCACCATAGTTGACCAAAGAAGTTGAGTGCACGTGCTCGGCTTCATATCCAGAGGTTGTCTTGGGGAAATAGACGTATGAGTGCTGCTAGCATTGCTGCAGAGGTTGAAGGGGTGGGGGGTCAGCCTGTCAGTGCTCAGACCATACGCCGTACACTGCATCAAATTGGTCTGCATGGCTGTCGTCCCAGAAGGAAGTCTCTTCTAAAGATGATGCACAAGAAAGTCCGCAAACAGTTTGCTGAAGACAAGCAGACTAAGGACATAGATTACTGGAACCATGTCCTGTGGGCTGATGAGACCAAGATAAACTTATTTGGTTCAGATGGTGTCATGGTGTGTGGCGGCACCCAGGTAAAAATTAAAAAGACAAGTGTGTCTTGCTTACAGTCAAGCATCGTCGCAGCTGAAATCGAGACTCATCAGATCAGGAAACGTTTTTCCAATCTTCTAGTGTCCAATTTTGGTGATCCTGTGTGAGTTGTAGCCTCAGTTTCCTGTTCTTAGATGACAGGAGTGGCACTGGGTTTGGTCTGCTGCTGTGGTCCATCTGGTTTGATGTGTTATACATTCAGAGATGATACCTTGGTTGTAACGCGTTATTTGAGTTACTGTTGCCTTTCTATCATCTTGAACCAGACTGCCCATTCTCCTCTGATCTCTGACATCAATAAGCATTTTCCTCCACACAACAACCGCTCACTGGATATTTTCTCTTTTTCGAACCATTCTCTCTAGAGATGGTTGTACGTGAAAATCCCAGTAGATCAGCAGCTTTTGAAATGCTCAGACCAGCCCGTCTGGCATCAACAACCATGCCAGGTTCAAAGTCACTTAAATCCCCTTTCTTCCCCATTCTGATGCTCGGTTTAAACTTAAGCAAGTCATCTCCACCACATCTAGATGCCTAAATGCTTTGAGTTGCTGCCATGTGATTGGCTGATTAGCAATTTGTGTTACCAAGAAATTGAACAGGTGTACCTAATAAAGTGGCCGTTGAGTGTACAGTATACTGTATATGTGGAACAGACAATTCAGGTCTTAAATGAATCTGGATGCATCCTATGTTCTTATACCTATATATTGGTACACTCGATGTTTAGAAGCATTACAAGCTCAACATTGGGTGTGCTTGTCCATATAAAAAAACATTTAGCTAAACAAATGTTAACGCAAGTAAACACACCTAAACATGCAGGTGGGTTTGAAATTGTGCAAGTTCAGCTGAACTCACACGATTTCAAACCCGCATTTCAGTGCGAGTTCGGGGGGCGATTTGAAAGACATCTGTGCGGGTTCATACACAGATGTCTATTGAAATCGCTCCCGAAGTCGCCAAAAGTAGTGCAGGAACCACTTTTAGAAATCGGTGCAGCGCCACAAAGTCAACGTCGCACCGCTTGGGACAGTGCCGTTGCCGGCAATAGGCTGCAATTTGGCATGCGATTTGACATGTCCAATTGCATGTCAAATCGCTCCGATGTGAATGGAGGCTTAAGACAGGAACATCTAAACACAAACAAAAGTGATATGGGAAGCATCAAAGTTGTCTGTACTTCCCAAAAAAACATCATCTACTTTTAGGAAAGCTAAACATATTGTAAAGCGCTACGTAAACTGTTGGCGCTATATAAATCCTGTATAATAATAATAATAATAAATGCAGAATTATCTGTGTGCAAGGGGCATACAGCAGTCCCCAAATTGTGCATGCAGTGCGTCATGTCCATCTCTTTCCACAAGGTGGAGCTGTAGTACTAAGCTAAACTCCCTGGTACTGGGAAGGAATGCAACTAACCCCAGGTCACCAGATATTAATCTTGTTCTGGATTTTCCAACACAATAAATCTTTCTACAGGCTGTTTAATAATTACAGTATTGTTCATGAAGGAGGGCCATTCATGCTGCTTAAAAAGTGTAAATCCGCAGGAAGTTTGGTTTTGCCTTCTTAACTCCTTATGTTCTATAAACCTACAGCAGCTGTTCCAGGCAGCCAGCTTTGTATCATTGCTTTGTTACAAATTTTAGATCTATATATATATATATATATATATATATATATATATATATATATATAGATCTTATAGAGAGAGAGAGAGAGAGAGATATCTTATATATATATACAGTATCTCACAAAAGTGAGTACACCCCTCACATTTCACATTTTTCTAAATATTTTATTATATCTTTTCATGTGACAACACTGAAGAAATGACACTTTGCTACAATGTAAAGTAGTGAGTGTACAGCTTGTATAACAGTGTAAATTTGCTGTCCCCTCAAAATAACTCAACACACAGCCATTAATGTCTAAACTGCTGTCAACAAAAGTGAGTACACCCCTAAGTGAAAATGTCCACATTGGGCCCAATTAGCCATTTTCCCTCCCCGTACAGCGTTTTTTCAGGACAGGTTCCACTCAGAACAGGCCATGGTCGATCAAAGAAGTTGAGTGCACGTGCTCGGCGTGATATACATGAGGTTGTCTTTGGGAAATAGACATATGAGTGTTGCCAGCATTCCTACAGAGGTTGAAGGGGTGGGGGGTCAGCTTGTTAGTGCTCAGACCATACGCCGTACACTGCATCAAATTGGTCTGCATGGCTGTCGTCCCAGAAGCAAGCCTCTTTTAAAGATGATGCCCAAGAAACCCCGCAAACAGTTTGCTGAAAACAAGCAGACTAAGGACATGGATTACTGGAACCTAGTCTAGTGAGACCAAGATAAACTTATTAGGTTCAGATGGTGTCAAGCGTGTGTGGCGGCAACCAGGTGAGGAGTACAAAGACAAGTGTGTCTTGCCTACGCTCATGGAGATGGGAGTGTCATGGTCTGGGGCTGCATGAGTGCTTCCAGCGCTGGGAAGCTACAGTTCATTGATGGAACCATGAATGCCAACATGTACTGTGACATACTGAAGCAGAACATGATCCCCTCTCTTTGGAGACTGGGCTACAGGGCAGTATTCCAACATGATAACGACCCAAACACCTCCAAGACGACCACTGCCTTGCTAAAGCAGCTGAAGGTAAAGGTGATGGACTGGCCAAGCATATCTCCAGACCTAAACACTGTTAAGCATCTGTGGGGCATCCTCAAATGGAAGGTGGAGGAGCGCAAGGTCTCTAACATCCACCAGCTCCGTGATGTTGTCATGGAGGAGTGGAAGAGGACTTCAGTGGCAACCTGTGAAGCTCTGGTGAACTCCATGCCCAAGAGGGTTAAGGCAGTGCTGGAAAATAATGGTGGCCACGCAAAATATTGACACTTTGGGCCCAATTTGGACATTTTCACTTAGGGGTGTACTCACTTTTGTTGCCAGCAGTTTAGACATTAATGGCTGTGTGTAGAGTTATTTTGAGGGGACAGCAAATTTACACTGCTATACAAACTGTACACTCACTACTTTACATTGTAACAAAGTGTAATTTCTTCACTGTTGTGGTCTTATGGTTGTATTTTCATTATAAACGTGGCATAGTTTCTGTAAACCTAAGAGGATCGCTTTCCTTTACAGATGTTATCCTGAGCTTCCAATAACTTACATTCACACGGGCAATGGAGGGTGCGCATTTAAGTGAATAAGCCTCCCCCCTTTGTATGAAGCCCATGTACCAAATTTTGAAACTGAGCCAGGCATGTTTTCTTTTTTACGCATAACACCTGGCAAACGTGTGTTTCGCTGAGGATTTCGGCGAAATGTGGAAACAGAACAGTCGGAATTCCTCTGATTTTGCCCACGATTCCAAATTGCTCTGAAGGGGCCTATATCTGCTGGTGCTGCATTTACTTCCTCTGGCTGGGAAGCACACCACTCTTGGCCACCACTAGAGGGCGCTCTTTGGAGACACGTAACTAGCCCTGTATTTGCCTGAATGACCAGCAAACTCCCGATCTCTCTTTTGCCAGCCTGCCAAAGCATTGCTTTGGCAGGCTGCCGGCCACGCTTTTTAGGCCTCATGCGCACAGACATTGAGAGGCTCAAAAGTGCTCAAGCATACAATTCCTGGTGCTTTTCTATGCCCAGGGAGCTGCACGCACCAAGTGCAGCTGGCTACACAAGTGAATGACTGTATGCGGCTTTAATTGTGTAAACAGACGCATCATATTTTACCCACACATGTGCGTATGGGTCACAACACATGGCAATGCATGTTACATTCCTATGAACTTCCTATGGTACTTAGCACCATCTAGTGGCCAAATGTGGTATTTTTTCCTTTTAAAACAATGAAAAGCATTCAACCAGCACAGGAAATAACTTAATAACATTCATTTTTTGCCCCATTCACACAGAACGCATATGTCTGCACCTTCACAGGGAGAATCACTAGGTGAAAATATAGGGATAAAAAGCTCTTAAAATGAAAACTAATACTGCCACCACATCTAAGGACTATAATATATTACATTTTTGTTCTTTTGGTTTAGATACACAATATAACCAGATAGGTAATGAATAAAATATACAAAATGGAATATCTTACTCCCTACCTTTATTACACCCAGAAAAGTAAGGTTAGCCTTAGAATACTCTGTAATTGTGTTTTTTTTCTTTTCAAAGAAGACCTAATCAATTGTTGACGTTGCCTGCTATTGACAGTTGGCAGCAGATTGAAGAGATGTCACAACTTTTTCCATGATACACATTCTCATCTGGGCTCAGCATGTTGCTGCACGCCATGGGAAGCACCTGCCTGCAGTCTTCTGCGGTTGTGAGGACTGAAATAACGGCACAGTGTTACTCTGAGTAACGCATGTCTACAATAGCTTGCTGTCATCTAGTTCACTTTTAGTAAATTCTCTTGTGGCTGTCTGATCTCCAGCTAGATATTGTGCATCTGTTAGGACTTCTTGTCTTTGACTCAGTCCCTTCTACATTTTAAAGTCAACTCTATGATTTGTTCACAGTAATCCACATTTTACCATCTGGGGGAGCACAGTGGCTTGGAGCTTGGGACTTCTGCTGCAGCACTGCGGTTCTCAATTAAAGTTCTGGCCCCATCTGCATGTAGTTTGCTGAACTGGCTGTCAGTATACAATAGCCCAGCAGGGGGGTTTGTCCAACAGTGCTGTTAGTGTGGATGGAGGAATCTGTTAGATTTCTTTCTTACAGCCCATAGGAAAGAAACTTATATGTGTATGGCTTTGCAGCAAACTTATGCTTTGCCCATTCAACTAACGCAGGGCTTTCTTTTGTTCCAGGAGGCTTAGCAAAGCAGTGTGGGAGCAAAAGAAATATGCTGCTGGGGAAGGGGGGCATAATTTATAGTGAACCTGTTGATTTGCGCTTTAAGGCAAGTCGATCAAAAGAAGCTGTATCTATCAATAACTGTGCTTTGGGAATCCTTTGTAATTTATTAAATGTTTATTTAGGAAAGAAAGGTGTTATATATTCTGAATGAATGCAAAGCGCTCTCTGATTGGAGGGTGGAGAAGCGGGGCGGTGACATCATGCTCTCTGCCTCGTCCAATCATAGAATACTTTACATTAATTCAGAAAATGCAAAGCATTCTCTGAATAGTACCTGTATCAAGTGGCCAACCTCCTTTGTTCAAAATGCATCAGGCCAGCTGCTCAGTACGAGACCTGGAAGCAAGTGGAGATCACTGGAGTAGTGGTGTCTTTTTCAGTGATTTCAACCTTCCAGGGGCATCGGCCAGATATGTCATAAACATATATGTAAACAAAATTGCAGTACTCAGAAATACAATTATAAGTCATTTTTCAGCAAGCATGAGATCAATATCATCCAACAAGAGTAATATATCTGCAGATAAGAATCCAAAACACCGGCTTTCAGTGTGAAAGGTTGCACTGGACACCAGAGTGACACATCCAAACTGCTTACCAGTTGCTGTAGACTCTCAAATATAGAGAGTGGTCTAAAACACCTTTTAGATGTTTAATGTGAAAATAGCTATCTCCTCCACCACAGACCTAAACCAGAATATCCTCAAGGATCCAACGATAACATCATAATGAAAATAATCATATATCTTCCACCACTGTTAAAAAACATTCCTCCGCAGATCATACCAACCAGGACATATACCGTGTTTCCCCAAAAATAAGACCTACCCTGAAAATAGGACCTATCTCGATTTTCTAGGATGGCTGCAATATAAGCCCTACCCCGAAAATAAGCCCTAGTTTAAAGTCCTTGCAAAATCATGTAATCCACGCTGTAAAAGGATTATATAATGTCCAGTGTGTGTCTTTATGTAACGTTATTGTAGAAAATACCTTATTTACAGTGTCGATGGGCGCTCATGTGACCCACCGGAGCTCTCCTCCTCTCCTTCTGGCTGACGTCAGCAGCCTCTCCCTCTGCAGTGCTCGGAGCAGATCTGATGTCAGCGGGGGATCTCAGCAACTCCCTCAGAAGTGCTTAGAGTAGGGAACAAGAGCTCCAGCAGGTCATGTGAGTGCCCAGCAGCGCTGTAAATACGGTATTTTCTACAATAATGTTACATAAAGACACACACTGGACATTATATAATCCATTTAGAGAGCGGATTAAATCAAGGGCTGGATAGTCTTGGAGGGACATATAGTTTTAAATGGACTTTATGTTTCGATTTATTAATTACACATTATATTTGGCTTTAGACCCATGTGCAATGGATATGTCAACATACACAATAATATATCAATAAAGAGTTTCTGTTTCCTGGAGTTGCTTCTAAACAGTTACCGTGTGCTAACCTATAATGAACATTTTTTGTCATCAGGTAGAATCAGTTCCTGAATCCTAGGTATGTATGTCATTCCAACTTTTAGCGTGAAGAAGAAAGGGAAATGGATGAATCCCCTCCTGGTCTGGGCTGGCGTCAGCCAGATGGGCGAAAGAAAAGAAAGTTGAAGCTTCAAGGGAGTCATGTGAAGAGAAAGAAAAGAAAAAGGAATAGAGGAAGGGGACAGTCCCCCTGGTTCTCAAAAGTCCATTGAATAATATCACATCCACGTATACCATGTTTTTGAACCCACCTTTTAACCCTTTCGCTGCCGCCAATGTATGGAACACTGTACATCGGTAGCAGCAAAGGATTGTACACACAATGTGCAAAAAAAAACAAGCCAACTATCAGTTGTCAGGTGGAAGCAATTAGTGGCTGTACAGCTACCCAATCGATAAACCCATGCTCCTCGCCATGTTTCCAATGCTCCCAGGGGAGGGAAACCAGTGAATATGCTGGTCTCCTCTACCTAGTAAGAACCTGGAAGTTTCAATGGAAGGCTGACACCATGCATATACGCCGGCTGGCTGATCAAAAAAAAAAAATCATCTATGGTCAGCTTTAGACATAACAAATATGTATTCCTTGTGTAGCACCCATCTGACTCCCCAAAGACAGGATAGCACCTTCAGCAGCCAGGGACGGGCTAGAATTTCACCCCAGGGCTGAGTCCATGGCTAAAATGGGGCGATCAAGAAAGGATATTGGGCACCAGCCACATTTGTCTTTTTAAAGTTTTATTGTAGAACAGGTAAGGAGGTGAGGGTTAGGGGTCCCAGATACAGTAGCAGATCACTTACATCCAGATCAATGTCCAGCTTCACAGTGTCAGAAGTATTAAGCCAACCCGGCAACATTGTAAGCATATTCCCAAATTTCAGTGCGTTATCCAAGTGAGTCACCAGGCCCTTCTGAGAGACCAGCCTTCTTCCTGACTCTCTCCAGCAAGGGGCCTCCCCTGGTTCTCCTCCATGGCACAGCTTCCTCCAGATCAGGCAGGACAGTTTCAGGACCTCTTAAGCACAAACTAGGTTATTGGGCCTAACAGCAGAGCTCCATCCAGTAGCACCTCCTCAGGCCTCAACCCAAGGAAAGAGAGAGAGAGCACCTGGCATGTTCCAAGTATTTATACCCTTCCCCAGTATGCACCAGTGATATAAACCTCCTATTGGATTGAATGAAGAAAATATAAATATTGATAACAGTTTTGTTTGTGAAATCTCATACTATGACCAGTGATACCAGTGACCATACCTTCCAACTTTGAGATGGGAATAAGGGACACCTATTAGCAAAAGTATGTAGGCATAGGACACACACCCTGCCATGCCCCCTTAAAGGAAAATTATACAAAAAAAATTGTAAAACCCACAAATTTTTTTATTTATTTTTTTTAATCACTCTTTCATTCGTAAATATTGCTTTTAGATATTTACAAATTCAGCAATTTAGAAATTGGATGAAAGGTTTGCACTGGGAAACACTTTTTGAAAGCGAAATAGTGCATTTTATATGCAACCATATAGATCAGACCAAAATGAGGGACATATGAGGAGGAAAGAGGGACAGAAGGACAGAAGGACTTTGTTCCAAATCAGGGACAGTCCCCCAAAATCAGGTACAGTCCCTCGAAATCAGGGACAGTTGGTAGCTATGCCAGTGACATCTACAGGCGACAGTAAGAAAACACAAGCCAACTAAAAGTAGAACTATAGGCAAAACTTTTTTTCCCATTTTGAGTAGAGTAAGGGAGGGTCATAACCCCAGTCAGTTTATTTTTGTCATCTGTGTTCCATTGGGAAGATTTCCCTTCACTTCCTGACCCATAGCCAAAACAGGAAGTGAGAGGAAATCGCTAAAAATGAAAGGAATTCCCTGGGGACCCCCAGGTCACCAGAACTAGTGCCCCCATTGCAAGATTTCCCCTCTATTACTTTTCTGGGGACAACCCACAATTTGGGATTTTCTTTTACTTTCACTTTCGATAATAATGGTAAACTGGATAAATAGAGAGGGTGAATCTCCCTAATTGGGGCATAGAAAGCAATAAAAACTGACAGATGTTTTAATCCCTTTTCACTCTATCCACAACTAAAAATAAAAAAAGGTTCTGTCTTTAGTTGTACTTTAACCTCTTGCCCCACGCGTAACTTCATATGACATCGCGGACTTTGAGCTGTGATATCGGCAGCTACAGGCATCATTCAGATATCTTCTTTTACAGCCAGTGATTCCCTTCACCATAAGAATGATCATAGTGGCTGTTCAGCCGCTTGATCGATCTTACAAGCGGACTAGAGGGGATGTCCCCCTCCTCCCACCGCCCTCCGGTGCTACTAACGACTCACCCCTGCCATCACTGAGTCGGATGCTGACCACAGAGCTGGATGCTGACCACAGAGATTTCCAGTGGACCAGATGATCCACAGAGTCTCTATGATCGTTCAGAGGACAGGCGTGATGCCCCTGCATTTGAAAAAATGGCACCGCCTCAGCTGGGAGACAGATCTTTTTATTTATTTTTTTTCAGGCTTCCCAGCCTAGAGATGAGATGGGGGGACTTATTGACCCCATATCTCACTGTAAAGAGGACCTATTACAAGGGATGTTTACATTCCTTGTAATTCCCAGGTCAGGTCACACAGATGCCCCTTGAGAGGGCAACATCACCATTGCCTTCAGGGAAATCTTGCGCCTAAATCTTGTAAGATCTCATGAAATGAGACTTTGTGCACCTCATCCTACTTATGCACAGTATAAATTTACACTCATTCGCTGATAAAAGTAAAGGGGAAGGGTCCCAGGTAAAAAAGTGAAGAAATTAATGAAGAAAAAGTCAAATGGACATAGATAAGTATACTTGTTTATCTCCCTCCTTACATATTATCGACTCTTTTATGAGGGGGTGGGGGGTCCTACATACATTTACCAGAATACAATATTTATTGCCTATTGTAGGTAAATTCAGTGAATGTCCTAAACTTAGTGCAGTAAAGAGGTATGGGAGACAAGTGTGAGATAATTATGACTATACTAAGGTACCATCCCAAATTAGACATATACCATATCAGAGCGAAATAAGGTGGGACTTTACATGTACCTTGCAAGGTCTAATGAAAACACAAATCATAGTAATTTATATAAAAATAAACATATCTTTATTCTATACATACACATAATTGATTATAAAAAAGTTCTAAAGGAACTAGTTAAAAACAGTTACAGTGAAAGGGGGCATGACTGAAAGTCGACCTGCATGGACGCTTGATCTCCCAGTTCTCTCTCAGCCCACAGCCTCACAGCCTTTTAAGGGGACTTCCTACACCTTCACATGGGCAGATCAAGGAGAACCTGCTCCTCTAAAGTTCGGGGATCCTCTCAACCTCCTTCCGGGTCCTCTTCAACCTTCCGTGGGTACTTCACACCACCTCCCATGCCGCCCGGCGGGGCAGACAAGATGGCGCCAGATGCCTCCACCTCCCGCATTTGGACCCCTCCACAACCTGCCTCTCAAGCTCCAGCTCCAGACCAGGACCCATCTGAGCCTCGGCGGTCAGCATTGGGCAGTCACTCAGCACTGGCGGACGCAATGATTCTCTCCACCCATGCAGGCTATATGGCGGCGGCGCCATGTGATGTACAGCCTGCTACACTAGGCCAGATTCCCGCCTCATACACGCAGTGTACAGATGCCTTCCCACGGCTTCTGCAAACAGCATCGGAGCCTGGCATGCACGCCGGGGAACCCGGCTCTCCCTCTCCTTCTGAGGACTCTGAGGACTTTCCATCCCTCCCAGGCCCCAAGTACTCCCGGGACTTTTTGGCATCACAGGTTGGGCCCCAGGGGAGAGATGCACTACATCTGGCCTACTCCTCTGCTCCTGTCTCCCCCAAGTCTCAGCGGCAGTCATGCTTCAGAGACCCCAGCTCCTCTAGGAAGAGTGCTGAATTCTCTTTCACCTATGCCCAGGATGTCAGCTCTCCTGCTCCTCTCCACACAAACTGCCCAGCAGCGCAGGCCTCATTACCCTCCCAAGCCCCGGCGTGGTATGAGCCATGGGAACCGCCAGCGCGGCCTAACATCAAGGCCCAATACGCCACTGTAGTGAGGCCTCTGCTACCGCCTTCCCCCTCTCAACTACAGCCACACCAAGCTGCCATGGATTCCCATCATCAAGTGCTTCCCTCATGGCAATCATACCTCCAAGCTATCCTGACTAAAGAGGACTTTAAACAACTCATAGAAAATGTTAAATCCACATGACATGAGATTCAAGCGCTGCACACATATTTCAAGCACCTGGCAGATAGAGTGGAGATGGCAGAGGAGGAAATTCAAGAAACCAAACTGGCAGTTCATTGCACTCAATGACAAGGTGCAGACCATCGCCTACTACTGAGAGATATACAGCATCATGTTGAAGACCTGAACAACAGGGGACACAGGAACAATATTCGTGTCAGGAGCCTCCCAGAACTAGACGGCTTCGAAGACCTGCAATCTATCCTGCAAGCCCTGTTCAACGACCTTCTGAGCGAGCCTCCTACTAAACACATCGAGATGGATAGGGCTCACCGTGCCCTGCGCCCCAAGGGTCCTGCTTCCAAGCCACACAATGTCATCTGTAGGGTTCATTCTTATCCTTTGAAAGAATATATCATGCCCAAAGCCTGTTCAATCCACAAAGTCATTTTTAAAAACACACCAGTACAGCTGTACCCAGACCTTTCCTCGATTACTCTACAGAAACGCAGGCTCCTTCAACCCCTCCTTCGTACACTACAGGAAGAGGACATCATCTTCCACTGGGGATTCCCTTTCAGGCTCACAGCAAGACGTCGAGGACAATCTGCTGTGCTGCGCTATCTGGAAGACCTGGATACTTTCTGTGATGCTTTGGGGATTCCTGTAGTAGCCACCCCACCTTCACCACCTACGGTCTGGCAGAAGGTCTCCCCTACCAAACGTTCCCGATGCCCAGATAACCCCCGTAAAGCTACCAAACACAAAAATGGTTGACCTATGTAGTGACTTCCCCTTTGTCACACCCATCTGTTGATCGGGCTTCTACCTGGCTGACACCCAAGGCTTTTCCCTAATGACTTGTTAATAGTCCCCTTGGGCCCCTGGTTTACTCTAGCTTAATATTTTGGGCTTGTCACGACTGAGACCTGAGAGCGGTCACCCTTCCGTTTGCTCTGGTTTACCTTCTAGAGTTCCTACCCTATTTTACTTTCTATTTTTTGTAATTGTTATTGTGTTCATTTGTGTCCCCCTGACCCGTTTTCTGTTCCTGGTCAGGAGGACATATAGGAACTTTGTCTAAGATTATAACACAGATTATCTATATGCTGTAATGATATATAAACATATTATTAACACAAAGAGAGGAGCAAAACGAGCACCTATAACAAAGTGACCATATAGTCTATAATGTAACTAGTTCCTAAGTTTGAAATATGTAATATAAAAAAAAAGAGGGGAGAAAAGAAAAAACAAGGGAAAGAAAATCCATAATTGAATATCTAAAACTGCACCTGTAAAACGTCAGTGGCCGGCTTGATGGGAGTAAACCCCCACGGGCTCCCCAGGCTTTACTCCCATCAAGCCGGCCATTGACGTTTTAAAGGTGCAGTTTTAGATATTCAATTATGTTTTTTCTTTCCTTCGTTGTTTTTTCTTTTCTCCCCTCTTTTTTTTTTTTTTTTATAGTATATATTTCAAACTTAGGAGCTAGTTACATTATAGACTATATGGTCACTTTGTTATAGGTGCTCGTTTTGCTCCTCTCTCTCTCTCTCACTTTCCCACAATGTGCCATAGTGCATATAACAAGCTTTATTGGAATGCATTATTTAGATTTATTAATTGATTATTAAAAGTCATGTAAATTAGATGTGATATTATTTATTAACATTGTTGAAATACAATGTACGTATATATTTTTCTTACTAAACTTGTTCCGTGGAATTACCCGTTCAAGTATTGTATACAAACACTGTAGCAAATTGTACCAGAATTTCATGTTAAACCAGTAGCAGACATGCATAGCTTGCACATATATATTTGTAATGCCCAGCTATTCGGCTGAAAAAAGAAATGGCCTTGAAAGCGGAAGAATGCAGTGTACATCTGGCCCCCATTCTGCTGCAGAGTCTGCAAATACTTTGCCCATAAAAGCAGAAACTAAAAAGAGGAAGTAAGGGGTGGGAGGGGGGGGAGGAGACAAGTGGGGAATGATGCTGACGCGGGAGGAGAGGGGGGAACGGGGGGAGGGATGTTGCGTCTTAGAACATTGGCATTTTGCTGCCAAAACAAAGCTTAAGAAATTGTCTTTTGTGTAACAAGAAACGTGACGGAATTATGTAATAATCCCAAACATTGCGATCTTACAAAACCTCCAGTACACAGAATTCTCTCTACTCAGCATCTGATGATGTGATGGTCTTTGAAGACGTGTACAGGGCCACTTTTAGGGGGGTATATAGAAAAAGGATAAAGTCCAAGAGGAATCTTCAAAGAGAGACAGCCGGTGATAGGAAAATTATTTTTATTGGGAAAAAAAAACACAAATTTAAATTCTACAGATAAAAAATGCACCTCTACCACATTCATTTAAAATTTGATGACGTTGTCAAGGCACAGGTAGCTACCACATTCATTCGAACTTCACACTCTCATCCTAAACAACTGAGTTGAAATAAACTACAGTAAAACCTTGGTTTGAAAGTAACTTGGTTTGAGAGTGTTTTGCAAGACAAGCAACATTTTTTAATACATTTTGACTTGATATACAAGCAATGTCTTGATATACAAGTAGCGTCATGTCACTACAGAGTATAAAAGAGAAGAGAGGCGCCTTCAAGTGTAGCAATATGGTTACATTTAGAGAAGGTAAAACATTTAGCAACTCACATGGTTGATGATTAAAACAGGCACATCTAATGCCCCGTACACACGGTCGGACTTTGTTCGGACATTCCGACAACAAAATCCTAGGATTTTTTCCGACGGATGTTGGCTCAAACTTGTCTTGCATACACACGGTCACACAAAGTTGTCGGAAAATCCGATCGTTCTATACGCGGTGACGTAAAACACGTACGTCGGGACTATAAACGGGGCAGTGGCCAATAGCTTTCATCTCTTTATTTATTTTGAGCATGCGTGGCACTTTGTCCGTCGGATTTGTGTACACACGATCGGAAATTCCGACAACGGATTTTGTTGTCAGAAAATTTTATCTCCCGCTCTCCAACTTTGTGTGTCGGAAAATCCGATGGAAAATGTCTGATGGAGCCCACACACGGTCGGAATTTCCGACAACACGCTCCGATGGGACATTTTCCATCGGAAAATCCGACCGTGTGTACGGGGCATAAGTATGCAGGCATCCGGGGTAAAGCTGTCCACGTAGACCATCCTCTGCACTGTCATTGACGTCATTCCTTCCACGCTGCGCTCCACGAGCGGTTCAAGCCACACTTTCAGATCACTCTACTGCAGGGTAGTCTTCCCAGTCACGATTGCAGACTGATAGCGGTGAGAGCCGGAGGTGCGGAGTACAGTCTATGTGAACAGCTTTACCCCGGATGCCTGCATATTTAGATGTACCTCTTTTAACCGCTTCCCGACCGCCCACTGTATATTGACGTCCTGTTTTTTAAAGATGGATATCTCGGTAACGGCAGCAGCTGCTGCCACAACCGAGGTATCCATCTTTAGGGCCGGCGATTCTGTACACGATAACGGTGGTCTCTGCGGCGGGATCGCCGCGAGATCACCGTTATCAGCGGCGGGAGAGGTGCCACCCCCCCTCCCGCCGCTCTCCCGTGCCCTCCGCCGATTACTGGAGCCGTCGGTAGCGGCGGAGGAGATCGGGACCTGTCACTGTTGAGGTACTGAGACGAGTGAGGCCAAGATGGCCCCCACCCGTCTCTATACCATGTGACGGCCGGAGCGACGTCATTACGACGGCTCCGCCCACTTCTCTTAAAGGCACAATTTTTTTTGTGTCATTTTTTTTAAACGACTTTTTTTTTTTTTTTTTTGCATCTTAGTCTAAATATGAGATCTGAGGACTTTTTGACCTCAGATCTCATATTTAAGAGGACCTGTCATGCTTTTTTCTATTACAAGGGATGTTTACATTCCTTGTAATAGGAATAAAAGTGATCCAAATTTTTTTTTTTTTAAAAAACAGTGAAAAAATAAATAAAATAAAGTAAAATAAATAATAAAAAAAAAAAAATTTTAAAGCGCCCTGTCCCAACGAGCTCGCGCGCAGAAGCGAACGCATACGTGAGTAGCGCCTGCATATGAAAATGGTGGTCAAACCACACATGTGAGGTATCACCGCGACCAGTAGAGTGAGAGCAATAATTCTAGCCCTAGACCTCCTCTGTAACGCAAAACATGCAATCTGTAGAATTTTTTAAACGTCGCCTATGGAGATTTTTTAGGGTAAAAGTTTGACGCCATTCCACGAGCGGGCGCAATTTTAAAGCGTGACATGATGGGTATCAATTTACTTGGCGTAACATTATATTTCACAATATAAAAAAAAATTGGGCTAACTTTACTGTTGTCTTATTTTTTTTTCAAAAAAGTGAATTTTTTCCAAAAAAAGTGCGCTTAGAAGACCGCTGCGCAAATACGGTGCAAAAAAAAGTATTGCAATGACCGCTATTTTATTCTCTAGGGTGTTAGAAAAAAAACAATATATAATGTTTGGGGGTTCTAAGTAATTTTCTAGCAAAAAAACCTGTTTTAAACTCTTAAACACCTAAAATCCAAAACTGGTTTTGAAGTGGTTAAAGGGGTTGTAAAGGTTTGCGTTTTTTCACCTTAATGCATCCTATGCATTAAGGTGAAAAACATCTGACAATATCGGCCCCCCAGCCCCCCCGTTTTACTTACCTGAGCCCCTTCACCTGCTGCGCTCACCCACGATGTCCTCTTCGCCTCTCAGCCTGGCCATTGATTGGCTAGAGTGGATGGATTGAAAGCAGCGCAGCCATTGGCTCGCGCTGCTGTCAATCACATCCAATGACGCGGCGCGCCGGGGGCGGGGCCGAGTGATACTATAGCCGCCGGCTGTATCACGGGAGCGCGCCCGCAAGAACTAACCACCATACGAGAGAGCTTGCATGAAGGTGGTTATTTCTTGCGAGGAGGAGCTGAGACAGCCGCCGAGGGACCCCAGAAGACCAGGTTCGGGGCCACTCTGTGCAAAACGAGCTGCACAGCGGAGGTAAGTATAACATGTTTGTTATTTAAAAAAAACAAATTGCCTTTAGAAACCCCTTTAATCATCAACCATGTGAGTTGCTAAATGTTGTACCTTCATTAAATGTAACCATATTGCTACACTGAGAGGCGCCTCTCTTCTCTTTTATACTCTGTAGCTCCTGCTGCATTTTGCTTCTAATCCCCTTGTGGAGGCTGCCACTTTTGGACGGACATTTTATGGTTACACAACCTATCACATTTCCTATTTCCATTGGTTCTTATGAGGAAATTCGCTTTGATATACAAGGGCTTTGGATTACAAGCATGCTTCCGGAACAAATTATAATCGCAATTCAAGGTTTTACTGTAATATGCTGGGGTAAGTGTCTGCTGTGCAAGAGCGATAACTCAATAGAAAAAAGCACACACAATACAGTGTGTAATGCAGAAACAGTCCCGATTTTTAGTCTTAAGTGTGGGATAGAGAAGTGTGACCCAAAACTAGACATTTCATCAGACTGAGGCTTGATAATCCTCGGAATGGAACCCTGTACTGGGGTAGCAAGGAATCTTTGTATTGTGTATAGAGCGCTAAGTTAGTTACAGCTGATGCGGCTCTCTACTCCCACTGAGAAACAAACAGAGTCCTCGGCATCTATCGCCACGGCGGATACTATGTAGCAATATATGTCTGGTCAGTTGTATGGTGATGCATAAATCAGATCCCAAAGTGTGACAGGAACCTAAGAAAAAGCTCACCACTCCGCAGCAAGCCAAGCTATCATGCCGGTGTGGAAACAGTTTCCTCGCTGAATGAGATGGAAAGAGGGAGGAAAGCCGTCTCACTCACAGGTTTCTGCCGCTGGCGTATCACGCGGTATCACGCTTCAATCCCCGCTCTCTTCAATAGATTGCTTGCAAGTCTCAATTAACATCCAGAGGTGTAAGATAGGAGAATGTCCGTGGTAGGCAGTCTGTGTCCTCACTACACAGGGTGTGGGGGCGGCATGCTGACACGTTTCATTTAGATCCTGAGTTACTTTTTACTTTCAGGGGGGTAGTAGCCAGCCCTCATCAGTTCATCAGGGGGGGCCAGGGGAACACAGGGCACTTTTTAATTCCGTTTAGGAGCAGGCAGAGTAATCCTTCCAACTGCAACTCCTTTCTTTTAAATGCAACGTTCTCCAGGCCCCATCAGTTCAGCAGCAGGGCATTGGAGGTAGAGAGGGAACTTCTTAACCATCTTCATGTGCAGGTATGGTAAACCAGCAGCCAAGGCTCCTAACAATTAAAGGTCCTGCTGTTTGTCCATGTGGATTAATAGACACTATATTACCAAAAGTATTGGGCCACCTGCCTTTACACGCACATGAACTTTAATGGCATACCAGTCTTAGTCCGTAGGGTTCAATATTGAGTTGGCCCACTCTTTGCAGCTAACAACTTCCATTCTTCTGGGAAGGCTGTCCACAATGTTTAGGAGTATGTCTATGGGAATGTTTGACCATTCTTCCAGAAGCGCATTTGTGAGGTCAGGCACTGATGTTGGACCAAAAGGCCTGTCTCGCAGTCTCCACTCTAATTAATCTCAAAGGTGTTCTATAGGTTGAGGTCAGGACTCTGTGCAGGCCACTCAAGTTCCTCTACCCCAAACTCGCTCCTCCACGTCTGTATGGACCTTGCTTTGTGCACATGCATATAAGGACTGGCTCTATACATTCCTCCCATTGATACCAATGATGGGATACAATTCCTCCACCTATTACCAATGATGGGGCCTTATTCCTCCTCCTATTGACCACAGGCACTGTGTAATTGTTTCACTCTCGCTGACCACTAAGCCTGAGACGTTGTTTACTTTCACTGATGCCAGGACCTTAAATCTTTCCTTTGTTTGGAAAGTTTAGAGACCTTTGGTGTAGACTATAAGAAGGGAGAGCTCAAGTCTGAGCCCTTTAAAGCAGACATATGGAGGATAAGGTTCTTTCTTTCGTAGATGCGTCAAATAAGGCGCCTGCAGAGGTGTATCAGACTCAAAAAACGTAATTATTTTGCCGGTCTCCATGTCATTCAGTGATGGATGGAGCCAACACCAAGCAAATGCCACTAACAAGTGGGGCAGAGAGTGAAGGGCATCTAGCTATTACTTGCATTGCTGTGGATACTTGTCTGGATGTATGGAAATTTTACAGCCTTATGCATCTACCACCTTATATGGTGCCATCCTATACTTGGGTCAAATAGGAACCAGGACCTTAACTATGAGTTGGGAGTAAAATGATGACCTCATCAGCAGTGGCGGCCCGTCCATTAGGGGCTCCCGGGTGCTGCCCCCTCTCACTACGTCACCCCCTAAATGCAATGGATAGATTCATGCATGCATGAATCTATCCGCAGCCACCCTCTATTCTCGCGTCAGGGCACCGGGCGCATGAATTATTGCAGCCAGGGTTTTTTTGAAGCACCTGATCAGAGCCAGAATAGGGTGGGCTCGGGTTGCAGAGAATGCATTCCGATCCCACCCAGGTGTGTTACAACAGAAAATGAATATTCGCTGTTGAAACACTGATCCTCAATCCGGACAACCAGAAGCGGGTGTGAGACCCGTTTTCCGATTGGCCGAAAAGAGAAGACTCACGATTGGCCGCCGAGGAGGAGGGAGGAAATGGAAGCTGTTGCCGTCGTGATGACCCCTGGAGAGCAGGACAACAGGAGGCCACCGCCGCTGAGCAGGGGAAGCTGCCTGTGATGGAGTAAGTGCTACCGTCCGGGGGGGGTGGTGTCATACTGTTTGCCACCCCCCAGAAAAAATCCAATCCACCTACCGCCACTGCTCATTAGTGTACCCCTTTACCTTCATTTTTCAATATCAGGCTTGGAAAAGATTTGTGACCAAGCTTTATTGCGTAGCTAAAGTACAGTAAAGTAAGGTCACTGACTTGGCTATAGTGAAAACTATGCTATGATGAAAAAAAAATCAGTTAATATATTTTCTACAGAACATACAGAAACAACAATATACTCAAAAGCGAAGCTTCAAAATAAATTTACAAAGCTAATTTGGAAATTCTTCCATTTTACCATCTTACTGGTTTACCAGACTATTAAAGGATGTCGGTGAAGCCATCACTGATCTATAGACCAGTGAAGCAAATAAAAAAAAATACAATGCAATGCTCAGAGAAAACATCAGTGGGTACAGCAGAAAATGGCAGTAACACGGCATATCAAGACATTTTAGAGACTATCATAATAAAGATCCCACTTGCATGGTCTTCTATGGCATAGACAAAATTAAACGGCATTGGAGAGGGCAGAATAAAAAAACTAAGATCTCCCAAAACGAGACAAAATGGATATTCCAATTAGATACCCTTCAACCAAAGGGAATGAACATAGATATAGACCTCAATTGTTTTTTAACTAATTTTTAATCAATTTTAACATATTTTGTTCTCACTCGAACTAAGGCTTCATATTTCATATTTCATACTTTTAACACCTTTTCTTGATGTATTTTTAGGAGCATTTAAAAAGTTCTACACATATAATGTTGCACATGCTCATGGCATGGGCATACCTTATTTTATATTTATTCATTCTCTTAATAGCAATATGTGTCTGTTATCTTATTTTATTATTATTATTGATTAATTATACTCATGTCGGGTACTTGTTTTTAATGTATTATACATTTAATTTCAGTATATTCCATGTGGAGTAATACAGAGTGTATTGCATGTAACGTATGCTGGATTACTTATGGGCACTAGTCCTGGAGGACAGTTTTATATCCACTCTGCACTAATTCAGCTTGATTCAGTAAGATACTTATAATGCGTAAGTAAAAGAACATTTGATAGACTGCGGTCTGGACTATCACACCCAAAATGGCCGCCGAGATATTTCTATGTTTGGACTCCGGTCTCCAGAGTCACACACAAAATGGCCGTCGGGTTGTTGTTTTCTATTCCATAGGCTTCGGTCTCTGTTACCATATACAAAATGGCCGCCGGGACTCCGGACGGTCCGCGGACAAGGTTGCCGCCGGCCGTTCGGATGAACTTATTTTCTTCCAAAGGGGTTTTCGGTTTACTAAGGGACCAAAACTTACTATGGATAATAGTCATTCATAGATAATAGCGCAGCTCGTTATATTACATTAAGCCCTCCACACCATGTTAGCTATTTATGGGCTTCAGTCTGAAAATCACACCCAAAATGGCCGACGGGACTTCGGTCTGCAATGTCACCCGCAAAATGGCGGCCAATTACTAATACGTTATGCAAAACACCAAATCAGTATAAATAGGAAGTGTAGCAAGCACTATGCACGCTCCAGATGATGTCAGAGTGACGAAACGCGTAGGGCCGAGTCAGCATATGTCCTTGCATCACTTCCTGCTTCAGAGGCTTGTGTCAGCAATATAGGCTTTTTTTACCTTTACCGAATGTGAGTACCTTTTAAACGTTTTTACACCAATAAACAAATTTTTATACAGTATCACGCTATGTGGGCTCCCTCTTTCTCTTTCATTATGGAATCCCCTCATAGTCCACAGTAAGGACAGAGTTATCCTGCGTTGCTACACAGTGGCATATACTGTGGATGTGTGAGACCCCAAGAGGGGGTGAAGGATCTGGTGAGTGCAGTCTCTATAAGAGCACGGATTAAGGCACGCACTGAGTGTTCACTCATTGGAATATCCACCAGAATCCAGGCGGATTTCTTCACCGGCACTAAAAGCACCTTATAACTCAACTGCGTATATTAATTAATAAGTTCACCTGTTTATTCACATCAGCACTTTAAATTTACGCTACTGAATTTACTGTGTCATTGTTTATATGGCTAAATGCGTATAATGAATACTGCACTTTAAGTTATATTTTTTATGGATTAAGTTAGTTCACACATTGCACTTTATTAAGTCAGGTAGACAGCTTGACTTCACGCACATTCAGAAGTTTACGCACAGCTGCGCTGTACAGTACTTGAAGACACTCATTGAATAGGCAGCATCTACATATTTTTTTTCCCACTTAATACCCTCCTCCCATTAAGGGAGCAGCATACACCTGAATCCATCAGGCCTGGAACAGCGCCATATCTACTTCTTTTTCTTTTTCAGTATGTGTGTGTATTTCAACTGTGTATTTAGCTGCTTGCCTGAAGATTAGTTATATAACCTTGCATATGCAGGCACATTTTCATTCTTTCTCCTGTCCATCCAGGAGCTTTTGCTTTGAGTTCAATAGACAATTCTTCAAGCCCTGATAAAGAAAGCTTTTTGGCCCCTGAAATGCGTTGGCTGTCTTTTGCCTTAGTATTGCTACATATGATAATAATGATAAAGGATCTTGGACTCTTGAGTCGATCGTTTGGTGCTTTCTTTTTTTCCTGCAACTAAAGGCTCCATTTACACAGGGAGTTTTACTTCAGGCCCCGAGCAGGTCCATGTCCTCCTGGCACGGCATACAGCGTGCATTTGGGGACCCGCTCCCAAACTCACCCACATGTCATAATATGACCCTGTATGTGCAGTTGCATGTCCCAATAGACATGCACAGAACTACATGCAACACCTAGGCTTCTCTGTGCCGGACAGACACAGATCTGCATGGGGAGTGCAGTAAAACGCCCCGTGTGAATGGACCCTTAAAAGATGGCACACATTGGTAAGGTTATTTACATTATGCTGATCTCTTTCATAATCGTCTTCTAAAAATCTAGAATAACTAGTTCCTCTTTAGTTTCGAGGCTGTAGGGTGGCTTTCATGAGTCTGTTTAAGAACACAACCTCTTTATGTACTGTGTATAATGGGTATCATTTGAAAAAATAAGGATGAAAGGTGGGAAGAACACAGTGCACAAGGCCTC
Organism: Aquarana catesbeiana; assembly: GCF_042186555.1. Lineage (NCBI taxonomy): Eukaryota > Metazoa > Chordata > Amphibia > Anura > Ranidae > Aquarana > Aquarana catesbeiana. The sequence goes on from NC_133332.1 coordinate 71,133,044, forward strand.
TTTTCTTCATATTAGCTTTAGGGGACACACTTAGGAGAGTAAGAGAGCACGTTTTGCTATTTTTCACTGGAAGGCAGCGTACTGAAATATTACACAACGCACTATACAACCCAAGGCTGGTGCTGATGAAGAATAGTCACTTTGTAATATGTTTCATGGTTCTACTGTTCCTTATTACTCAATTTGTGACATTTATGGCTCCATGTACCCAGGGACAGGCTGACAGGCCGAGGGATAGGCAGAAGAGGTGGCCTCCTTGGGGGGGCTTCAGTAAGGTAGGGCAAATAGGGCAGAACCTGCAACCTATGCTGCTAAGCCTTTCCGCCTTCGTGTTAAAAACCCTTATCCCAGCACTGTGTATACCTGATCCTTGTCCTGCATCACACCTCTCCAGTGACCCCATTATCTCATTGTATTTAAAGCGGACCTTCAGTCATTTTTTCATCTTTCCATCTATTAAATCCTTTGCCCTTGTTGTTTTAACTTTGAATAGTTACATAGTTACATAGTAGGTGTGGTTGAAAAAAGACACAAGTCCATCAAGTCCAACCTATGTGTGTGATTATGTGTCAATATTACATTACATATCCCTGTATGTTGCGGTCATTCAGGTGATTATCTAATAGTTTCTTGAAGCTATCAATGCTCCCCGCTGAGACCACCGCCTGTGGAAGGGAATTCCACATCCTTGCTGCTCTTACAGTAAAGAACCCTCTACGTAGTTTAAGGTTAAACCTCTTTTCTTCTAATTGTAATGAGTGGCCACGAGTCTTATTAAACTCTCTTCTGCGAAAAAGTGTTATCCCTATTGTGGGGTCACCAGTACAGTATTTGTAAATTGAAATCATATCCCCTCTCAAGCGTCTCTTCTCCAGAGAGAATAAGTTCAGCGCTCGCAACCTTTCCTCATAACTAAGATCCTCCAGACCCTTTATTAGCTTTGTTGCCCTTCTTTGTACTCGCTCCATTTCCAGTACATCCTTCCTGAGGACTGGTGCCCAGAACTGGACAGCATACTCCAGGAGCGGCCGGACCAGAGTCTTGTAGAGCGGGAGAATTATCGTTTTATCTCTGGAGTTGATCCCCCTTTTGATGCATGCCAATATTCTGTTTGCTTTATTAGCAGCAGCTTGGCATTGCATGCCATTGCTGAGCCTATCATCTACTAGGACCCCCAGGTCCTTTTCCATCCTAGATTCCCCCAGAGGTTCTCCCCCCAGTGTATAGATTGCATTCATATTTTTGTCACCCAAATGCATTATTTTACATTTTTCTACATTGAACCTCATTTGCCATGTAGTCGCCCACCCCGTTAATTTGTTCAGGTCTTTTTGCAAGGTTTCCACATCCTGCAGAGAAGTTATTGCCCTGCTTAGCTTAGTATCGTCTGCAAATACAGAGATTGAACTGTTTATCCCATCCTCCAGGTCGTTTATAAACAAATTAAATAGGATTGGTCCCAGCACAGAACCCTGGGGAACCCCACTACCCACCCCTGACCATTCTGAGTACTCCCCATTTATCACCACCCTCTGAACACGCCCTTGTAGCCAGTTTTCAATCCATGTACTCACCCTATGGTCCATGCCAACGGACCTTATTTTGTACAGTAAACGTTTATGGGGAACTGTGTCAAATGCTTTTGTAAAATCCAGATACACCACGTCTACGGGCCTTCCTTTATCTAGATGGCAACTCACCTCCTCATAGAAGGTTAATAGATTGGTTTGGCAAGAATGATTCTTCATGAATCCATGCTGATTACTGCTAATAATATCGTTCTTATTACTAAAATCTTGTATATAGTCCCTTATCATCCCCTCCAAGAGTTTACATACTATTGATGTTAGGCTAACTGGTCTGTAATTCCCAGGGATGTTTTTTGGGCCCTTTTTAAATATTGGTGCTACATTGGCTTTTCTCCAATCAGCTGGTACCATTCCAGTTAATAGACTGTCTGTAAAAATTAGGAACAACGGTCTGGCAATCACCTGACTGAGTTCCCTAAGTACCCTCGGATGCAAGCCATCTGGTCCCGGTGATTTATTAATGTTAAGTTTCTCAAGTCTAATTTTAATTCCGTCCTCTGTTAACCATGGGGGTGCTTCCTGTGTTGTGTCATGAGGATAAACACTGCAGTTTTGGTTACTGAAGCCCCCCGATTCACTCGTGAAGACTGAGGAGAAGAATAAATTCAATACCTTTGCCATCTCCCCATCCTTTGTAACCAGATGTCCTTCCTCATTCTTTATGGGGCTAATATGGTCTGTCCTCCCTTTTTTACTGTTTACATACTTAAAGAATTTCTTGGGATTTTTTTTGCTCTCCTCCGCTATGTGTCTTTCATGTTCTATCTTAGCCGTCCTAATTGCACCCTTACATTTCTTATTGCATTCTTTATAAAGTCTGAATGCTGAGGATGATCCCTCAACCTCGTATTTTTTGAAGGCCTTCTCCTTTGCTTTTATATGCATTTTTATATTGGAGTTAAGCCATCCAGGATTTTTGTTCGCTCTTTTAAATTTATTACCCAATGGGATACATTGGCTAATGCCCTTATTTAATATGCTCTTAAAGCAAACCCATCTCTCCTCCGTATTCTTTGTTCCTAATTTTTTATCCCAATTTATGCCTTTTAGCAAGGTTTGTAGTTTAGGGAAGTTGGCTCTTTTGAAATTCAGTGTCTTTGTGTTCCCTTCATGTTTCCTATTTGTGTGATTTATACTGAAACTAATTGACCTGTGATTGCTGTTACCTAAATTGCCCCGTATTTCCACATCTGTGATCAGGTCTGTATTGTTGGTAATCAGTAGATCCAGTAATGTTTTATTTCTAGTTGGTGCGTCTAACATCTGACCCATAAAATTGTCCTGCAAGACATTAAGGAACTGGCGAGCCTTAAATGAATGCGCGGTTCCCTCATGTCATCTCTCACATTCGCTTGTACATTATTCTTGATATATAGGCATACCCCTCCCCCTTTTTTACCCTCTCTATCCTTGCGGTATAGGGTATACCCTTGAATGTTTGCCAGCCAATCATGAGAGCTGTTGAACCAGGTCTCTGAAATTCCCACAAAATCCAAATCCTCCTTGTACAACAGTATCTCTAGTTCACCCATCTTGTCCGCCATGCTCCTGGCATTGGTGAACATGCCACATAGTTTAGACCAGTCGCATATTGTCCTCGTATTGGGTGTTTCAAGATTGCAACTAGGACTTGCTACTATACTCACCTTGTGTTTTTGTGCTTTGGTTAACCTACCACTAATGCCCCCAATACTACCCTCTGGAATATCTTCCGCACTGGCTATGACTGTCTCTGGACCCTCCCCCTCATCGCCTAGTTTAAAAACCCCTCTAATTTTTTGGCCATCTTCATTCCCAGCAGATCTGCACCCTCCTCATTTAGGTGCAGTCCGTCCCTTCTATAGTACTGGTTACCGACTGAGAAGTCGGCCCAGTCCTCCAGGAACCCAAACCCCTCCTTACTACACCAGCTCTTCAGCCACTTGTTTACTTCCCTAATCTCCCTCTGCCTTTCTGGTGTGGCTCGATGTACCGGTAGTATTCCTGAGAACACTACCTTGGAGGTCCTTTTCCTCAATTTAGCACCTAAGTCCCTAAAATCGTTCTTTAGGACACTCCATCTGCCTCTGACTTTGTCATTGGTGCCAACGTGCACCATGACAGCCGGGTCTTCTCCAGCCCCTCCCAGTAATCTGTCCACAAGGTCCGTGATGTGCCGAACCCGAGCGCCCGGTAGACAACATACTGTTCGGCGCTTCAGGTCTTGGTTACAGATTGCCCTCTCTGTCCTTCTAAGAATTGAGTCCCCTACCACCAGAATCTGTCTTTCCTTTCCCTTTTCTGCCCCCCCACTCTCACTGGAGGAGTTCTTCCCCTGGCAGCTAGGAGAGTCCCTCATCTCCAGCAGTAAAACGTTTTTTTTCTGCCAGTAAATACTTTATACAGCCCACTTCCTGTTTCTTGTCTGGTAAAAAGCCTAGGCCTATGACATAATGCACAGCTCTCTCTCTCTCACTCTTGCGAGAGTTTGCCAGGAAGGGAGGGGGGATGAGTCATAAGAGGGCCAATGGGAGCTGGAGGTGTGACTCTGTGTAAATCCAGGAAGTGAACAGGCAGCAGCTTTAGCTGCCCACAGTTAAAATGGTTGCAGCCAGACTCAGTGGAGGGAGATTTCTGCAGCATATTTGGCAAGTACAGAATCACAGTATATATAAAATAATATGCAAAGTGTTTGGAGGGAAGCTTCATAATGGCAAAGACTGAACAGACTGCAGTTCCTCTTTAACCTCCTGTGCTGTCACTTATATCTCTTTATTACAAACTCAGTTATATTTTTCATATAATTCACTAAAATTTCCATAGTTTTGAATTATTTGACTATAAGTGAAAAATAAAATTGATATAGACTTTTCAAGGGTTTTTTTTTTTTAAATCAGAAAATAAAGTTTGTTGAACTATCAAACATACAGTCCAATACATAAAGCAAGGCATAAAAATGTCAGTGTGCGCAACAAATTGCTTATAAGGATAAGTGTAAGGCTGACCGCAGGTCAGCCTGTAATTGTAGGAGGAGTCAGGGTGCATAAAGCCTGCCCTCCTTTGCCTCCTTCCTTGTGGTCGTAGGATCTTGTGTCCCACTTACCCATTGAGAGCCCCCCTTACATCAGGGTCCCCAGAGAGCCCCCCCTTACATTAGGTTCCCAAGAGAGCCTCCCCCTTAAATCAGGGTCCCCAGAGAGCCTCCCCCTTAAATCAGGGTCCCCAGAGAGCCCCCAACTTACATCAGGGTCCCCAGAGAGCCTCCTCTCCCCTTGAGGACCTCTGCAGAGACTCGGGGCTATGGGCCCTAGATTCGGGGCTATAACCCCAAAAGCCACCCCCTAGCGACGCCACTGCTTAGGAGGATGTAGATTTGTGAAAGCCAGTGAGATACGTTTAAAGAGCTAAGTTGCACAGACTGTAACGTGGCCTTCCATTGGTTCTCCACAAAAGTTCCCTGCATCCCTCTACCAGACTTAGCTAACCTTACACACATAGCATTGAGGGATGAAACTCTTGTTGGATGTGACGGATTGCATGTAATTAAATATGGGGGTGGGGGACAATTGCTATAGTGTAGACAGTCCCTGAGCTCCTACTGCATGCTTTAGCAAGGTATCAAAGGGATCAATTGTCCATTATCAAAAACTTGACATACAGTATCTGACAAAAGTTAGTACATCCCTCCCTTTTTGTAAATATTTTATTATATCTTTTCATGTGTCAACACTGAAGAAATGGCACTTTGCTACAATGTAAAGTAGTGAGTGTGCAGCTTGTATAACAGTGTAAATTTGCTGTCCCCTCAAAATAACTCAACACACAGCCATTAATGTCTAAACCGCTGGCAACAAAAGTGAGTACACCCCTAAGTGACGGGCCGTGAGGATTAAGTCCTCCATTTTTTTGATTTCCTCCACCTTCTTGAGCCATAAACTAACAGGAGGAGGTTGTGTGGATTTCCAGTATAAGGGGATACAGGCCTTCGCCGCGTCTAGTAGATGCGGTATTAATGATTTTTTATAAGCTTTTCGGGATTTATCAGACGCGTGCAACAGAAAAAGGGCCGGGTCAATTTGAATGGAGTAATCAGTGAACTTTTGCATCGTTTGTTGGACGGTTTTCCAAAATCCTTCCAACAGGGGACAAGACCATAAAATGTGGAGAATTGTTCCACAATCTTTCTGACATCTCCAGCAGAGGTCTGTAGGTGCGGGAAAGATCTTTTGATCCCGGTACCTTTTGAAGTTGCTTGGGCTTGGCCCAGATTTTTTTTGTAACAGCCTATACAGTATATGGAGTTGTTGGACCTTTCCAAGGGATATATGCAACAACTATATTGATTATAATGATCCAATCCCCCCCCCCCGAGAGATATACTTTTTTGGGGTTTTTTTTGCAAATAACTACATTTTAAACAGTTTCCTGTCTATACCATAGTTTTGTTGTCACTGGTAACCGTACACTGTTTGCATAAAAGAAATAACTATAAATGTGTAGTACATGTGTGGCCCCAGCCTGAGGACGTTTTGGAAACCAAGCAACGCTATTGTTATTTCAAACCTACAGTACACCTGCTGCTTAAAATATTCAGGTTGTCAAAGCGCCCTCATCACAATGTGCAATACCTGTTACATAACTGAAAAGACAGCTCCACCCATACTTTGGGTGACAGGTGACAATGTTGCCTATAAAGACTGGAATTTTGTATGAGCAAAAATAATGTTTTTATGTTTTCGTACATCTATCCTAAAATTTTCCCAATTATGCAAAACGAGAAATTAACGGAGAAAAAAAGCAGTTTTTAAAGAGGAACTATAGTCTTTTTCTTTATTTTTATACAAAAAGAAAAGGATCTTTGTTTTACCATTAGTCAGGTGCGTTGTCATGTGTCAATGTACGCTTTCTTTGTGCATTGATGTATGTATTGACACGCGGTTTCAATGCTTTGTTAGAATTTGGAGTGGGTAACAGCCATTGACCAAGCCTTGTTAATACATGTTGCCAACGCATTAAACGTTATATGCCTTTTGATGCGTTGTAATTGAATTTTATGGTCCTCCCAATGCACTTAAATGCAGAAAAAATGGACATATTTTTAAAACAAAACTGCACTGCAGCGCTGAGATGGGAACAGACTATTTTACTATGAGGAAGCGCATTAAAACGCTATATTGTAAATGAGTCCTAATTATTTTTAGAGTATGTTAATGCTTTACAAATCTTGTTTTCTTAAAGGGTTATGCCGTGTACACACGATCAGAATTTCGGCCTGCAAAAGACCGATGAGAGTTTTTCTTCGGAAAATGCGACCGTGTGTATGCTCCATCGGACTTTTGCTGGCCGAATTCCAGCCAGTAAAAGATTGAGAGCATGTTCTCAATTTTTCGGTCGGGAAAAGTTCCTATCCGAAAAGGCGATCGTCTGTGGCAATTCCGACGCGCAAAATTCCTACGCATGCTCGGAAACAAATTCGACGCATGATCAGAAGCATTGAACTTCATTTTCTCGGCTCGTCGTAGTGTTATACGCCACCGCGTTTTTGACGGTCGTAAATTTAGCGAACTTTTGCGTGACCGTGTGTATGCAAGGCAAATTTAAGCGGAATCCCGTCGGAAAAGCCGTCATATCTTTTTCCGACGAGAAGTCCGATCGTGTGTACGCGGCATAAGGAACATTATAGAGGAACACATGGGCAGTCATCATTTTTTCATTACATATAAAGAGTCAGATTGTGCCTTGCAGATCCTTATCTCTCTCTCTACATATTTGGCAATTCTGTCTTAAGCCTGGTACACACAATGAGATTATCAGACAAATAATCGTCCATTTATTGTTGCATGCTAGTCTCATATCGAAAATGAAGAAGTTAGTCAATGTACGATAATTCTCGTAGGACAGAATCAGCGGCGGCCCATCCATACAGGACGCAGGGGCGCCGCTCCCCTAATTCAATGCGCTCGGCCTCTAATTTACATGCAGGACGCCGGACGCATGGATTCCAATGGGAGTTTTTTTTTTATTTTTTTTTTAGAAGCACATGATCAGGGCCGGTGCAACAACTAGGCAAACTAGGCAGCCACCTAGGGCGCCCTGCTACCTAAGGCGCCCGACCACTGGTGTTCCTACTCTCTTCTCTCTACAGAAAGCAACTAAGTGTCAGCATCAGCAGGCAGCCACCGCTCCATTCGCACATAGTGTCTTAGGTGCAGCGGCGGCGGAGGACTGTGTGTCCCGACTCCCGAATGAACGGAAGCAAGCAAACATTCATTGATGGGCGCTGGTGAGGCTGTATTGATGGGCGCTGTTGAGGCTGCATTTGATGGACGCTGGTGAGGCTGTATTGATGGGCGCTGGTGAGGCTGCATTTGATGGACGCTGGTGAGGCTGTATTGATGGGCGCTGGTGAGGCTGTATTGATGGGTGCTGGTGAGGCTGCATTTGATGGACGCTGGTGAGGCTGTATTGATGGGCGCTGGTGAGGCTGCATTGATGGGCGCTGGTGAGGCTGCATTTGATGGGCGCTGGTGAGGCTGTATTTGATGGGCGCTTCATTAAAAAGGTGGGGTTTACATGGGCAGGGAAAAAGAAGTGGAGCCGGGGAGGAGGGAGCGCAAAAATGAGGTTTCGTCAAAAATCCTTGGACCAACCCTGCACATGATTGGAGCCGGAGGCTCTAATTGGCTTAAAAAAAGGCTGGGCTTGGGGCGCTATTGTTGCTATTACCTTCCTGCTTCTCCTCCTGGCAAATTCTGGCTCAGGAAGTGGTTCCTGAGACCCGACTGGCCTGAGAGGAGAAGAGATCCTATTGGCCGCCGAGGAGAAGGAGGTGCAGGGGAAGCCGTACCGCCGAGGAAGGAGGAGACACAGAGGCTCGCTGCCTGCCGCTTGGGGGAAGCCAGCGACCTGGATGGAGTAAGCGTGGAGACTGATTGACCGATCGATCGGCCGGGGGGGGGGGGGGGTGTTGTAATGTATTCTTTTGTTTCCGATCATGCGTAGATGAAAACTGTACTGATTAAATGAAAATCGGACGTTGCGTCCACTTATGATAAAAATTTTATAGCCTGCACTTTCAGGTTTTGTTGTTCCCGAAAAGTTGGAATTGGCTGTCGAAAGCACTGTGCTTACGATCAGATAATCCGCCGATCGTTCCTCGTACAAAATTTTACTTCAGCTTTTCTTATTGTGTGTACGGGCCTTTAAGCTGGCCATTTTTTCCATTCAGCCTAATCACTGAATGGAAAATATCTAACAGATTTCCCCATCCATTCTACACAGTGCGGATGGGAAAATTTCCTGCTGCAGCTATTGTATTCTGACTACCTACCCAAACAGTGGCTACATCTGATTGGATACAGTCATTGTTCAGCTGTTAATTCTCCACCCAGCCCAGCTGATTTTCATATTTGCTTTTGCCAAGCTGGGTGGTGCTTGCAGGACCAGCCACCCCTCAAATGTTGTCCAATTCAGCAGGAATCGGTGTAAATTCAAGCCTTCTATGGCTAGCTTTAGTTTTTGTTGATCAATTGCAGATTAAATGTTGATTTGACCCCACTAACTATTTGAAAATCAAACGAATGTTGTTAAAAACAAAACACTCTTAATGAAATCCTACTAGTGTATGGCCAGCTTAAGGCAACATTCATACGGCCGTTCAGCAGAGGATAGTTTGCTGCATTCAAAGTCAGCTAAACGCCACCTCTGAATGCAGCAACACTGTGTAATGGCTGCACACAAGCTGGACAATTCGCTGTGGTGAAAACTCTGCAAAGACGCAGCCCCTGGGTGCACACTGGCTGGATCCGGGGGAAGTTTGCAGATTTTATTCCGGTAACTGATGAGATGAGCAGTCACATGAAAACAGGAGCTGCACCATCTAATGATTTGTACAGAGCACCAATATGACAGCTGCAAGTGTTCACACAGAGGGAGTGCTGGGGAGGGCTGTGCTCCCCCCTAGGTTTTAGTTGTGCCCCCCCCCCCCCCCCCAAGGTCTCTGAGAGTCCATCCACGGATCCATGGGGCAGTCCAATGGGGAGATATAAGTAAGGGGACACTCTGATGGGGACAACTGATGTAAAGAAGCACTCTGATATGTACAATTGATGTAAAGGGACACTTTGATAGAGACAATTGTTGTAAAGGGATACTCTGATACATACAATTCATGTAAAGGGGTACACTGGTACATACAATTGATGTAAAGGGGCACTCTGATACTTACAATTGATGTAAAGGGGTAATCTGATACATACAATTGATGTAAAGGGGTACTTTGATATGTACAATTGATGTAAAGGGGCACTCTAATATGTACAATTGATGTAAAGGGGCACTCTGATACATACAATTGATGTAAAGGGGCCCTCTGATGGGGACAATAGATGTAAAGGGGCACTCTGATAGAAACAATTGAGATAATTGATGTAAAGGGGCACTTTGATAGCGACAATTGATGAAGGGGTACTCTGATACATACAATTGATGTAAAGGGGTACTCTGATATGTACAATTGATATAAAGGGGTACTCTGATAAGTACAGTTGATGTAAAGGGGCAGTCTGATGGGGACAATTGATGTAAAGGGGTACTCTGATAAGTACAATGGATGTAAAGGGGTACTCTGATGGGGACAATTGATGTAAAGGGGTACTCTGATACATACAATTGATGTAAAGGGGTACTTTGATACATACAATTGATGGAAAGGGGTACTCTGATACGTACAAATGATGTAAAGGGGTACTCTGATATGTACAATGGATGTAAAGGGGCACTCTTATACGTACAATTGATGTAAAGGGGTACTCTGATAGCGACAATCGATATAAAGGGGTACTCTGATATGTACAATTGATGTGAAGGGGTACTTTGATATGTACAAATGATGTAAAGGGGCACTCTGATATGTACAATTGATGGAAAGAGGCACTCTGATAGAAACAATTAATGTAAAGGGGTACTCTGATACATACAATCATTGTAAAGGGGCACTCTGATAGGGACAATTGATGTAAAAGAGCACTCTGATAGGGACAATTGATGTAAAGGGGTACTCTGATAGGAACAATTGATGTAAAGGGGCACTTTGATACATACAATTGATGTAAAGGGGTACTCTGATACATACAATTGATGTAAAGGGGTACTCTGATACATACAATTGATGTAAAGGGGTACTCTGATACATACAATTGATGTAAATTAGTACTCTGATACATACAATTGATGTAAAGGGGCACATCTAATAACATCCTAATACATACTAGCATTCCCTGTTCACTCCTGCAGGCCTCTGCACTACCTGTCAGACAGTACTTCTGTGATACAGAACCGCTCTGAGTAAACAGGAAATACTGGTTCCCAGCATCTTTGTCACACATGACATTATGCTGCCTAATTTTTATTTTTTTACTTCACCCCCAGATCAGATAGCCTACATCCAGCCCTGGAGTGTACTTGCAGCATTTACAACCACCAGTAGATTCTTGCCGGCAGACCCTGCTAAATTTCTGTGTGAATGTAGTGTAGCCCAATGCCCCGTACACACGGTCGGACATTGATCGGACATTCTGACAACAAAATCCATGGATTTTTTCCGACAGATGTTGACTCAAACATTTCTTGCATACACACGGTCACACAAAGTTGTTGGAAAATCCGATCGTTCTGAACGCGGTGACGTAAAACACGTACGTCGGGTCTATAAACGGGACAGTAGCCAATAGCTTTCGTCTCTTAATTTATTCTGAGCTTGCGTGGCACTTTGTGCGTCGGATTTGTGTACACACGATCGGAATTTCCGACAACGGATTTTGTTGTCGGAAAATTTTATAACCTGCTCTCAAACTTTGTGTGTCTGAAAATCGGATGGAAAAAGTCCGATGGAGCCCACACACGGTCGGAATTTCCGACAACACGCTCCGATCGCACATTTTCCGCCGGAAAATCCGGCCGTGTGTACGGGGCATTAGACTGGCCATGCACGGTTCGAATCTCGGCCGGATCAGCAAGAACTGGCCGAGATTCGAACTGTTAATGGGCAGACTGAATGTACCAATTTGATCGATCAATCAACTTGGGTACAACCAGCCTGCCGGATTCTCTTACGATTATCGCTAGCGGCTGCTATGGCCACTAGCAATAATCACTGTCTTCTCCCAGTGGGGATGGCTTCCCCCGCCCGCCCCCGGCCTCCCCCGCCAGGAGCAGACAATGGCCCGGCAGGGGGGACTGTCTGTGCTGATGGGGGAATCGTGCGAATTTCTTTCCTGCGACCCGTGGTTGCAGCAGGAAAGAATCGCACCGTGTACGGCTTGCCTTATACTTCCTAAAGTCAATGTTTTAAAGCAAACAGTCATTTGCAAAATGGCTTAGGAGACATAATAGAGGCAGTAGTAGGCTTATACAGGTTTATGAACAGTTTTTCTCCCATCAAATGTAATTTATGTAACGTTTTTGTTTTAGGCTTTATGCTGCTTGAAGAGAAAGCTCTTTCTTGCTTTTACTTTCATCGGTTTATGTTTGTTTTTCTATATTAAGATAGATGTCTACCCCCCCGGACTGTGTTCTCTTAGGTGCTTCCCCACAAATCTCTTCTGGTACATGTTGTTTGTGGTAGTTGGTGACTAAGAATCATGATTGTGTTGACGAGTTTTGTGGAGGGAGCTCAGCTGAAGAGAACCTCACGTGATCCTCGGGCCTGTTTTTCTGCCTTGTCACTCTGCACTGAGTCACCGCTGACACACACACAATGGAACGTCTCCACTCCCAGAGCCTGAGGAGAACCTTGTAACACCGAAGCAATACACTTATCCGGGACATCTGCCTTCTGTCAGTGCTACATTTAAATGCAGGATCAGCATTCGCTCTAAAACTATTTTTGCTCTCCAGAAAACCCTACCACCTTTTCTGAGGGAAAATACCAGTCTTGTGATCTCCTTCCAAACAATTTTGGCAATCCCTCAAATTTTTACCGGATAGTCAAGAATCCTTACACCGGTGGGAAACATAAAGCCTTTCTGAAAATTTAGTTTCAACCCAGGTCTCACTAGTGGGATTGCCCTTTAATGGTCAGCTAATCCAAAAAATGTTTCAGTTATGGATGGACACCTCCATAAGGCCCTTGTGTGCCAGTGACTCAAGCTGGCCATATAGTAGTAGATTTTCGATCAGTACATTTGATGATTTGACAAATGTTGTTTGATAGTACTTCATTAAAAAAAATGTGCTTCTAACTTTTGATTTTGGAGTGAGTGGACTTTTCCAAACGAAAACCACACACATTTCTAGAAATTTGTTTAAGAAAAATTTTCCACCCGGCTCCTTTGAATGTTCTCATCACTGCGGTTGAAAAACAAACGCCGATTAGACCCCGCTTGCAATTAGAATGTTGCTAAGACTAATATCTTACAATGAAATGTGTTTTACTACAGCACACAGCTGCTGCTTGTTGTTGTGCAGAGCCATTAATTTTGAATGACACCCCAATGCCCCCTTCACTGCAACACACCGCAGTTCATTGCCATGGGCATTGTGGTTCTCTATATCCTACCTGTTCTGCCTAACCTGTGTAAAAAAAGATCTGTATACTTACCTATTTTTAGTCCGCTCTGGTACAAAGAGAAAACAAAGGGGTCTTTTTTTTTTGGTTCGGACTTTAAAGGTAAACTGGACTGCATTATTTATATAAAATCCATCATATTATTAATGAACAAGGTTAAAAGACACATACAGTAGCTCACAAAAGTAAGTACACCCCTCACATTTTTGTAAATATTTTATTATATCTTTTCATGTGAAAACACTGAAGAAATTACACTTTGCTACAATGTAAAGTAATGAGTGTACAGCTTGTATAACAGTGTAAATTTGCTGTCCCTTCAAACTAACTCAACACACAGCCATTATTGTCTAAACCGCTGGCAACAAAAGTGAGTCCACCTCTAAGTGAAAATGTCCAAATTGGGCCCAAAGTGTCAATATTTTGTGTGGCCACCATTATTTTCCAGTACTGTCATAACCCTCTTGGGCATGGAGTTCACCAGAGCTTCACAGGTTGCCACTGGAGTCCTCTTCCACTCCTCCATGACGACATCACAGAGCTGGTGGATGTTGGAGACCTTGCGCTCTTCCACCTTCCGTTTGAGGATGTCCCACAGATGGGTTTAGGTCTGCAGACATGCTTGACCAGTCCATCACCTTTACCCTCAGCTTCTTTAGCAAGGCAGTGGTCATCTTGGAGGTGTGTTTGGGGTTGTTATCATGTTGGAATACTGCCATGTGGCCCTTCTGGGATAGCAGTCATGCAGACCAATTTGATGTAGTGTGTGGTGTATGGACAGAGCACTGGCAGGCTGACCCACCACCCCTTCAACCTCTGCAGAAATGTTGGCAGCACTCATAAGTCTATTTCCCAAAGACAACCTCTGGATATGACGCTGAGCATGTGCACTCAACTTCTTTTGTCAACCATGGCGAGGCCTGTTCTGAGTGGAACCTGTCCTGTTAAACCGCTGTATGGTCTAGCAGCTCAGTTTCAGAGTCTTGGTAATCTTCTTATAGCCTAGGCCATCTATATGTAGAGCAACAATATTTTTTTTCAGATCCTCAGAGAGTTCTTTGCCATGAGGTGGCATGTTGAACTTCCAGTGACCAGTATGAGAGAGTGAGAGTGATAACACCAAATTTAACACACCTGCTCCCCATTCACACCTGAGACCTTGCAACACTAATGAGTCACATGACCCCGGAGAGGGAAAATGGCTAATTGGGCCCAAGGGGCGTAATCACTTTTGTTGCCAGCGGTTTAGACATTAATGGCTGTGTGTTGAGTTATTTTGAGGGGACAGCAAATTTACACCGTTATACAAGCTGTACACTCACTACTTTACATTGTAGCAAAGTGTCATTTCTTCAGTGTTGTTCAGCTTAACCCCTTAGTTCCAGTGAAAGGAACTCTTAGGGCATTAGCATACCAAGACATTTTGAATTTCATGCTCCCAACTTTGTGGGAACAGTTTGGGGATGGCCCCTTTTTGTTCCAAAATGACTGCGCGCCAGTGCACAAAGCAAGGTCTATAAAGACATGGATGAGCGAGTTTGGGGTGGAGGAACTTGACTAGCCTGTACAGAAACCTGACCTCAACCCAATAGAACACCTTTGGGATGAATTAGAGCGGAGACTGTGAGTCAGGCCTTCTCGTCCAACATCAGTGCCTAACCTCACAAATGCTCTTCTGGAAGAATGGTCAAACATTCCCATAGACACACTCCTAAACCTTGTGGACAGCCTTCCCAGAAGAGTTGAAGCTGTTATAGCTGTAAAGGGTGGGCCAACTCAATATTGAACCCTACAGACTAAGACTGGGATGCCATTAAAGTTCATATGCATATAAAGGTGGGTGTCCCAATACTTTTGACAATATAGTGTATTTGTATGTGATGTTAAAGTGGAATTTCACTCTCCCAATCAACATTGATTATTTTTAATCCTCATGCTTCTAGCATTGGGGACAATGCTAGAAGCATGTCCCCAATGCTAGGAAAGTATATCATATTTACTTGCTTTAAACTTTTTTTCCCCACATTTGTTCCTGGTTTTCTGCCTAGGCAATTTATGTCATACACCCTAAGAGTTCTCAGGAGGGGAGGAGAGGAGGAGGGGTTTTCTCAGCTAAGCACACTCTCCTCCATACATGAGCTAATGAATTCCAAGAAGTAAATGCTACATGAATCATTTGCCCTTACTCAAGATGGCCACGGCTAGAAATGCTAGGGGGTGTTTTTCAAAGTGACTTCTCAACAATATAAAGCATGGAGATGTTGATGGATGGGTGAGTTTTCTTTGCATATTAAAAATGAATTTAACAGTGTTCTTGGTTTGTGGTGCTCTGATGCAGTGTAGTTACACTTTAATGAAAGTAATCTTTGTTTCATTATCTATATGTAGTTACCTTAAATGCCTGCCATGGTATTACTTTTTGTACTAGTGTTTTCATTGCAAATTGAATATTCTTTTAATATTGCCACTTACTGCATTTTAGAATAATATATTTATATGGGATTTGCAGACTGCTGGAGTAGATAAGTGCACTGCAATCTTAATTATGATCACTTTATTCATTCGATGACATATCCGCTGTCATTCTGAATCTATTTCTGAGAAGGAGGAAGTGTCTCATTGCCTATTACCTTACCCTGACTCCTGCTCACATGTCATTTACAAGCATTACCAATGTCACGTTGTATGCAATTGTCCAATTCAGTCTTCTCCTTTCTTTTAAATTATCTTCCTCAAAATAAACGGAAAAGAAATCAGATGTTTTTCATATGAAAACTAAAGAATTTCAATTTTTTTTTTCTTTTAGCAAAGTACTTAAAAGTCACTCTGTAATCCACCTTACAGGACCTATTAGTGGACTGTGGTGAGTCGACTTACCTATTGCTGCACAGGGTCAAACATTGGGCAGATCAAGGAACCTGCTGCCCAATGACCACTTTAGCATGGCCTACCTTCTTGTATGATATCATAGGCAAAGGGCCAACTTATCTGAGCATCTGCCTGCAGGATTATTTAATTTGTCAATGTGGGGCATGCCACCGTGCACTTAGCATTGGCAGGACTTCTTTATTATATATAATTATAATATGCACTAATTGTAAATACCTTGATGCTTATAATATTCAATAATAACAACAACTGCACTCACTGTATTGCACGTATCAATACCAAATCATGTATCGAAAGGAAAAATATTTTGCTGTCATTGAAAGTGCTTTTGAATTGCTTAATTAGAAATCACACAGAAATAATTCAATCAAGTGCTATCATAACACCAATAACCATACAAGTGCATATAAGTGCCTGGAGAGTTAAAAAAAATGACAATCCATCACAAATATATACCATAAAAAATTATCATCATAATAAAAAAATGAATAGATAACAAACAACAAAATTCAAATTCATAAAGTCTGTACTATCATGCAAAAAGTGTTGTGCGAAATCCAAAAATATTATAAAAAAGACAAAATCCCAACTGAAATGATGATGTTTAGAACGGTGCTCCACATATGTACTTCCTATTTAATTAGTGCTCCAGGTGATCACCCAATTGTGCTCCAAGCCAAGATGTAAAAAATTGCCTCTAAGGCTGGCCATACTTGGTCGAATTTCAAAAGAATTTTCTTTTGAAAATTTTATCTAAGAATTTTAGTTCGTATTTTGTGATCCAATGGTGCCACCATTGATTTCAAAATTCGGCCAACCAAGCCTTCAATTTAACCTCATGTTGCTACAGAAAAGAATTTTTGTGGCTGGGAATCTTCTTTTCTTTCCATGAATTTTCTTTTCTTGCACATGCGCGTTTCTTTTTCATTTCTCGCACGATTCTCCCATCATTGATTAGAAAATCGTTTGTTTTTCAAAAAATTTCCAACATGTCCGAAAAATCGGCTGTTGCTGCAGCCCACTAATGGTGCGAAATACGAACTAAAATTCTTAGATAAGATTTTCGAAAGAAAATTCTTTCGAAATTCGACCCGTGTATGGCCTGCCTTACCAAGCATGAACACCTTATTACAGGGTCTGACCTCGCTTTAGTGAGAACACCCCTCACTATGGGCATGGAACATAACTCCCATCAGAAAGGCCCATGTGGCGATTGGTCCCTTAATAAGGATCTCTATATCTCTTTGCAAATGAATTGTCCCACAAAACCATATGGAGCAAGAGAGGGAGAAAAACACTTAACGAAATATGGTTGGATTTGCCCCGTGAAACGCCTGCATTCCCATACAATATACAAATAAACATAAATTGCCCATGGGACTTTAGATGAGGCAAAACACACTCAATAATAAAATCAATAAAGTCAAGATTTATTGGTAAATACAATGTTTCAAAGATCAATCCATAATAGGTGTGAACATGCATCTATGCAACCCGATTAATTTCGTGACATAACGTCACTTCCTCAGGGGTTGATGCACACACAATTGTCTATAAATTAGAAATAGTTTAGGAATATATGACACACATAATACAATGTATTCTGTTATTGTAAAGATTGGGTATCCATCAAAAGGTGACCCATACTTACAAATTTGCAAGACATCACATGCTCATGACCTAACGGTAGTCGCTTGGAAATGTCTGACCCGGGAACTGTGGGTATGGGATAAGAAGGGCCCAGCATTGCAAACAGGACAAGATGGAATGGCGGGCATGGAGAGCAATCCAACAAGTCCTCCACCGTGATAGCTGTGAAAGATGTGTCTTATGTGTTAATATACATGACATAAAACTACCACCTAGGTGTTGACAAGAAAAAAATAACGTGTGTAAAGAATGGGAGATGTATGTGTAGTACATACATGAACAAGTGTGCAAAAAATATATATAACAAAAAAGGATAAACAATTAAAAAGTAAGAAAAATTTAACAATCAAAAAGGAGGGGGGAAGGGCAACCAACAACCAAACCCTCATGGCTCCACGGGAAAATAGTGAGTGTGAGTGACCTGCTAAATTGAGTGCAAAACCACATGAGGTATATTAATAGGTAGAATTAAAGTCAGGGCCAGTGCTACCACTAGGCAAACTAGGCAGCCGCCTAGGGCGCACTGCTGCCTAGGGGCGCCCAGCTGCTGGTCTCCTTCCGCGTCTGCATGCTCTGCAGGCTGCAGTATGTAACTAACTCCGACCGGTAGTATAATTAGAGGTGCAGCGCGGCACTGGAGCCAGCACTGGAGGAAGCAGAGCTAATGCTTCCTGTATAGCGGCGCCTTCTGTCACATGGGCAGGGCAAAGGGGGTGAAGTCATGGGTGGAGCCAATGGGGGCGGCAAAATTAGGTTTCGCCTAGGGTGTCAAAAATCCTTGCACCAGCCCTGATTAAAGTAAAAGTAATATATATATATGTATAGCTTAGTATGACTATACCTAGATATAAGTGGGCTATCAATGCAAGCTCAATGCAAAAAAAAAAAGTTGAATAACGACATCCAACTAAATAAAAATAGTTGAAAAAAGGGGAGATGTTGAGTGGAAATAACCTACCATGGTAAGACATGCTGACAAGGAGTGGGGAGTAATGTGACCGACTACCATGGAGAGTATGCAGGACTGATGCTTCCCCGCCCATCCTATTTAAATCTGTAGGGCTCAAATCGGACCCCTCCCAACATCAGGTGAAAACCACCCCTGGAGGGGGAGGGGGGAAGGAAGACAGGAAATCTCCACCATTCCCGACCAATTTGCAAGGAGGACAGCGCTGGTAAGCGCGAATTCTCTTGCTTTCACGCTTGACAAACCCGAATGAGCCGGTGTGGTTACGTCATGGCCAAGCTGCCAACGTGCGCCAGACAGTCACCTGACGTCGATGCTATCGGAGATCCTGCCCGTCAAGGGAGAGATGAGCGGGGAAATCCTATGAAGGAATAGCATCGCAGCTCCCAAGGCAGAAAAACCAGATGCGACCACAGGGGCACGAGCATTTGGCATGACTATATAGGAAAGTACACATATTGCATAATGACAGTGTGATATCCTAATGTTAGGACCTGCATGAGTAAAAGGGGAACAGCCAATCACTGGGGGGCGAAGGTCCGATTTTTTCTTTTTTTTTTTTAAATATGTAGATGCTGTAAAGTATTGTAAAGCCACACACATTAAAATAGGCCAAAACGAGGTTTAAAAATGCCTTATTTAGCTTTTTTAGTATCTCGTCTCTTCTCTTATTGTTACTCCTGTTTGCTGAATCATTTGTGGACATCATTTCCACCCTTACTTTGTTTCCCTGTCCAATTCTCCTGCATGCGCATGACGTCTTATACTGTCACAAGGTGGGAGAACCCGGCAGGAGAGGATCAGGGTACAGCATCGTGAGGCTTCCCTCTGTACCGTTCTCAGTGGAAGATAATACAGAAACTGCACCATTAGGTAACAGTTAATGGGCTAGACCATATTATCAATCCAAAATGTGTAATATCATGTAAGCCCGATAACATCCCTGATAACCATAAGGGCAAGGTCACAGTCCATGGCCCATAATAGGCACAGAGTGGACTCACTGCTTAATAAGTAGCAGCTGGCAGTGAACAAAACGCAGATATCAGCCAGCTCTTCAATTGTGGGCAACCCTCCCCGAGGACCACCATCCATCAAATTGGGTGTCCCAGGGTGGCATACCCACACTTGATATTGCCAACCACATTTAAATGTAAAACAACACTCAAGTATTCAACTAAATTATAACCAAAAAGTAAAACATGTATGATACCAACAGTGTGGCTCTAGAGAGCCTCTCAGTAACTGTGAGGAGACAGAACCAGAACCAGTCTTAGAAAATGCAGCCCAAACAGGCTACAGTGGGTAGGAAGCCTGAGCGAAAAACTCAGGCCCAGGTTGAAATGAAAATCTAGAGTTCAGGGCAGTTCAGTTCCTCAGCCATTGGGGACATCCTTGAAGAGTTGAGCTTGAAGACAACGGAGGGCCTGAGGGCCTTGTTAAGATGCCTGGGACGGTTGGCGGGGTGGCTGAGACAACCTTGGACGAGAGGATGAGGAGGATGGTGCTGCTTGAGATGACGGAAGATCCAATTGTAATTCCTGAAAGTGACGTCTCAGATCAGGCAAGGAAGATGCATGGAACTGGCAACCTTGATGGGAAAACGAGAACCCCCATCTGTATTTGATGCCATGGGTTTGCAGCATTTGTAGGTATGGCTTCAAGTTTCTTTTCTTTGCAATAGTAACTGGAGACAGATCCACATAAAATTGAAGAGAATGGTCTTGAAAGGAGAGGTCAGGATGTTCCCTCCCCGCTTCTGAAAAGCCTCTTTTTTGTATGGTAAAAGTGAAACTTTATAAGGACTTCCCTGGGAGGGCCGTCTGTAGGACTACGTGCAAGAGATCTGTGAATGCAGTCAAATTCCAAATGTTCTAACGGAATCTCAGGTGCCAATTCCTGGAAGAAAGCAGTGGCAGTGCCTTGCAAGACAGTTATGATCTCTGGAATCCCACGGACCCTAAGATTTTGTGGGCCCTGTTTTCAGAGTCTTCCAACTTGTCACGCCAACGCTTTTTACCATACTCGTGGGTGCCCGGCAGCATCCACTATCCCGGGAGCATGGAATGGTGCTTCTGCAGGGGGATAATGCTCTGTTATCCGGGGTTTCAGTGTCCAGGTCTTAGCAGCCATATCCCTCGATCGCACGCATGCGCCCCTTAACCCGTTCCCAACCAGCTCACGTGTATTTATGGGGGCATAATGGCTCCTCTGTGAGAAACCCTGTATGGGTACAGGGTTCCTTTAAGAGCCACTAGAGGGCACGTGCACCGATGGAGGGGCGTACGCATGCCCGTTGCACGGTGGGGGACCCGATGCGCTTGGCGATCGCGTGCACCAGCGCCAGCAAGGGGATTTGTGTATGTAAACACACAAATCCCTGTGCTGTCAGAGGAGAGGAGACATGTTGTTTGTCTCTTACTCAGTCCTATCCCCATACAGTTAGAACACACTGAGGCAACACACATTTAACCCCTTGATCTCCCTCTAGTGTTAACCCCTTCCCTACCAGTGTCATTTACACCGTAATCAGTGCATTTGTATAGCACTGATCGCTGTATAAATGTCAATGATCCCAAAAATGTGTCAAAAGTGTCCGTCGCAATGTGGCAATACCGCAAAAAATTACAGATCACCACCATTACTAGTAAAAAAAAAAAAAATAATAATAATGCCATAAATCTTTCCCATAGTTTGTAGACGCTATAACTTTTGTGTAAACCAATCAATATACGCTTATTGTAATTTTTTATCAAAAATATGTAGAAGAATATGTATTGGCCTTAACTGATGAAGAAATGTGTTATTTAAAAACATTTTTGGGGATATTTATTATAGCAAAAAGTAAAAAATATTGTTTTTTTTTTCAAAATTGTTGCTCTATTTTTTGCGTATAGTGCAAAAAATAAAAACTGCAGAGGTGATCAAAAAGCACCAAAAGAAAACTCTATTTGTGGGAAAAAGAGGATGCAAATTTTGTTTGGGTACAGCGCAATTACCAGTTAAAGCGACGCAGTGCCAAATTGGAAAAAGTGCTCTGGTCAGGAAGGGGATAAAACCTTCCAGGGCTGAAGTGGTTAAGACACACCTTTCACAGTTATCACGGTGGAGGACTTGTTGGATTGCTCTCCATACCCGCCATTCCATCTTGTCCTGTTTGCACTGCTGGGCCCCTACGGAACCAATACCCAGAGTTCCCGGGTCAGACATTTCCAAGCGACTATCATTAGGTCATAAGCATGTGATGTCTTGCAGATTTGTAAGTATGGGTCCCCTTTTGGTTGATAGCCAATCTTTTCAATAACAGAATACATTGTATTCTGTGTCATATATTCCTAAACTTTATCTACTTTATAGACAATTGTGTGTGCATCAACCTTTGAGGAAGTGAGGTCATGTCGCGAAACGCATTGGGTTACATACAGTATCTCACACTTCTTGGCCAGCGGTTTAGACATTGATTGCTGTGTGTTGAGTTATTTTGAGGGGACAGCAAATTTACACTGTTATACAAGCTGTACACTCACTACTTTACATTGTAGCAAAGTGTCATTTCTTCAGTATTGTCACATGAAAAGATATGATAAAATATTTACACAAATGTGAGGAGTGTGCTCACTTTTGTGAGATTCTGTATGTGCCACTTTGTGTTGGTCTATCACATAAAATCCCAATAAAATACATTTAAGTTTTTGGTTTTAACATGACAAAATGTGGAAAAGTTCAAGGGGTATGAATACTTTTTCAAGGCATATACATGATTCTGCAGTTGCGGGCAGGGGGCGCACGCAGGTGCCGCTTCTGCTATGATTAGTCACAGCAGAAGCCGATCAGCGGGTGCCAGCCAATGGATATCCACTGGCATTCGCCGATCTTTGAGAAGACACAACAGAACCAAGCTCTGCCTATGTAAACAAGGCAGAGCTCTGTTCTGACAGGGGGAAGGGATGGATTTTCTTTCCCTGCTAAGCAGGGAAAGAAAATCCATGACTTCCCTTAGTAAAAACACCACACATAGTATACACAAACACTGGCTAGGCAAACAGTTAACCCTTTGATCATCCTGTTTAACCCCTTCCCAGCCAGTGTCATTAGTACAGCGACAGTGCATATTTTTAGCACTAATCGCTGTATTAGTGTCACTGGTTCCCACTAAGTGTCAGTTAGTGTCAGAATGTCTGCCGCAGTCCCTCTATAAGTCGCTGATCACCGTCATGACTAGTATAAAATCTTTTTTTTTTACATTTCAAATTCCAGTATATATACCATAGTTTGTAGATGCTATAACTTTTGTGCAAACCTATCAATATATGCTTATTTTTTTCTTTTTCATGAAAAATATGTAGCAGAATACATATTGGCCTACATTTATAAAGAAGTTCGATTTTTTAAATTTCTTATTGGATGTTTTATACAGAAAGTAAAAAATATTGTTTTTTTTTGTTTTTTTTCAGAATTATCGTTTTTTTTTGTTTAAAGCGCAGAAAAAATAAAACAGTGGTAATCAAATACCAGCAAAAGAAAGTTCTATTTGTGGGAAAAAAATTACATAAATTTTGTTCGAGTACAGTGTTGCTTGACCGCACAATTGTCTGTTAAAGTAACGCAGTGTCATATCGCAAACAATGCTCTGGTCATGGGGGGGGGGGGGGTAAATCTTCTGGTGGTCAAGTGGTTCAAGTAGAACTATAGGCAACTTTTTTGTTTTTATTTTGAATAGAATAAGGGAGGGTTTTAACCCCTGTCAGGTTTTTTTTTCCCATCTGTATCCCATTGGAGAGATTTACCTTCACTTCCTGTCCCATAGCCAAATAAGAAAGTGAGAGGAAATCCCTGCAAATTAAGGGAATCCCCAGGTCACCAGAACTAGATTTCCCCTCTATTCCTGTTCTAGGGACAACCCAAAAATTGGGATATTTTTCTTTTAGTTTCACTTTCAGTGATAATGGTAAACAGGACAAATAGGGTGAATCTCCCTAACAATGACACAGAGAGCAATGCAAACCTAATAGGTGTTCTAATCCTTCTCCACTTCCTCCTTAATTAAAAAAAAAAAATTGGCCTTTAGTTGTACTTTCATTTCCAAAACCAAACCAACTCCTTTACCATACGCTTGACTTGTCCTGGACCAGGATCAGCCACACCAATGCCTAACACTGACAGGCCTTCGCTGGAAGATACCACCACCAACCTGTCATCCTTACTCAGAACTCATAATGCAATGCTTCATGCTGACTAGCTCGAAGTCTGGTTATTTTAATGTCTTGTCACAAGGTTATTATAGGTCAAAATATTGCTAATTTAGAAAAAATGACTTAGTGCAATGGAACAAAGATCAGCCCTTATGAGCTTTCCATATCACTGATTTGAAAAGTATGAAATCAGGCTAAGTTTAGCAATTTCTCCTCACATGACAATCCCTCAGAAGACACATGAAATTTCTTCCTCTTATTACTGTTCTAAAGGGATCATAGACATTAGATACCAATTGATTTATACTATAAATTAATTCATAGATAAATATATGAAAGTTTCAGAAATGTTTCTAGAGTAGAGATGAAAGTTAATTGGGGAGGGGCAATAATGATCATCACACATCTGACCACTTGTCCAGCAAGCCCAAGCCAACTATCACTTTAAGCCCGCCTTAGCCTAAAATGGCAAAATAGCTAAATTACAAATATGCTTTCTCATTATCTGGGCAGTTAGGGGTATTTTTAGATACTTTAAAAAAAAAAAAAACATTATTAGTGATTTGCATTCTGGTTGCGCAAGAGTCCATGATTTAATTCCCATCAAGGAAAGTAAAGGTAAGTAAAGGTAAGGAGGCCAGGGCAGCATCCCAGGCCTCCAAGAATAAGGACCTAGTTGCAGGGGCCAGGTGGGAGAATCTGTCCACAGGACAACTATTAGTCATGCATAAGGACGAGCCGAATACCCCCCCGGTTCGGTTTGTACCAGAACTTACGAACAGGCAAAACATTTGGACGAACACCGTTAAAGTCTATGGGACACGAACATGAAAAACCAAAAGTGATAATTTTAAAGGCTTATATGCAAGTTATTGTCAAAAAAAGTGTTTGGAGACCCGGGTCCTGCCCCAGGGGACATGTACAGTATCTCACAAAAGTGAGTACACCCCACACATTTTTGTAAATATTTTATTTTATCTTTTCATGTGACAACACTGAAGAAATTACACTTTGCTACAATGTAAAGTATTGAGTGTACAGCTTGTATAACAGTGTAAATTTGCTGTCCCCTCAAAATAACTCAACAAACAGCCATTAATGTCTAAACCGCTGGCAACAAAAGTGAGTACACCCCTGAGTGAAAATGTCCAAATTGGGCCCAAAGTGTCAATATTTTGTGTGGCCACCATTATTTTCCAGCACTGCCTTAACCCTCTTGGGCATGGAGTTTACCAGCGCTTCACAGGTTGCCACTGGAGTCCTTCTCCACTCCTCCATGACGACATCACGGAGCTGGTGGATGTTGGAGACCTTGTGCTCCTCCACCTTCCGTTTGAGGATGCCCCACAGATGCTCAATAGGGTTTAGGTCTGGAGACATGCTTGGCCAGGCCATCACCTTTACTCTCAGCCTCTTTAGCAAGGTAGTGGTCATCTTGGAGGTGTGTTTGGGGTCGTTATCATGCTGGAATACTGCCCTGCGGCCCAGTCTCTGAAGGGAGGGGATCATGCTCTGCTTCAGTATGTCACAGTACATGTTGGCATTCATGATTCCCTCAATGATTTGTAGCTCCCCAGTGCCGACAGCACTTATGCAGCCCCAGACCATGACACTCCCACCACTATGCTTGACTGTAGACAAGACACACTTGTCTTTGTACTCACCTGGTTGCTGCCACACACACTTGGCATCTGAACCAAATACGTTTATCTTGGTCTCATGAGACTACAGGACATGGATTACTGGAACCATGTCCTGTACTCTCATGAGACCAAGATAAACGTACTTATAGTGCACAGTTTTTCCTGTTACACCTTCCAAAAAGTAAAATTTTTGTCTCATCAGTCCAAAGAATATTTGCCTAAAAGTCTTGGGGATAATCAAGATGTTTTTTGGTAAATGTGAGATGAGCTTTTGTGTTCTTTTTGGTCAGCAGTGGCTTTGGCCTTGGAACTCTCCCATGGATGCCATTTTTGCTCAGTCTCTTTCTTATTGTTGAATCATGAACTCTGATCTTACCTGAGGCAAGTGAGGCCTGCAGTTCCATAAATGTTGTTCTGGGTTCTTTTATGACCTCCTGGATGAGTTGTCGTCATGCTCTTGGATTAATTTTTGTAGGCCGGCCACCCCTGGGAAGGTTTAACACTGTTCCAAGTTATCTCTATTTGCGGATAATGGCTCTCCCCGTGGTTCAGTGGAGTTCCAAAGCCTTAGAAATGGCTTTGAAACCCTTCCTAGACTGATACATGTGCATTACTTTGTACCTAATCTGTTCTTGAATTTTTTTAGATTGTGGCATGATGTGTGGCTTTTTGTGATCTGTTAGCGTGCTTCAGTTTGTCAGACAGCTTCTATTTATGTGATTTCTTGATTCAACAGGTCTGGCAGTAATCAGGCCTGGATGTGGCAAGTGAAATTTAACTCAGCTTTCCAAAAAATTGTGGTTAAAGCGGGGGTCCACCTATCTATCGTTATTTTTTTTTGGAGTTCATTCACAAACTTTTCTTCTCATGATTATCTACTCACATGTTCTGTGTAATAAGTCCGCCTGTGTCAGATTTCATTGTAAAGAATAACTTATAAAATTCACTGAAGGCGGTTTCCATCTTCATTGTGGGCATTTGAAGCCCACAAGCATGTATTTCCTGGATGCGGTGAATGCTGTGCTCCCAGCATTCACCGAGATGTTGTGATGACGCTGTTGCACAATGCATGCTGGGAAGCCTGAGACTAGCTCCCAGGGGACTGTGGGAGGTCTGGGAGAGGCTAGAAACACGCCTACTCCCATGGGAGGAAAACCAGGAAGTGCTAAGAAGATTAGAAAAAAAAAGGTAATTACGGTGATTTAAATTTTTTTACACAGAATGTCAGCATCTAGGCAAGGAAGAGAATGCATAGAGATAATGTTCAAAATTTGGGTGGAACCCCGCTTTAATTACAATTCATTCATGATTCAGCATGGGAGGGGGAAATTACTTTTTCACATAGGGCCAGACAGGTTTCAACAGCTTTTTTCCCTTTATAAATTAAATAATAATTTAAAAACTGCATCTTGGATTTACTCGGGTTATCTTTGTGTAATGTTAAAATTTGTTTGATGATCTGAATCAATTAAGTGTATGAAATATGCAAAAAAAAAATTAGGAAGGGGCAAATACTTTTTCACAGCACTGTATGTGCCACTTTGAGTTGGTCTATCACATAAAATCCCAATAAAATACATTTATGTTTTTGGTTGTAATATGACAAAATGTGGAAAATTTCAAGGGGTATGATACTTATCCAAGGCACTGTATATCAGTGTCTTTAAAGCTGAAGTTTTGTTATTTTTTGTGCTATGCAGCATCAGGGACATCACTTACCTTTAACAAAGTGTGTCCCATGGTCAGCTGGATTTGAGAGATTTGCGCCGCTCTTCTGCCCCTTCTGCCCGCCTCTTCCATTCATATAACTCATACTATTTTTTCCTAGAATGCAAAGTGTTCTGTGAATTGAGGACAGGCAGATAAATGATAGGATTCAGATCCTCCAATCACAGAACTTTGGATTCTGTGAATTTCACATTTGCTGGGGCTGATGTTAACCCCAGCAGTGCCAAAATATTAGTGCTGTTGGGAGGACTCATCAACAGCGGGGAGAAAATGTCTAAATTATGGCAGCCAGCCAGACATGGGGCAGACTTCCTTACCGGTGTGTTATGTCCCTGATGCTGCATAGCAAAAAAGAAAAACATATCAACTAAATTAAAGCTTTAAATATATCTAAAGGACATTTTTTTTGTAAGTTTTGGAGAGATTATATGATTAGAACCACTGTATGTTTGTTATTTCTATGTGTGCCCCCAGTGGGAAGACTGTCCTTCTCAGTACTGGTGATCATTGCCACAAGGACATAAAGTGATGGGAAATCCAAAATTAGATATTTTTTAGGAGTTGAGGAAAAATCTTCAACTGGGTACACAGATTTGGGCTACCTTCCTGTTTTTCATGAACCTCCAGAGGAAGCTGCAGTTTCCTTCGACTTCCAAAAATTAGCTGAAACTAAATTGGCCACTCTTTGTGTGTTTATAACTATAGAATGAATATCATATTGGGGTGAGGACTAGTGTGAAAATAGTTCAGAGGTCTCTGTGAGGCCCCTTTCACATGGGCCTGATCCATTTTTGTTCAGCAGGGGATCCTTCCACTGATCCCCTGCTGAGCGGAGCGGCAGGATGACAGGTCCATGTCCACTCTGCTCATGCAGAGCAGACACGGTCACAGCCTGGTCTGCTCTATGGGTAGCCTGATGTAAACGGACTGGTTGTCTGTTTACACTCAACTGCCCTCCGAACCGGCCAGATGGAAGGGAATGGATTCCCTTTTTTTTTTTGCCATATCGGACCGGGAGGTAGCTGGGTGTAAACGGACAGTAACTAAGGAGAATAGAGGGTCCGATCGGGTTCGGCTGATAAAAATGGCAGCCGGACTTGATCGGACCTCCCATGTGAAAGGCTTCTAAGTGTTGGCTCTTTAACCACTTGCCGACCGCCTAACGCACATATACGGCGGCAGAATGGCACGGGCAGGCAGAATCACGTACCTGTACGTGATCTGCCTCCCGCGGGCGGAGGGTCCGATCGGACCCCCCCCCCCGGTGCCAGCGGCGGTCGGCATTTGACTGGGAGCGTCGGGAGGCGAGGGGGAGACCATCCGATCGTGGCCCCCCCCTCGCGATCGCTCCCAGCCAATCGGAATCCTCCCCTGCCTGTGTGTAGTTTCACACAGGCAGAGGATGTGATGTCATCTCTCCTCGGCTTGGCAGTTTCCGTCCCAGCGCCGAGGAGAGAAGACATGTGAGTGCACAACACACACACACACACACACAGTAGAACATGCCAGGCATACTTTACACCCCCGATCCCCCCCCGATCGCCCCCCGATCCCCCCCCAATCACCCCCCCCCTGTCACAAACTGACAGCAAGCAGTATTTTTTTTTTTTTTCTGATTACTGCATGGTGTCAGTTTGTGACAGTTACAGCGTTAGGGCAGTGAGTATTACCCCCCTTTAGGTCTAGGATACCCCCCTAACCCCCCCTAATAAAGTTTTAACCCCTTGATCACCCCCTGTCACCAGTGTCGCTAAGCGATCATTTTTCTGATCGCTGTATTAGTGTCGCTGGTGACGCTAGTTAGGGAGGTAAATATTTAGGTTCGCTGTCAGCGTTTTATAGCGTCAGGGACCCCCACATACTATCTAATAAATGTTTTAACCCCTTGATTGCCCCCTAGTTAACCCTTTCACCACTGATCACCGTATAACTGTTACGGGTGACGCTGGTTAGTTCGTTTATTTTTTATAGTGTCAGGGCACCCGCCGTTTATTACTGAATAAAGGTTTAGCCCCCCGATCGCCCGGCGGTGATATGCGTCGCCCCAGGCAGCGTCAGATTAGCGCCAGTACCGCTAACACCCACGCACGCAGCATACGCCTCCCTTAGTGGTATAGTATCTGTACGGAACAATATCTGATCCGATCAGATCTATACTAGCGTCCCCAGCAGTTTAGGGTTCCCAAAAACGCAGTGTTAGCGGGATCAGCCCAGATACCCGCTAGCACCTGCGTTTTTCCCCTCTGCCCGGCCCAGCCCACCCAAGTGCAGTATCGATCGATCACTGTCACTTACAAAACACTAAACGCATAACTTCAGTGTTCGCAGAGTCAGGCCTGATCCCTGCGATCGCTAACAGTTTTCTTGGTAGCGTTTTGGTGAACTGGCAAGCACCATCCCCAGGCAGCATCAGGTTAGCGCCAGTACCGCTAACACCCACGCACGCAGCGTACACCCTCCTTAGTGGTATAGTATCTGAACGGATCAATATCTGATCTGATCAGATCTATACTAGCGTCCCCAGCAGTTTAGGGTTCCCACAAACGCAGTGTTAGCGGGATCAGCCCAGATACCTGCTAGCACCTGCGTTTTGCCCCTCCGCCCGGCCCAGCCCAGCCCACCCAAGTGCAGTATCGATCGATCACTGACACTTACAAAACACTAAACGCATGACTGCAGCGTTCGCAGAGTCAGGCCTGATCCCTGCGATCGCTAACAGTTTTTTTTGTAGCGTTTTGGTGAACTGGCAAGCACCAGCGGCCTAGTCCACCCCGGTCGTAGTCAAACCAGCACTGCAGTAACACTTGGTGACGTGGCGAGTCCCATAAGTGCAGTTCAAGCTGGTGAGGTGGCAAGCACAAGTAGTGTCCCGCTGCCACCAAAAAGACACACAGGCCCGTCATGCCCATAGTGCCCTTCCTGCTGCATTCGCCAATCCTAATTGGGAACCCACCGCTTCTACAGCGCCCGTACTTCCCCCATTCACATCCCCAACCAAATGCAGTCGGCTGCATGAGAGGCATTTTCTTTATGTCCTCCCGAGTACCCCTACCCAACGAACCCCCAAAAAAGATGTCGTGTCTGCAGCAAGCGCGGATATAGGTGTGACACCCGCTATTATTGTCCCTCCTGTCCTGACAATCCTGGTCTTTGCATTGGTGAATGTTTTGAACGCTACCATTCACTAGTTGAGTATTAGTGTAGGGTACAGCATTGCACAGACTAGGCACACTTTCACAGGGTCTCCCAAGATGCCATCGCATTTTGAGAGACCCGAACCTGGAACCGGTTACCGTTATAAAAGTTAGTTACAAAAAAAAGTGTAAAAAAAAAAAAAAAAACACATACAAAAATATAAAATAAAAAAAAAATAGTTGTCATTTTATTGTTCTCTCTCTCTCTATTCTCTCTCTATTGTTCTGCTCTTTTTTTACTGTATTCTATTCTGCAATGTTTTATTGTTGTTATGTTTTATCATGTTTGCTTTTCAGATATGCAATTTTTTATACCTTACCGTTTACTGTGCTTTATTGTTAACCATTTTTTTGTCTTCAGGTACGCCATTCACGACTTTGAGTGGTTATACCAGAATGATGCCTGCAGGTTTAGGTATCATCTTGGTATCATTCTTTTCAGCCAGCGATCGTCTTTCATGTAAAAGCAATCCTAGCAGCTAATTAGCCTCTAGACTGCTTTTATAAGCAGTGGGAGGGAATGCCCCCCCCCCCAACGTCTTCCGTGTTTTTCTCTGGCTCTCCTGTTATGACTTAGATTTCGCCGGATGTAAACAGCGCCATTGGGAAATTGGGAAAGCATTTTATCACACCGATCTTGGTGTCATCAGATGCTTTGAGGGCAGAGGAGAAATCTAGGGTCTAATAGACCCCAATTTTTTCAAAAAAGAGTACCTGTCACTACCTATTGCTATGATAGGGGATATTTACATTCCCTGAGATAACAATAAAAATGATTTAAAAAAAAAAAATGAAAGGAACAGTTTAAAAATAAGATAAAAAAATAATAATAATAAAGAAAAAAAAAAAAAGCACCCCTGTCCCCCCTGCTCAGCTCAGCGTCGGTCTGGCGTCAAATGTAAACAGCAATTGCACCATGCATGTGAGGTATCACCGCGAACATCAGATCGAGGGCAGTAATTTTAGCAGTAGACCTCCTCTGTAAATCTAAAGTGGTAACCTGTAAAGGCTTTTAAAGGCTTTTAAAAATGTATTTAGTTTGTCGCCACTGCACGTTTGTGCGCAATTTTAAAGCATGTCATGTTTGGTATCCATGTACTCGGCCTAAGATCATCTTTTTTATTTCATCAAACATTTGGGCAATATAGTGTGTTTTAGTGCATTAAAATTTAAAAAAGTGTGTTTTTTCCCCAAAATATGCGTTTGAAAAATCGCTACGCAAATACTGTGTGAAAAAAAAAAAATGAAACACCCACCATTTTAATCTGTAGGGCATTTGCTTTAAAAAAATATATAATGTTTGGGGGTTCAAAGTAATTTTCTTGCAAAAAAAAATTATTTTTTTATGTAATCAAAAAGTGTCAGAAAGGGCTTTGTCTTCAAGTGGTTAGAAGAGTGGGTGATGTGTGACATAAGCTTCTAGATGTTGTGCATAAAATGCCAGGACAGTTCAAAACCCCCCCAAATGACCCCATTTTGGAAAGTAGACACCCCAAGCTATTTGCTGAGAGGCATGTCGAGTCCATGGAATATTTTATATTGTGACACAAGTTGCGGGAAAGAGACAATTTTTTATTTTTTTTATTTTTTTTTGCGCAAAGTTGTCACTAAATGATATATTGCTCAAACATGCCATGGGAATATGTGAAATTACACCCCAAAATACATTCTGTTGCTTCTCCTGAGTACGGGGATACCACATGTGTGAGACTTTTTGGGAGCCTAGCCGCGTACGGGACCCCGAAAACCAAGCACCGCCTTCAGGCTTTCTAAGGCCGTAAATTTTTGATTTCACTCTTCTCTGCCTATCACAGTTTTGGAGGCCATGGAATGCCCAGGTGGCAAAAAACCCCCCCAAATGACCCCATTTTGGAAAGTAGACACCCCAAGCTATTTGATGAGAGGTATAGTGAGTATTTTGCAGACCTCACTTTTTGTCACAAAGTTTTGAAAATTGAAAAAAGAAAAAAAAAATTTTTTTTCTCGTCTTTCTTTATTTTCAAAAACAAATGAGAGCTGCAAAATACTCAGCATGCCTCTCAGCAAATAGCTTGGGGTGTCTACTTTCCAAAATGGGGTCATTTGGGGGGGGTTTGTGCCACCTGGGCATTCCATGGCCTCCGAAACTGTGATAGGTAGTGAGGAGTAAAATCAAAAATGTACGCCCTTAGAAATCCTGAAGGCAGTGATTGGTTTTCGGGGCCCCGTACGCGGCTAGGCTCCCAAAAAGTCCCACACATGTGGTATCCCCGTACTCAGGAGAAGCAGCTAAATGTATTTTGGGGTGCAATTCCACATATGCCCATGGCCTGTGTGAGCAATATATCATTTAGTGACAACTTTGTGCAAAAAAAAAAAAAAAAAATGTGTCACTTTCCCGCAACTTGTGTCAAAATATAAAACATTCCATGGACTCAACATGCCTCAAAGCAAATAGCTTGGGGTGTCTACTTTCCAAAATGGGGTCATTTGGGGGGGTTTTATGCCATCTGGGCATTTTATGGCCTTCAAAACTGTGATAGGTAGTGAGGAGTAAAATCAAAAATGTACGCCCTTAGAAATCCTGAAGGCAGTGATTGGTTTTCGGGGCCCCGTACGCGGCTAGGCTCCCAAAAAGTCCCACACATGTGGTATCCCCATACTCAGGAGAAGCAGCTAAATGTATTTTGGGGTGCAATTCCACATATGCCCATGGCCTGTGTGAGCAATTTATCATTTAGTGACAGCTTTTTGTAATTTTTTTTTTTTTTTTTTTTGTCATTATTCAATCACTTGGGACAAAAAAAATGAATATTCAATGGGCTCAACATGCCTCTCAGCAAATTCCTTGGGGTGTCTACTTTCCAAAATGGGGTCATTTGTGGGGGTTTTGTACTGCCCTGCCATTTTAGCACCTCAAGAAACGACATAGGCAGTCATAAATTAAAGGCTGTGTAAATTCCAGAAAATGTACCCTAGTCTGTAGGCGCTATAACTTTTGCGCAAACCAATAAATTTACACTTATTGACATTTTTTCTACCAAAGACATGTGGCCGAATACATTTTGGCCTAAATGTATGACTAAAATTGAGTTTATTGGATTTTTTTTAGAACAAAAAGTAGAAAATATCATTTTTTTTCAAAATTTTCGGTCTTTTTCCGTGTATAGCGCAAAAAATAAAAACGGCAGAGGTGATCAAATACCATCAAAAGAAAGCTCTATTTGTGGGAAGAAAAGGACGCAAATTTCGTTTGGGTACAGCCTTGCTTGACCGCGCAATTAGCAGTTAAAGCGACGCAGTGCCGAATTGTAAAAAGTGCTCTGGTCAGGAAGGGGGTAAAACCTTCCGGGGCTGAAGTGGTTAAACAGGTTCAGATAATTTACCCTCTATATCCAATTAGGGATATTTCACTTCCTGTTCTAAAGACACATCAGGAAATGAGAGGAAGTCTCCCCAACGTGAGGGAAATCCCTTCTTTGACATCTGTCAACAGAACAAGTGTTCCCAAGAAAGACATGGATTTTCCCTCAATTTCATTATTGATGACAATGGCCACTAGAAAAGCAAGAACAACCCAATAGGAGGGTGTATATTCCTTCTCTTCTCCATCCAAAACAAAAAGGTTTTGGCTTTATATGCACTTTGAAGGACAGCTCTACTTTAATGTTTTCCCTCCATCTACCTCAGTGAAGGGCGGGTAATAAAATTCCCACCGCCAACCCTGTTTCATCCTGGGACCCACAGCAAAAATACCAGGCTGCATCCAACAACTATTGATCATATACGCCACTTGCCCTATTAATTCCTTTAGCCGATCCATACTAATGGCAGCCCCAGCAATCTACAGCAGTACAGACCATGCCATATGTTACATTTTTATTGCACAAGAGTGTTTTTTTTAAAGTGCTTATTAATCTCTCTATGTATAGCCACATTATTGCTAACTTACTGTATCTGATGATTGGTCATTTTTTTAGCTGGAAATCCATGTATCATTAAATGTAAAAGAGAATTTTCAAAATGACTGTCATGTCATATTGGTCTGAGTTTGAATAATACTTAATAAGACTAAGTTATACTATGTATTCTGAGTCTGTACTGGTTTATGCCAGTTGTAATAGCAGAAGTTTGTCTGTCTGACGAATACTTTCTGCTCCAGTTATAAAGGCAAAGCAACTCTGCATAATTTTAATATGACCAAGAAATGTGAAGTTTAATTGTTTACAATTTTGTTCGTATTCTGTCCATCCTCCATTTAGGTGCTTTTTTGATTGGGACCGTGAGAATGTTATATGAATTACATCACATATATGAGTATATTATTGCTGATGTAGGCACCTGAAAAGCACCTTTTTGTTTAAATTGCTATTATTGACTGTAATGTATTTTAATATGTTGGTGTCTAAAATCTTTTTATTTGAAAATCTGTGATGAATGTACCAATGTATATATGAAGTCTTCAAAAGTAAAATGCCACAAAAACAAATATGATTAGTTCCTAGGGGCTTCATTTAGTTACTGTACCATGGAAACAACCATAGCGTCCTCATTCTAGCGATACAGCCCCAGTTTTTCAATCCTAAACAGCTGAGCCCTAGAAAAATTTATATTTTTCCCTAAATAGTTTACTTGTGTAAAATTTGGTTGCGTAAAGGATAAACCTTTTTAAACATATTGACAGGTATGGGTAGTTCCAAAGTTGAATTTCGTCTCTCATAGGTCCAAGGTATTGCTGCTGACTAAGGCCCCATCCTAATGCTCTGCAGACCCCAGCATGGTTCCTATTGACTGCTCCACATCACACCTCTTTTGATCATTTAAAAGTATGGGCCAGCATGGACAGGGGTGGGTATGTAATTATCCCTGTTAAAGCAAAACACAGACAGTAATTGTTTAAAACTTCAGTATCTAGCAGCCATTTTGGGTAAGCATGCCTCTCAGAGAGATCCAGGACGTCCCTCAGAATAGGGGTGATAGGGGTAGTAAAACCAGCAATTCTATGTGAGTATCACTGTGCAAGAAAAACATGACTGCAGGCCTACTCCACAGACCTGGCCCACACAAAGTAGATCCTGACTCAACCTTTTAATCCATCCACTAAATAAAGTCCATGACTCAACACTGCCACAACCTCTCTACACCATTACCAAAATATTTTTAAGTACCCCTAAATGTGCTGGCAAGTACCCCTGGCGGTACATGTATCCAAGGTTGGGAACGTCTGCCCTAAGGCAATCTGAAATTCCCTGGACCAACAATCCATGGTGTTATGTGTGAATGTATAAAGGGGTGACCAGCCTCTCCTCCAATTGTAATGTGACCGACCTTTCCTCCAATCTGAATTTTTACACAGATGACATTGCGTTGGATACTACAGACACCACTCCATGCAATTTTGTTTGAGGGATAGCCACTCTCCACAATATCAAGGGACCCATAGAGTTCACTTTGCTGGGATCCATGTATGGTTTTTGTAGTCCCTTCTACTAGATTGGATGATTTGTTTTGCAGGAAAAAAATGTGGCCAGTTAGAGATCTGTGTGAGGAGATGGTGCAGACCTTATAACAGGGCAGAGCAGATGAAAGCAAATAACATACAGTTTGGGTTAATACAGGTGGCCATTGGTAGCTATGACTTTGCTTTAAGCGGTAGTAAACCCAAATGCAAACATTATATTGCAGCTTACCAATTCTTCGATGTGATGGCTGCATTCGTTTTCTTTTTTAGGCTTTCTTTATTTAATTATCACCTGGTGATCCTGTCCATACTTCTGTTGTCTTTCAACAGAACAAGCTGTCCTGCAGATGTGGTAGTTACACGGTTGGGACAAACTATGTAACACTGACAGGGGTGGGTACAATAGTCAGCTTTTTTTTCGTTTATGTAAAACTTTATCCCAAAAGGAACAAAACAGTTGCTGTTAGGTCCCTTTCACACGAACGTTCTGATCGGGTTCGCCTGTCCATTTTTCAGGTGGACACGATCGGAACCTCCATTGTCCTCTATGGAGTGGCAGGTGTAAACAGACATGTTTCCTCGTACACCCGCTTATCTGCAAAAAACAGACGGATGGGGATTTCAGTCTGACTGGATCAGATGGCGGTTGGGTGTAAATGGACAAGCAGTCTGTTTACATCCGACCTCCCACAGAGGAGAGCGGGCTGCATAAGTGGAGTGGACACAGATCTGTCATCTGCCTGCTCAGCAGGGATCAGCAGACAGATTCCCTGCTGAGCAAGCGGGTTACACCCGGGGTCTGCCCCATGCGAAAGGACACTTACTGCTTAAAAATTGTTAGCTTTAATTAGTTGTTGTATCTAAATCTGCTACAAAATCTAACACTCCCCAAACTGACAATGCTGCTGTCCAAAGGGGTCTCAGTAGCTCCTTCATCCGAAGTGGGGGGGGGGGGGTTGCACTCTAATACAGTAGGTGTGTTACTATCTGGATCACCAGGTGAAAACAGAGGGGGGAAAAGCCTAAAAAAGAAAATGAATGCACCACCACATCTAGTGATTGGTAAGCTGCAATATGATACATTTTTGGTTTTGGGTTTAATTCTGTTTTAAGGTTGTCAATGAACAATAGACTTTTCAGAAGTACTTTTCTAAAGATATAAACATCACTGTTGGGTAATGTGAACATTTTGAGTCTATTTAAAACCCAACTCAAGCTAAACTTGGAGAACTTGTATGCAAATCTGAAGTTGGCTTCAAATCAGTTCTCTGCCCTGTGCTGCCCCACCTCCCACAAGGCCTCATTATGGATTGCTTAGGCGTGCACATTGCATTCTTCTGCCAGTCCTTTTCATACATAAGGCCCATTGTCTTTGGTTTTACCCCATCCCAGGAAAGAAACAAGAGACAGTTATTATAATTCTTAATTTTATTACAGGTTCATTTATTTCACGTAAGTGATTACAAACATTTCTGACAAATATATATTATTTTCCAAATAATACAAAAAAGATAAATATTACATATATAAAATTTGTTTGGTAAATAAATAGGACATAAATAGATACGTATATGTGTTAGCAGTAAACGCTTTGGATTACAACAATCAAGGTATTAATTACTACCAGATTCTTAATTTTTTTTTTTCATTATGACATTTTTTGCATAATCCACTTGATTTTAACTCCTTGACTGCCAGGCTGCGTGATGCAGTCACTCATTGAGGTAAGAAGGCACGTTGTAGGGAAGTACTTAATGCATTGCAAGGTGTCATAATACAGAAATTGATAAAAAAAAAAAGATAAAAAAATTATATATATATATATATATATATATATATATATATATATATATATATATTTACTGAATGAAGCAGCCAATCAGGCATCTGCAACGTATTAAAGCAAAGTACAGTACCCTAAATTGGTATTGTAATTTGGTTGATATGCATTATTGCATTGTTGCTATAAATTGGTGCACTTTGTGCATCAAAGACATAGTTGCAAATGACAGTAAATTTACTTGTAGCTGATTGGTCCACTTTACAACACATTTCTATGGCAAAGTTCTGAAACAATACATAACCTTGCTTATTAACTGTGTATCATGCCAAAACCATTTAACACAATGAATCAGACATAGCTTGATGTCTTCCAGCGACATGCAAGGTCAACAAAAAGTAACGTATACTTATAAATATTTATAAAAATCTCTATATCCTTAATAAAAAATCATATATAACAACTGGCCAATACACAGTTAATAAATATGCAACTTTGTTTCAGAAGATTGTGATTTCAAAAAATTGCTGGTGCGAGAAGGAACTGTAGCTGTCCCATTTTGTTTTTGTATATCAGGCAACTTGGAGGTCAGGGATTTATTTAACAATAAACCTACCTGACTGCTACAGGGCCCAGCGCCACTTTGGCAAACAAGCCAATAAGTGTATGAATCCACATTATACACAGTGTAGTGTATATAACCCAAGTAGTAGTGTATCTGTAGCCTACAGAATGATATTGTGGTGCTGTATTATAACACTGCAATGCATTGCAGGACCTACAAAAACATGAATATTTAAAAATTATTGCAGGAGTTCACAGGGGTATAAATTTGGGTTTTTCACAACCAAGATACTGGTCCACGCTGGTCCCATGCTCACAAGTTTAGGTCCAGCCCAAACAAGGGGCTTGAGACGAGGGGCAGTAAACATGCTAAATACCTTGCTTTGCTACATGATTCGGGGCCTCTTGTACAATAACACAGTAGAGGGAAGCCCTTACACAATATAATGGACCTGTTAGCTATGGAACCTTGCAGGTGCCCATATCTGAATAGTCTAACAACAGATATTCGTTTGGATGAGGGGAGGAGGGGTAATTTGTGCAAAAAGTTATGGTCTTTGAGCTACTATGTAGCCTTCAACTGAGACCACTTAGTCCTGAGTATCTGCATTAAGGCACTTGGAAAAGAGTCTTGAGATTGTTCTCTTCTTAGGAGGTGGAGGAACTTCACAGAATGCCTTGTTTCTTATTAAAGACTCAACTGATGTGCTGGTCTGATCACCAGGCTGAAATAACAAAGATTGATCGGAAGCTTTTTTCCCCTACTTTTCATGCTCAGTCAGAGACGGACAGCCTGTGGAAGATTGGCAATCTCTTGGTGGAAGTCACTTGACTTGACACCTCAAAGACGGGAGACTCTGACCCACTGCTATAGCACTCATTCTCGGTAAGAGAATTGGAGGAAGGTGTACGGAAGAGTATAGGGTTTGCGAAGGGATCTTGAGGAAGGGTTCCAGCTCTTGAGCACCGACATGAGCAACAGCGAGAGCATGAGTCCATTCCTTTGAGGGTGGAAACATGGCTTCTGGTCTCAAGAGGAGCAGGAGAGAAAAGCATGTCTGTTGAAGGTGGTGGAGATACTGAAGCAGCTCTGGAGAATGAAGCAGGATCTGGGAAGCCTGGTAGTGGAGGTGACCCTCTTCGCACTGGTACACCAGTATAGCTGAGGCTCTGGCGCAGAACTTGCTGGTGGGGAGTTCCGTGCTCGGCTGGGTGGTGGATGAAGTTGCAGCGAGACCCATATGGACACTCTCCGTACAAGTAGAACTTGTGGCAATACTCTGTCTTGTACTTTGGGTGACGGTTGGGCTCTCTCAGTTCCTGCTGCCCATGGGCAAACTGGCATTTGGAGCCGTATTTGCAGGTCCCCGTTTCAGAAAAGGTGCGACATAACTCTGTCTTGTAACGAGGTGAAGGAGCAGGAAGAGCAGGCAGGGGTGCCTTCAGTGGTGGGAACCCCGGAGGAGGAGGTAGTGCATTCCGGGGTCCTTCCGTAAGGCTAACTGACCGATCTGCTCTGAAGGGAGCACGAGGTGGTTCAAAATTCCAAGGGTCGCCGCGAGAAGCCCAGCGAGTTTCATCATACAGTTCAGGGGCACAAGAGTGTCTCCTCTGAGGACTGGAGAAGCTGTGGTCATTGGCAGTTTCAAAGTCTTCTGAGAGGCTTAAATTTCGTAGGTTCTGTAGGTCAAACAAGACACCAGATTTAGAACAAGGCCTAAACATGTCAGCAAAAGACGTTATCCAACATTCTTTTAAAATAGGAACTTAACAACTCTATATGCATTGTTACTTAGAATGTTTGTGAAATGTCTTTGTTACACCATGTTTCGGAGTCAAAGGTCACATATAGAAGAACCAGCAACTTCCTCTAGAGGAAGAACAGATGGCTGTGTGCAAATATAAAGGACGCATCTGTGCTAATGCGGAAATGGTTATGTTTGGGTTGATGATATGAAAGCACTTAAGATATCGAAGAGCCACAATTTGGGTGGGAACTCAAAAACAGGAAGCCACAAGATCAGAGGCCTTTCATACTTTTTACTAAGCCAAAAAAGTGCCCTCTGAATTTTCTCTCTCTCTCTGACATACTGGATCAAGAGTAGGGCAATAACCCCAAAAATGTTATCATTTTGAAAAGAAAAAAAAAAAAAAACTTGGTTGCTATTGGAAAATGCTCTAGCTTTGACAAAACAGACAAGGACAAAAGTGGATCAGATGCTCATAAGAACCAATTAGGATTAATCTTTCAAATTAAGGCAGAGCTTTGGTCATTCCACAGTGTAAGTTTTGTTGACGTATTTAAGTGTTGGCTTGTATCTCCTTGGAAAAAAAAAAAAAAGAGCATGGGATTTGCTTGCTATATAGGTAACGCACATTTTCTTTAATCTAGCTTTCTTATATCAGGTTTACAATTAATATATAGCACACACAACCCTGGACAGAAAGAAAGGAGAGCTGGAAATGAGTACAGTAGAGGGTTATTTAAAAATCTGAAGCCTAGGTTAAAGCTTGAAGCAAAAAAACAAGAGACTCAAAGACTACATAAGTTGCGTAAAGCCAGCCAGTTATAGGAGAGCAAACATTTGCAAGTTATGTGACCGGTTCAGGCCTCTCTTGCGACATTCTTCACCATGAAGGGCAACTCCCAAGAGATAACAAGCAGTTGCTAGCATTGAAAGGCCTTGTGATCCCTACAAAAAATTTTTTGCAATGGCTTGTAAAATATTGCAACTGTTTTTCTCTTTAGCAAAGAAACAGAGCAATCTTGTTGTGTGGAAGATGCAGTCAAGAAAAAAAGCTGTGGCAGATCATCTCTTGCTCCTGACATTCCTCCAGAGAAACTTGTTGGCCAAGTATACCTAAAAGCTGACCACATACATTACAATCTATTTGTACAATCTATGAAAGATCTACCAACAACTATGCAGCTCAAAAGCCTTGGAGAGGGATTAGGTAGACCCCTATGGCTGTTTGTATTTTGATAAATCTAAAAGGAGCCTGTATAGAGATTGTACAATCAAATTATTATGCGCCTGTCCAGCTTTAGTAACAGTGATTACAAAAACTTTTGAAGACCCATAGTTATGGATTAAAGGTAGATAGCCTTTAGAAGGTAAAGTGTGCAGATGACAAGAACTGAGTGACGTGTAGGAACAGAGTGGTGGAGGGGGGCAGGAAGGTGTAGCGGGTTACAAAGATTAAGTTATATGTAGGTTTACAACATGATTGACAGCACAGTGGAAGATGTGAGTGACAGATGGAACAAGAACAAAAACTGATGTACACAGTCCTGGCGGGGGAGCAACAACATGCCATTGGTGCTATGTTGTTTTGGTTTGGTTGGTCAATACAGATCTGAGCTTTAATGTCACCTGGCTGCAAATACAAACAGTTGCCTGGTAACAGACTGTAAGCCTTTAATTCCAGCGCACAGCTATGACAATGGCACACAAAATATCCCTAGCCCCTTTCTATTTATAACACAATTGTAAAACTCTCCTGCACTAAAGGAGTGGCGTGTACAGTGAAGAGCCGATCGGCAGCTCTGGTACATCTCAAAAGCGTTTAAGGAGTTAAAGAAAAACATGGAGCTATGTCTCAAGTTGTAGCTCGTCTGTTGTCCTTCTGCTAAGCATTAGATTTACCCCTGCAGTGGAAAATGACAGCTGGAATCTGACTATTTGAATATGATTGAGTGCTCTGGGTCTAGACAACACACATTCTATTTTTAAGCAGTTTCATGCATAAGGACAATTGTCTGATAAAAAAATAAATAAATAGGACTTACCTAAAACCCATGCCTGATAAAATTATTTATGTCCAACCCTGCCGTAATTGCTTATCTCCTTTCCCAGATGTACTTGTTTCTGTCTGCTAAGTTGACACCCATCGCCACATCATAAATTCAAACCTGCCTAAACTCCCCCCCCTATCACTGCCATGTTCAGGGTCACCTTTATGTCCTCTTGACCTCCTGATTCCTAACAGTCTTCCAAATGCACAAAGTTATCTTTTCATCTCATATCCGGTATAAAGGTCCCACCCTGCCTGATCTCCTTTGTCAGTAATCAGGCCGGCATTAACAGCTCTACCACAAAGCAGTAAAGTTCTGTTAAAAGTCTCCGAAAGTATCTTTTTAAGTTTCCTGAAGTTTGAACATACACATTTCTAGGCCTACAACAAAAGACTTTTTTGTGCCCTGTGTTTGTAAAAAAACAAAAACAAAAACAAAAATTCTGCCCATCATGAATCACCCAAGCCTGTCTTACCTGATAAATAGTGCGAATATCAAGGATCGTGGACATATTGATCAGAAAAAAGTGCCTGCTTCTCCGCCCAGTAATTTCTTGAGCAGTTAGTGCTGTTCTCCTGAGCTGTCTCCGTAGGCTTATATATCCCCCAAGCCCCTCCTCCCTCATTGCTGTCATCTATGAGGTCATTCCCTTCAGGGTGAAGTCCACAGAAAGGCAGGGGAGGGAGGGGTAGTGTTAGCTAATCTCTGTCAAGCTAGGCAAACAAGTCAGTCTCCAGCCAAGTGTAAGAAAGGGGAGGAGGAAAAAAAACTGATGGAGAGGAAAGGAGAAATCGAGAGGAAAATAGAAAAAAAAAACAGAGAACAGGAGAACAAGAGAGAAACTGAAGAGAGGAGGGACAGAAAAAGGTGGAAAGGGGTTAAAAAAAAAAAAAGAGACAGGAGAGAGAGAAAACTAAGGAGTGAAGAGGAGGTGGCAGAGGATAGTGGACAGGAGTAGAACGAGAAGGAGAGGAGGAAGAGAGGGACAAGAGTAGAGGGGGGAGAGAGAAAAGAGTAGGTG
This sequence comes from Aquarana catesbeiana, assembly GCF_042186555.1. Classification (NCBI taxonomy): domain Eukaryota; kingdom Metazoa; phylum Chordata; class Amphibia; order Anura; family Ranidae; genus Aquarana; species Aquarana catesbeiana. The sequence continues at coordinate 71,176,042 of NC_133332.1, forward strand.
AAAGGAAAGGGCAAGGAGGATGAGAGAGAAGAAGCTGAAGGATGGAGTGGAGAAAAGAAATTAGGAGAGAGGAGGAAAGGGGTAAAGAGGATAGGAGAAAGGTGAGGAGAATGGAGTAAGAAGAGGAAGGGAGAGAAAAAAGGGAAGAGATGAGGGAAAAGAAAAATGAGCAGAAATAGAGGACTAGAACAGAGAAGAGGAAATGGTAAGGAGAACAAAGGAGAGCAGAAAGAGGATGAGAGAGGAGAGGGAAACAAAGAGAGCAGAAGAAAGGGAAGAAAATTGAGGAGAGAGAAAAGATGTGGATAAGAGGACAGAGAAAATGGGAAATAAGAGAGGAGCACACAAAAAGAGAAGTTTGAAGAGAAAGAGTGCAGAGAAGGAGAGACAGAATAGAAAAAGGGGGAGAGTGGGGCTGAAATCTCAAGTCAAAATTGATGCCACTTAAAGAATTGCTACTGGTTGGAAAAAGAACCTAAGCTTCTTGACACAGAGTTCTTCCATATACCATGTGTACCCAGCGTTTTACAAAAACTTAATTTATCCAAGTGGATATCTATCCATACTTATAGGATTTTAATGGGCACTTGGTCTACTTGGGATGCACTCCTTATGATGGCATAGAGCTGCATTATCAGAGAGGCAACCTAGACAGGAGACCAGGGTCTGGTGGGTGTACAAGGCCCAGCTACAACCCTACTGCAGTAAGCTAAGGGGATAGTACAAGTAGCTAAAGCTGTGTGCTAGAAAACCATAATGAGCACAAGACACTCGTTATTGACTGCTAGCACACAAAAAGGACCAACAATGCTTACAATCAGTTGCATGAATTTTTAATTTGTTTACTGCTTCTTTTCCACATGAATTCCAGGCTATCCCTATCGGCTATCTCATACAGAGTTCAAAAGCTCAAGCTGAATTTATTCACTTGAATGAGTCAGAGCAGTGACTCCTCCCTCTTCCTTGCTCTCCTTGCCTGCCTGTTTTGATGAAATTAAATAGCTTCAGGTTTGCTCTGTCCTTAGAAAACCCAATATATACTGTAAATTTTGTATCATGGTTCACCCTGTGTTCCCTTTTTTTGTATAATTCCTTTATTTGGTATCAAAAACATACAAACCAGAACAGAAGGGGAAACATCCAATGTACATAATAATGTCCCAATAGAATACCTTGCATTTAAGGTTAGTCTGTAAAGCAGATACAGTATTGTTATGAATATTAGGAAAAAAACTGATATAAACATAATTTTATAAATAAGTAAAATAAAATAAAATTGATCCTAAACCTTTATAGCATTGGAGAAAGAGAAAGAGATGAACGCAAAAATAAAAAACAAGGACAAAAAAAAGAAAAGAAAACAAATAGAATAGTAAAAATGTGTAAAGAAAGGTTGTGTTTATTCACACCAAAGTCATCCATGTGACTTTGTGCGTGCTTATCAGGAAATTACATTCACTGTCTGCACTGTGAACCACATCTAATTAATCTCTATGGTGACCACATACTTGCTATACATGTTTACAGTCACAAAAGTGCAAAACTCCATGGTAGGATAGAACATGGCTGTGAGATAGGAAGACTGATTAGATGTGGTTCATAGTGCAGTCAACAGTACCCCTTTATCAAATTGTCTGCATTAAAAAGCAGTTTAAAAAATGTTCTGCTAAAAACAACCGCTAGAGAATTATAGGAGTATTCAATGGCTATGGGATGAAGTGTGGTGCATTTTGCATTCATAAATTTTAAAAAGGTAATTTGGCTATCCTTTTAAATATTAACATGGAGATAACGTTAGTTACACATTAAACATTAACTCAACTTGTGGTTGGAAACTTTGTAAATTGTATAAGCATTTACCTGATAAATTAGGATGAACACAAGTCATTTTATCTGTACAATGTCAAATATAGCCTATAGCCTAGTACACATGGGCCGAATGTCGGGCGACATCGACCGGTTTGATAAAGACGAGCTGACATTTGGCCTGTTTGTATGGCAGCCGATTCGACAGAAGCCAGACGTTTGGCCAGCTTCTGTCAGGCGTGCATGCTGGAAAACCAGTGCTCTCAGCCAATGAGAGAGCTGACTGGAGTGTTCTGGTGGGGGGGGGGCGAACACAATAGCTTAGCGAGGGAGATTGCTGTACTAACAATGGGTTGTTAGTACAGAAGCTCTGACCGGAACTGACAAAAAAAAACTGATAATGTATACAAGACTTTAGGCCACTTTCACACTGAAGCGGCTGCCTTGTTAACGGTAAAGCACAGCTAGTTTTAGAGGCGCTTTACCGTCGATTTAGCAATGCTTTTCGGGCCTCTAGCGGGGCTCTTTTAACCCCCGCTTGCAGCCGGAAAAGGGTTAAAAGCGCCCGCAACGCACCGCTGCCGAATCGCTTTGCAGGCGCTTCGGCAACGCTGCCCATTCATTTCAATGGTAGTGGCGTTTTGGGAGCGGTGTATTCACGGCTCCTAAACCGCCACAAAGATGCTGCTAGCAGGACTCTTTTTAACATCCCGCAAGCTCACCGCTCCAGTGTGAAAGCACTCGGGCTTTCACACCGGAAGTGACAGGAGAGGCTCTTTACAGGCGCTTTGCAGGCACTATTTTTAGCACTAAAATGCCTGTAAAGCACCTCAGTGTGAAAGTGGCCTTAGACAAAATAAGATTGTCTCTCAATAGCTCAATACCCCCCTTACTCACCGCCCTGCTGCATGAGTCCACCCTCAGTTAGCTCTGGTGTTGGAGTGTGTCTGAGCTTGCCCAGGTGGGTGGCATCACTGTTATCCTCTTCCCAACATGACAGGGTTTGGGCCTAACAATTGTCCACTCTGGCCCGAGCATGTGGGAGATCAGATGAATCTTCATACCATACTCCATTAGTGCCACAAAGTTAGGGGTTTGATAAACAGGGTAGGGGGCAAAGGAGCATGGATTGATTAGTACACCTTGCTGGGGCTGGGCTCTCCTGAATAGGCAAATCATAGTGTCTCTTTAAGTAAGCTCAATTACCAAAGTCTCAAGTGATCCTACTAAGCAGGTCCTTGTTTACATCCTGATAAAGGCTGACAACACTCTTTTTCTGTCTCCTAACTTTCCTTCTGCTTTGTCACCCTGTCACTCAGGCTTCTCAGGCTTCTGATAGGCACACATGCACGGTCCACTTTGGTTACCATTAGGAAACCTGCTGAAAAAAGCAATGCGGCCATTGCTGGAGTGCATGTAGACGAGACGGGGCAACGAAGAGCCTACAGGAGATCAGCAGGACTTAGATGCAATAAAGAACAAAAAAAATGTATTTTAGTTTTGGTTTTTGATTACATAGTGATTCAGGAAACGAATAATCTTTTAGCTGAGGTTTATATCTACTTTAAAACCGAACTTCTGCTCAGCTCACCTCAGGGTAACAGAGTGACCTTTAGAGAGGAATCAGTCCATTGTTTTGGATCTGGGTAATGTAATGACTCCTGGAGTGGAGTCAGCCTTATGTTCTAAAGCAGGGTAATGGAAAGACGTCTGGAGTGAAGTCAGTCCTATGTTCTAGGTCAGGGCAGAATAACATAGCCATTCTCAATCGGGGTGCCTCCAGAGGTTGTTGGGGGTTTCTTAAGAAGTGGGTGAATAACCTCCCATTTTATGGTGCCTGCATAGTTCCAGCACCAACACCATTTGGCAGAGCCAGCGGAATTACACCGGAGATCTTTTTAGCTGTCTGTAAAGCCTGGTGCCCATGGAAAGGAAAAAACTGAGCAGCTCACTAGGAGGTCTCTGTACTAACTATTCAATGTTAGTACAGCGATCTCTCCGCTGTGCTATTGTGTTCTGACAGGGGGACTGCCCCGCCGTCATAACACATGGCAGCCATTGGCTGAGAGCGCTGATCGGATGCTGATCAGCTGCTGGTTTTCCTGCATGCTCGTTTGACAGAAGCCAGTCGTGAGACCTGTACACACGGGCCGAATGAAGGTCGGTATCTATTGTACCGGCTGATTTTGGCCAATATTGGGCCCATGTGTACAGGGCTTTAGGGTGACATTTGGACTAACACAGCATGCTTGCACCCGACTTCCAATGTATAGGGCATTTTCGCAACTGACCGCCAATGAATTGGTTTTAGCATAAGTTCCTGAGACCTGGAAATAATTTGAAAGGGTTAAAAGGGTTCCCCTGGGATGAAAAGGTTGAGAAGGGCTTAAATTATCTCTAGGGTGGAATCAGTCCTCTGTGACCAGCCTTATCATCTTGGCCATCCTTTTAAACATCTCTACACATTCTGGCACCCAATGATTTCGAAAATCAGTTCCTTTTCATGGTGTCTTACTGTAAACGATTTTAACTAAAGGCATGTTCAGCAGGATGGAATATGGTGCAGGATGGGTAACACAGGCATCTGACTCTCCCGGAAGCGTAGAACGCAGAAGAGCATTACAGAGGCTGCAGCACTGGAAAAGAGGGATACAGAAGTCGAAAGCTGCAAGCAGTGGTAAGTCTAAAGCTCTTCTTTGCAGATACCTTTTATCTAGAATGTTTTAAACTTGACAGGGTCATTTTAAGGCCTCATGCCCACTGGGCATTTAGCCCCTAAGCATGAGATCCCAGCCTCTTCATGTGGGTGGAAGGCACAATACAGATATAATTCACTAATTAATGCAGCTCCCCCTCCTCTGCCACATTTGGCACTTTTTGGGGGGAGCGGGTACCTGGTTTTGATAGGTACCCGCTTCTACTTCCGGTCAGATCGCAGCTGTGATCCAAGCAGAAAGTCTGTCCCCCCTCCTTCCTCCCTCTGGGACACATCACTGGTCCCCGAAGACTGTGGGACCTCTCACAAAACACAGCTCGCGCATGTGCAGTGGGAAACCAGCTGTAAAGCCGCAAGGCTTTACTGCCGATTACCCTTAGTCAAGATGCCGGTGCCTGCAACCTAAGCTCATTGAAGAATGGGCTCGGATAAGGACAACGTGGGATCCCTGGACAGGTAAGTGTCCTTATATTAAAAGTGAGCAGCTACAATATTTGTAGCTGCTGACATTGAATTTTTGGGGGGAAACTGGAGCTCCTCTGTAATGTATTTTTTAAATGCAAGCAGTGTAAGTACTCGATTTGACCTGGCATAAGCCTCTTGTAGTCCTTGTTCAGAACAGCTGTAGTATTAGAGGAAGAATCAGTAGAAAAGAACCAATCAATTCATGTACAGACAAGAAGAATGCTGATAAGAGAAGAAAGCAGAATGACAGAGAGATGGACTCATCACTGTGCTGCTTCTTATTTCACTGTCCAGTCACAGGCTGGGGGCGGGTCCAGGATGACCTCGGTTCATAGGAGGTGGATTGAATGTTGTTGGCCAACAGCCTGACAGCATCTTGTAGTGGAAAAGAAGTACTGAGGGGAGAGCTCTGAAATAAAAGTGAATATTCCAACAAAATCTGTTTGTATTTCATCTTTTAATGGGCTAAAAATTTTATGTTGTTATTTTTGGATGGAGTTCTGCTTTAAATGCTTGGCCAAAGCCATAAGAGTAGTAATTAGTAGCACTGAGAGATTTCAGTAGTTTCTTGTTTTAAACAAAGAGCTGAGTTCTTTAAACTAGTTTAAATTTCTGGAAGTTTTTGCAAATTAGGTTATTTACGCTTTTACAAATGAATGTGTCCAATAAAAGGACCATTGTTGTGTATTATTTGTGTACAACTGTTTACCAACATAGTGACACAACACGCTGTTCTGCTTTCCACGTGAATTTTGAAATCATATTGCGTGTATTTGGGAAGTCAGGGCATTGCGAAATTTACAAGTTTAATAACCTGAAGATATGGGAAAAAAGTGTCTGTGTTCATAGCAACTGCTGCTGTCTTCAGTGACAGTTGTAATGAAGTGCAACTATCATTTTAGCTGAGATGCTGTGAAGACATCTGGAACGATTAAAGAGAGACCTCAACCTGAATGGCTGGGGCAACTGGGGGCGCCTCAATTGGCCAAGAAAAAAATTCCACCCCAACCACAGTTATAAGGGGTGCTTATATTTAGAGACATTTCATGTATGTTAAAAATAAAAATAATTTTATTAGCTATTCATGTCTTATGTGTTTAGGTCATAAACATAATTTGTGCTGTAATTCTTCATGTATTTTTATATATTTATACACATCTATTTTATTGAACCTTTAATTATTATTAATAATAATAATAATAAGAAAAATATTAAAAAAAGAAAAAAGAAGAAAAGAATAAATATAATAATAATAATATTATTATTATTTTTTTTTATTTATTTCTTTATTATTAAATTTATACATATCCCTGTGCATATAGTTCCCTTTAAGATTGCTCAAGGAATATTCTTTTTTCCATCTATTATTTTTTTCCCACCTTTTATGGTTAGTTTTAGCCCTGATGAAGTGGGTGATGTCAGGTCCCCGAAATGTGTTGGATATCACACTCAATTATTATTTGGAATAAACTATTTTTTTGGACTCAAATTTCCAGGTGTGGCGGTTCAATCTCCGCTGAGGATTTTGTCGGCATAACCCAGGGGTGCCGTTTTGACACCTTGGTGTGTGGAAGTTGCGTATCCACCAACCAGATGCCCTACAGGGACCACACCAGCACAAAAGTACCAGCAATTGGAACATAAAACGATCATCTATCTTTGGCTGCAGGTTTCGGTGCTATTGATATACCACCCCCCATTGCAGTGATAAGGTGTGATAGCACCATCTGACAGTGCCTCACATCTCACACCCCCTCTATTCACATTCAGAACCTTCTCAAAGTTCCCCTTCATAGTCTTGATGGCCATTCTCAATGACTGAACCCTTGTCTATTCACTATATCTCTCTGTGGCAGCAGTGATCCCTGAAAACTGGTCTGCTGATAAGTAAACTATATGTAAGTCCAATCACTAAAATGTAAGCATTATCATGATCATATGACTTTCAAAAGTCATTATCGATATATATAAAAATGGAGCTTTCATTGCTGTAAAGGTTTTTGTTCAGGTGCTTCAAGGTTTATGGTGACAACACTCTGCACCTGTCTTCCAATTGTGCTTATGTGTTGTCACCTTGTCACATGAGCTTCCAGTGGAAACCACAAATGACATACATTATGCAAACATAACCCACTGCTGTCACCATCAGAGAACTCACCAATGCCATGTAGATATCACTAGAGTGCCTGTAGACGGAAAGTGGCTACAGGCAATCAGTAGCATTGAGACACAACAAATGACAAAAAAAGGTGACGATAGGTATTTAATTTTAAAAAATGGCAAATGTTTAAGAAACACAGTGCTTTTGGAAAATAAATGTCATTCAGTTAAGGTTTCCATCTACTTTAAGGTATGAAAAAAAAAAGATTTTTTGTTTTTTTACACAAAGGGATGTATAGTTTCTAAAATTATGCATAGCCGTGTAAGCGACAAGCAGAGCTTAGTGGAATTATTTTTTAGGCACAGCAACCTTTCTAGAAGGAAACATACGTAGTTGTTTATATAGGCAGAGCACTGTACGATCTTCCGGGAAAGTGCTTATTTTCAGTAAGGACTGAGGGCGCTGCAATCAGATCCAGTAGACAGAGGACCACAAGTACTAGGGAGTTCTAGCATGTAGGGTGTGTGCTTCCTGGAAATCAAAGGATTGAGACATACAAGCCTGTTACACAACTGTGCTGCGTAGTGCTCTGCCAAGCCAAACATGGAAGTGGCCCTCCCAGTATGTGTATAAGAGGGACGGGCATTCTGCTAAATAGTACATCCGTTTGTTTTAAGGGAAAAGCTCACATCACAGAGCTGCTTAGTCTAAAGGAATGACTTTGGCCTGTAGGCTATAAACCATCCCAGATAACACAGACCAAAGCACTTAGGTGATTATTGAGTGTGTCAAAGAGGAGTAAGATTAAACGAGCTATTATATAATGAGAGCAAAGTCCTGGGGCACCTAAGCTGTAGGCAGATCGTAAAAGTGTAGCGCTACCCCCACAGGCGCTTCTGTAGCTCAACAGGTTCTTTCTCAAATTTGGTTGGGTGGGAGGGTGGTCACAGTACTACTCATGGAGCAAATTTTGTCCGGTTCATCAGGAACCCTCTATAATTCCCACTTTGAATGGTCAGTCCAACTTTGGCCAATGATACCCAACACAGGATTAAAACCAACTTTTCCTTCAAATGTCTGGCCATTTTTTCCCTATTAAATATATAAGCAATAAGTTGCCACACAAACTCTCACTACATTTCTCACAAAAATAGGCCCCCCCCCCCCTCCTAAGAACAAAGATGAAAAAGCAACATGGAAGAAAAAGTGATTTTCCTGGATGGTGATATATAACATAATTAAACAATATATACTACCTCAGATCCTCCACCCACTCTAGACAATTAAAATTCACCTCCTTCAATCCTTCTTTAAATTCATACAATCAATGCCTACAAATTTTTATGGTGCTCAAAACAGGCCCAAAACACGCCATCCTCCATAAGCTAAAAAAACTATGGTGGAATGTCACTCCCAGACATGACACTTTATTAAATAGTGGTCCACACAAGTTCTTGACTGGTGTAGACACAGATCTACCAAGAAGCGAATCTCCCCAGAACAATGTGCCTTCCCATCAACAATGAACATGCTCCCCCTGGCGCCTGGAGCTCCCATTGCCAGAACTTTTCAAACACCCCACCATAGCTCCCAACTGGCAGACAAGCCTTTACCAACTACACCCCCCCTCTTCTTCCCCCCTTTTTCCTATCAGGTTGACATCTAATCAGATGTTCCATGACCTTGACCTCCCACTACTTGGGTAAGTCTGTACTATTAACCAGTACTCAGCCCCCCTATTTGAGTACTGCATGACTCAGTTGTAACACAAATGCCTTTCCCAGGGCAGCCATCAGAAATTTTGGGGCCCCTTACACAGTTTTAGGCCTGTGACCCCCAACATTCTCCAGGGCCCGCTCACTGGTCGTCCCACCGAATCCGCCAACAGGCCATCCCACCGAGTCCTTTGGTGCACCCACTTTTATTTTAACACTCTTACACCTTTGGAGACTGGAGGGATGGATGGTGCTTGGCGTGGGTGGCAATGCATTGTGGAGAATAGAGGGATGGATGGTGCTGGGTGTGAGTGGTGATGCATTGTGGAGTCTGGAGGGATGGATGGTGCTCGGCGTGGGTGGCGATGCATTGTGGAGACTGAAGGGATGGATGGTACAGGGCATGGGTGGCGATGCGTTGTGGAGACTGAAGGAATGGATGGTGCTGGCCGTGGGTGGTGATGCGTTGTGCAGACTGTAGGGATGGATGGTGCTGGGCATTAGTGGTGATGCATTGTGGAGACTGGAGTGATAGATGGTGCTGGGTGTGGGTGGCGATGCGTTGTGGAGACTGGAGGGATGGATGGTGCTGGGCCTGGGTGGCGATGTGTTGTGGAGACTGGAGGGATAACTGGTGCTTGGGAGTGGGTGGCGATGCGTTGTGGAGACTGGAGGGATGTGTGGTGCTGGGCCTGGGTGGCAATGTGTTGTGGAGACTGGAGGGATGGCTGGTGCTTGGGAGTAGGTGGTGATGCGTTGTGGAGACTGGAGGGATGGAGTAGCTGCTGGGTATGGATGAAGATGATTGAGTTGCATTGTGAAAATGGATGAGGATGACTCTGGGTGGGGATGAGAGTTACATAGTGAAGAGGCTCTCCAAAATATAACTCTCATCTGTACCAGAGTCATCCATTTTCACAATGCAACTCAATTATACCAGCTGGTCAGCCTCAGGGTGTCCCATCCAAGGAGATAAATAAAGTCCAAATAAAATCTACAGGCAGCACAGGGGGCACAGGGGGTACAGGGGGGTACAGGGGGCACAGTCAGCAGCACACTTTACATTACCCTCTATGCTGCACTCTCGGATCTATCTGCATGCACCTGTTATTGCTGTGTCCACGTGCAACGTCAACGAGCTGGCCACTCCCCCTGTCCATGTCCCAGCCAATCACATTGCAAGCAAACCCAGCAGCAGCCAGCAGGCTCCGCCTCAGCAGGGAATGGATGAGGAGCGAGGGCTGGCCACGATCACCTGCTGCTAGGGATGTTGTCTGAAAGACGGCGTTGGCTGGTGCTTGGGTAGCGAGCTTGTTAAATTTCATTACTGTGTGCAGAATACTTACAAAATGCGGGGGGGGGGGGGAGGGGTTGCTGAGGTGAAAGTGAAAGTAGGTGGCGGAGTCTTGTCTTGTTTATGCTTCTCTGCAGTGGCACGCAGATTAGCGGCGGAGCTGGTACAAGATGAATTTCATGTTCTGCTACAGGGGGAAGCGGGCCCTGGCCGGCCGGGCCCCTAGAGACACTGGGGCCCCTTACACTGCCTGTGCCCCCCTGATGGCGGCCCTGGCCTTTCCAGTGGGCTGGCTAAACACTCTCTCTGCCTGTTTTAGAATGTTAACTATCTCCTACAAATCTTATATTAGTAACAGGTATCAGGATCCTGGCTATTAAAGTGTTACCCATGGGAAAAGAGCCTCAAACCTGTTGCACTCCATCTACCGCTCCCTCCCAGACCCCATTTGGAGGCGTGGCTCCTCATTGGGGGGGGGGGGGGGGCGTGCCTCACATCCTCTGGTCCTCTCCAGCCCTGACCACTCCATACCAAAGGAACCAGCTTTTTCCTTTCTTGCCTCAATGCTTTGCTCCATATAACAAACATAAAATCTGTACAGGTCTACATGATCAATGCAGCAAGTCTTGTATGCCCACATTGTGAAAAAAGCCCATTCCCACCTACATTATAGCATGGCTCCACTACACTGATGATATTAAACAAATGGAGGACGTTACCAGCTTTATTACAGGACCAACTCAAAATTCTGGACCATCTAGCTCTATTGGATAACCTTCTTCTTCACAGATGATTACAGATGCCACCTTACCGACCCAGTCCCCTTCTCGGTATCTAGCTGATAATGACCTCTGAGTCCCTTTTTTACAATGCTCACCCTCAGGCTGACTTTCCATATAATCCCCTGTCCTCCTAACCCTCCCCTATCCTCACCCACGCCCACAAATACCTTCCCTCCACCTTCAGTTCAACAGCAGGGTTCCCTGGCTACCACCGTAATGTACCCTCTCTCCAAACCTTTAATTCAATTCTCCTATTGACTCAATTTCAGTCCCTTTTTCACTCTGTTTGTGAGGGTGGCATCTATCCTTAACCCAAACATCAAATTCTCCCCCCCCACTGTACTAGTTTTCTCTCTTGGCCAGGTCCATTCATTGTTATGCCACGTACACACGATCGGAAATTCTGCCAGCAAAACTCAGATGAGAGCTTTTTGTCAGAAAATGCGACCATGTGTATGCTCCATCGGTCTTTTGTTGGCGGAATTCCAGCCAGCAAAAGATTGAGAGCATGTTCTTTATTTTTCGGTCAGCAAAAGTTCCTATCCGAAAATGCGATCGTCTGTACAAATTCCGGAAACAATTCAACGCATGCTCAGAAGCATTAAACTTCATTTTCTCGGCTCGTTGTAGTGTTGTACGTCACCACGTTCTTGACGGTCGAAAGTTCAGAGAACTTTTGTGTGACCGTGTGTATGCAAGGCAAGCTTGAGCGGAATTCCATCGGAAAAACCATCCAAGTTTTTTCCGACGGAAAAACCGCTCCTGTGTAGGGGCATAAGAATGAAAGCTGAAAAGCTTTCTGAAAGCTCATGCTGTTCACCTTGGTCAAACTAACGAACACATCTTACCCTAATACACAACTTCAATTTAAGTCATGTATCAATAATCTGCATAGAGAATATTATGGCCTGGAAAGCCAATTCAGGTGACTCCAGCACATCATCTGACTCTTTAAATGTAGACTTTACACTTTGAACAATATGATTCTTGTACACTCTATTACTGTTGGATGCTGCTTTTAAAAATATAGAATGTATAAAATGCAACTGCAATTCAGGAAACAATGAAGAGGTGTGAGTGTAGACTTGTAGATGTAAACCCTAACTAGATGGCATTAAGTTTGCTATGTGGATCACAAACAACTGAAAGTTTGCAATACTTATCTTTTCTTTTCATTCTTTGTTGCATCCCAGTGCTGCTGATCTCTTTAAGGGTCCATGCAACCACTTTCTGTTCACATGCATGCACTCTAGTGATAGTTAAATGGTTTCTCTTAGGGAGGGTTTGTTGATGGTGGTCATGGTGGACCATGTCTGCCCAATGTGTGTTGGAAGTTCCACTTTCATATATGTTTTGCAACGTACCACATTGCACAGTATTATAGTACCCTGCGTTGTAGTGCGCTGCATTGGAAGCTCTGCTAACCTATTACATCAGACCACACATTTGTGAATATCTCCATTGGAAGCCTGTGTAACAAGGTAGGCACACAAATGGGAGACAGGGAAAGGGTATTGTCACCCTGTAACAGGAAGTACCTAAACAAGGACTTTCATGGCAGAATCAACAGGTATTGTTTTAATAAAAGCTGCAGATTTTATATGAGATTTTAATGATTTGGGTTACATACACTTCAAAACGTTTGTTACCCCCAACACTTCATATTCCTGATATATGCCTGCTGTACCATGTACTTGTATGAAAAATTATCCTGTTCTCTTTGTATTGCTTCCTTTATGTGAAATCCCTGGTGTTCCCGCTAGTTCTCTTGCTTTCCTATTAAAAACTGACCACACTAAGCAGGAGAGCACATTGTGGTCAGTTCTCTAGCTATGCTGGAAACTCAGTCTACTTTCCTTCAACGATCAGACTTGTCCTGACACGCCTCCGCTGCACAGCCATTCACTGGGAAGCTCAGTGTGATGCTGCTTCTCCTCCCCCCCAGCTCTTATGCAGCTGAGGGACAAACAAAGGGAATGTGATCACTTATAAAAAAGGGAAAAAAGGTATTTATATATTTTTTTTTTATCTATACAAAAATGTTGTGTCTTTCATTTCCTTTTTAAACTGAATGGGTTGTTTTACAAGGTGGTCATTTACAATCACTTTAAGGTAGTTTATGCCCATGTATACATTTTGTATATGCATTTAAAAAATACAGATCACAAACTCCACCTAACACACTCTTGCATTTTGCCATCAATGAAATATGATTTAAGAGCTGACTATCATACAGAACATACTGAACTTTTTCTGCAAGAATAGAGACATCTGGGAATTTTACAATTGCAAAAGTAAAAATCCATATTCCGTCACATACCTAAGAACTGCGCTGTTCTCATTTTCCAAGTCTAGAGAATTCACCTTTATAAAGACATGCTTTGTGGAAATAAATCTTCATGTGAACCAGCTGCACAATGAATTACAGGTCACTCCAAGGAAAAAATGTAATTACATTTGAACAAATATATGAATTTTGGAGATGATCAAAAGAAAGGTGATACAGTAGTGAATAATATTTCAAAACAAATAGTTGATCATCTGTCTGAAACTTAGGCAACATGTACACTGCCCACCCCTAAATGTAACTCCTGGCAGCAGAAAAATACTAAACTCCGCAAAAAAGCAGTACCGTGTTTTTGTTGCGATTCCCCTTGCGGTTTTTGCCAAAAGCCTCATGCTGACGCTTTTTTTTGCAAAGCCCCTGCACACATAGGCTTTTATCAGAATTTAGGAACAGCAGAGTTTAAGGGCAGTAAAACGTCCCTCTATTGAATGCAGAAGAATCGCGTTCAGGAGAGGAATGTTTTGCCAAAAAGCGCAAACGCTGAAAAATCGCCGCAAAAGCGCGGTACTGCTTCTTTGCCGAGTTTAGCGTTTTGCTGCTGTCAGGAGAGTTACGTTTAGGGGTGGCTAGTATAAATGAGGCCAAAACGTTCCTCTCCTAAATGCGATTCTTCTTCATTCAGTAGAGGGATGTTGAACTGCCCTTAAACCCTGCTGCTCCTAAACTCTGATAAAAGCCAATGTGTACAGGGGCTTTGTAAAAAAAAAGCATCAACATGAGGCTTTTGGCAAAAAACGCAGAGGGATGTTTAAAGGAGAAGTACAGCCAAAGCTCGTTTGGCTGTACTTTTTTTTTGTGGATCACAGGAGTGCAGTTCATTCTGCACTCCTGTGACCCGTTTTGAGCAGACAGTGGGCTGAAGACCGTTGTCAGTTGACGTCACAGAGCTGGTCCAAACTTGGACAAGATTGCGACAATGAAGTCGGGATCCACCAACATGCCTGAACCGGCACCCGGCTCAGCCTGTCAGTGAGCCAATGAGAGCCCGAGCCGGCCGATCCCGCCCCTCCACAGACCTGCGCTTCAGTGAGCGTGGGGGGGGGGCAGAGCAGAGAGCCGGTGACTGACAGCGAGCAGCTCTCTGCTCAGGGATCTGCCAAGCAATCAGTGGTGTTTGATCGCTCAGTTCTCAGTGTTGAGTTGAGTTCAGGGGCTTTGGAAAAAAAAAAAAAACGCCCTAAACTCACGTTTAGGAGCAACAGTGTACATGAGGCCTTTCATAGATGGAAGTGACAGAATTACAAGTTCACTGTCTCATTTTTCCATACATAGGAACTAATACTGAAATTTAAGCTTGCACAAAAAAGGGATGTAAATATCATGTATCATAATTTCTCTTTAGCTTTAGTAAGTTAAAGCAACCTTGTTGCCAAAGTACAGGAATTAAATCATTGGCATTGTGTAAAATAGACTTTCCTGTACGCAGAGAGGGAAATCTTCACTGTCTTTGACAGTTACGTGCACCGCTGCTATCTGACACTTCCAGATATGTCAGTGGGCACCATGTTTCCCCCTACCGACTGCTAAATCACTATAAATCACTGCACAATACTTGTCTTTCCTGGCAGTATTTGGTCCCATTCATGCTAAATGTTGTTAATGTAATCAGTGATCATGTGTTAAGGTAGCCCATTGATTTGGAATGGGCTGGCAGTGCACTTTAACTCACAAATATATAGCCTTTATTTCTAAACAAGGGCACCACAACTCAGGGTATGGGAGGGTGAATCTAGAGGGGGCACAGACAGCAAAAGAAACTTGCATGATTTAAATGGAGAGTGATTCAACTCAGAATTTGGCTGCTTTACACCCAACTCAAATACAAAAAAAAAAAATCTACCCTTGCGTTGGGGCCCTCCCACTGCAAGGGTTAATTGCTCATTTATTTGGGGGCAGAAGGATTAGGAGTAAATACTTATCTTACTCCTCACTCGAGTAGGTTCCTTCCAACACTGAGACTGGTCCAAATCTTTATGGACCTTGCTTTGTGCACTGGTCCAAATTATTTGGTGTAGGGGGGATTATGGTGTGGGGTTGTTTTTCAGGGGTTGGGTTTGTCCCCTTAGTTTCAGTGAAGAGAACTCTTAAGGCATCAGCATAGCAAGACATTTTGGACAATTTCATGCTCCCAACTTTGTGGGAACAGTTTGGGGATGGCCCCTTCCTGCTCCAACATGACTCCACACCAGTGCACAAAGCAAGGTCCATAAAGACATGGATGAGTGAGTTTGGGGTGGAGGAACTTGGCCTGCACCAAGAGTCCTGACCTCAACCTGATAGAAAACCTTTGGGATGAATTAGAGCAGAGACTGTAAGCCAGGCCTTCCTGTTCAACATCATTGCCTGACCTCATAGATGTGCTTCTGGAAGAATGGTCAAACATTCCCATAGACACACTCCTAAACCTTGTGGACAGCCTTCCCAGAAGAGCTGAAGCTGTTATAGCTGCAAAGGGTGGGCCAACTCAATATTGAACCCTACGGACTAAGACTGGGATTCCATTAAAGTTCATGTGCGTGTAAAGGCAGGCGCCCCAATACTTTTGACATGTATGGTGTATGTGAAAAACAATGCAGTAACCATAGACACGCGTTCACATAGATGCAAAGTGGCTAAGGAATCAATAAAGCAGTGCTTGCATCAGAAGTTTATCACACAGGTGTTTTTTAGTTATCTAATACAGTCGTCTAGTTTCACCGGTAGAAATCTTCCCAGAATGAACTGAGATCACACCTGAATTAGTCAGAACTGCAAGCTGGATTCCTGTAATAGGCTCCCTATGTCACCATGACAATACAATCATGTGGTTGGTGTATAGATGACTGTATACCTGGCTGAACAGGTAACAATTGTAGCAATCCATTGCCCGGCAGCTGGAGGGAGAAGAGGCCGAGGGAGGCTGGATGAGGAAAGTAGAAGGAGTGATCATACTTAGCTGCCTGCTAATCCACCACTGACTCATTCGCTGACCTCTTTCCTATTCTACAATACAAACAGAAGAGTGAAACTGTGCAGTTTTCTGTCTCCGAAGCATGAGCCAGGCCTGTCTGAGGAAACTGAATCTGACTTGCAGATTTGATGAATAACATGCATGGGTACAATGCAAGCATGTGATGAGCACAATGTACACATATAAAATATGCATATAATGTCACCAGAGAAGGTTTTGGTTTTGTAGAGCAAGTCCAGGCAAATTGGTGAACTTTTGCCTTGGAAGCATTTCATATAGTCTCAAATTTAAAGACAAAATTGCCCATTTTTCTTTTAAACCGAGTTTTATGCAGTTCTAATGGCCCCCTTAAGTGCTATTCATTGTTGCAAATCACATTTTTCCATACATTTCTGCACTGGACGCTATAATACAAAGCATAGCAGTTTGTGCATTTAGAATGGCACCCCAACAGACAACTACATGTGTGTCCATCGGCACACCATGAAGCACTACATGCATACCTCCCAACATTTTGAGATGGGAATGAGTGACACCTACTAGCAAATGTATGTAGGTATAGGACACACCCCCTGCCACACCCCCTTAAAGGAGAATTAACCAAAAAAAAAAGGTTAATTGAATCCACAAGGGACTTTTTTTTACCACTACCATTCCTTTTCTATTGGCTTATAAAATTTACAAATGCAGCAATATATAATTTGGACGAAAGGTTTAGCACTGGGAAACACACACTATATAGATCAGACCAAAATGAGGGACAAATCAGGGGGGAAGAGGGACAGAGGGACATTGCTCCAAATCAGGGACAGTCCCTCAAAATCAGGGAAGTTGGGAGCTATGCTACATGTGCGTTGTGGAGAACCGTGTCACAAAAAAAAGCACCATGTACATTTTTTTTATTGTCCTTTAACTGCATGGGCAACCCATTCCAAATAAATTGCTTCCTTAATGCAACGCATGTTAACATGATATACTGCGTGCATCTGAAGGGGGGTTAAGCATGCTTTTCTCAGATTTCTGCCTGGGAATGCAGCTTCTTCTCACATGACTCTGAGCAATCTCCTTCTCCTGCACCACTGTGTCTGGGTTCTAGAAGGCAGGGGCGGATCCAGAGCCTAGTCTCGGGAGGGGTACTGCCAGAAAATACATTTTTTTGGGGTAAATTCAATGGGGAAATGGCTGGTGTTAGCGTTTCAATCATCACGGCACCATGTTTGTTAAGGTGTCAGAATGATTGAAGCGCATTATTACTATTATTACATTGTTATAAAAAATGAAATGGTTCAACTTCCCATAGAATCAGTGGGACCCCCCGAGTGTGTCACTTGCCACTGTCACCTGCCACACGTTGCGGATTGTCACTTGCCATGTCGCCTGTCACTAGATGCGAATTGTCACTTGCCACGTCCCATGCCACACATTGCGGATTGTCACTTGCCACGTCCCATGCCACACGTTGCAGATTGTCACTTGCCACGTCCCATGCCACACGTTGTGGATTGTCACTTGCCACGTCGCCTATCACTAGATGCGGATTGTCACTTTCCACGTCCCATGCCACACGTTGCGGATTGTCATTTGCCACGTCCCATGCCACACATTGCAGATTGTCACTTGCCACGTCCCATGCCACACATTGCGGATTGTCACTTGCCACGTCCCATGCCACACATTACAGATTGTCACTTGCCTGCTATAATTGTCTCTGGCTGTGTCCCAGAGTCAGGCTTATTCAACTGGTGACCCCCGTGTCCAAATCACGCTCTGATTGGCTGTCCGCTGCCCCCCTTGTGCCCAGATCATGCTCTGAATGGCTGGCCGCTGCCCCCTGTGTCCTGTGACAGTGAATAAACTCATCTCCCAGAACAGCGCTGAACGCAAGCCACACCCGCCCCTTCGACAAGCACCACCTACCCGAGCCACCACGGGCTGAGCGCTGAGTGTTGGCCCCGCCCCTCCCAGCCTGCACTGACATCATTGCTGGGCAGGGAGGAATGGGCTGGCTGCTGCCGCTGGGAGACCGGAGAGAGATAGCAGAGCACACAAAGTGCTCATCCTGAGCAGACATGTCAGCGCTACATCCTGCCCCAGGGGCAGCAGAGAGATGATGTAATCTCTCTGCTGCCATGGCTGCCTGCACACTGTACAGTGAGGGCGGAACTGTAGGGATGCAGGGCGGGCGCTGGGCGGTGAGAGATGATGTTACCTCTCTGCTTCCCTGCCCGCCGGCTCCCTGATTGGCCAGCAGCCGCTCACACACTGTCACTGAGCCACACAGCTGCTCACCAATGGAGCCGCCTGTGCTCTCAGCCGCGGAGCCGCCCGCCGGCTCTCTCACCCGCAGCAACGCTTGCCCGCCCACTCACTCACCCACATTCTTGCCACGTTGCCCCCCCCCTGGATCCGCCCCTGCTGGAAGGAGTGTTGAGAGATTACTTTACTATTTCTTCGCTTTTTATCATCCTCTGCAAACGTGCAAGTTTCGGTAAGGATCTATTTTTCCCCATACCAGGAGGCACACACGAATCCAATGATTTGCTCACCATAGACCCAGCCGGTGTCTGGAGTGAACTAGTAGCTTTTGATAATGTCTCATGATAAGGTTGGAAATAATAGGTTGGAGTTCTACTTAAGTTGTTTTTCATTTTATGTATAATATGTGCGTGTCAGTTGTAAGACGTAGCTTAAGTCTTTCCAGATGTGTCCAGCGTCATGTATGTTGAAATTATACTGCTTGTTACCTTATATGGAAATTTGCTCAAACTGATGCTTGTGTAACCAAGCCTTATAAAAAGCCCCAATAAAGAGCCGACAGGTTCAGTTGACAGTACGGGACCTTTAAGGCTCGGATCTGATGTACAGAAATCTATATTCTGTGTCTTATTTCTTTGATAGCTAAATTTGGCAAAGCAATATAAACTAGAAGCAGTTAAGTTGAAAACTGCACTTAACATTTCTGGCGCCCGAACAGGGACACACCGATGACACTTCAAGAGGTGGATGAATTGGACTGACGGAACAAAAGGTCAGGCATTCCGGGAACCACAGATCAAAAAACCTGCGCAGGTAAGAAAAAGCTTTATTTTTCTTATATTCTGTGCTCCCCTGATTTGTGCCTATCCGTTCTGTCAGTTACGGTTCTCCTGGTTTTAAAACACCAGCCTCTGTAGTGGTGAGTCTAGAATTACTGCATATTGTGGTTTATATTGCTGGAATTAATTGTTGTTTGTTGTCTGTCTGTCTTGTTGAGAAAGTGAATGAGCCTTGCCTAGGTTGGTATGAATTGAAAGAATATCATCCCAATGAGCAGTAGAATGCGTCCTTAACCTCGCAAGAGGACTTTGGGGGTCTGCCGCTTAAGTTTGATATTCAATTTAATTCATAAACCATAGACGGGTTGAAAGTATAAGCCCTGTCTGCTCCATAAAGCAGGGATAAGAGTGTATGAGAGGGATTCCCAGATACAGGGGGAATGAGGTCTCCATAAGCCCGGAGATCTAGTCGGATACCTGGTCACTTAAAGGAATGCTTGTATATGTGTAGCTGTCAGTCTGGTCATAATATTTGTGAGTTGGCTAGCATATAAAGTAATTCGATTTCAGAAATCTCATCCGGAGAGGTTTTTAGTATTCTGGCACCCTAGGAGGAAGGCAACGAGGAACTAGTGTAGCTTTTTTAGTATTTAGTACTGTACACTAAGTGTCCCACACGCTACCTAGGCACGGACTGTCAGAATGGGCCAGCAGAACACGAAACCCCGTCAGGGAATTGTGGTGCATTATACGGTGCCACAGATAATTAAGGACATCTATGGGAAAGATGAAGCATAGGACTTAAAGGATGTCCTTCGTAAATTTAAGGTGAAAGGAGCAGCGGGTTTAGACCTGGATGTATGGAGTGAAATAAAAAGGGACAGACAAGGAGAGGTGTTAGAGAAGCAATGGATGCGTCAGGTTCAATGCTTAATTAAGGTCTCAAATAGAGCAAAAGAAGAGGGGTGGAAATATAATTCAGATTGTGATGGTTGGGATATGAAAGACAGAAGAATAAAAAAAAAAAAAAAAAAAAAATGTTGAAATTTTAAATAATCTTAGTTCAGCCATCCCACCCCCATATACTGACATAGTACGTAAACTACACAAGATATATCCTGAAATTGAGGGTAGAGGATGGGTTTTGTATAGCAAAGCCAGCTGCTTTCTGTAGATTTGTGACACAGTTAATGAATACACATGAAGCAACTTGGCAGGATGGGGAGGATTTATGCAGACATAAAATGACTCTGACCCTGTTTAAACTAGTTTATGACCGACCTGCAGACCGAGCTGAGGGGGGATGGCAATTTAGAGACAGGAGGTCAGACACATAGACTCAAGGGCCCCTTTTATTGCTAGATTAGAAGCTTTCTCTCAGGCAAAACAACAGGAGAGAGGGTCAATATCACTCATGAAACAAATGCCAGGACAGACTGTATCAGAATTTTACTTATCTATGGAAAGTATGATGGCAGATGAGGGATTGGATTTGGCTCTGCCAGTCACGATCTGAGCCTTCAATAGACAGTTTATGGAAGGATTAATTCCACAGATAAGTGAAAGACTGAAAGCCTGCATACCACCCTTAATTTGTTGCGATTTTTGGCAGAAAAAGGTTGCAAGGTTAATAAGAAAAAGTTGCAAGTGTGTCAGAAAAAGTTATCTTTTTGGGACATTGTATATCACAGGGTACGAGACATCTCACTGAGGAGAGGGTTCAAGTGATAAAGGAAATGTTACCCCCACGGAATTTCAAACAATTGCATATGTTTTTAGGTATTGTGTCATATTGTAGACAATGGATACCACATGCTAGCGCTTTGATGCAGCCATTATACGATTGTTTGAAAATTGTACCGTATATGCTTACAGAAGTAGCTTATGAGTCGTTTGTCACTTTGAAAAGGTTGTTGATTTCTGCCCTGGCTATTGGTATTCCAGATTACACCAAGATATTTTATTTGTACATTGCTGAAATCACTGGACACGCCACAGGTGTTTTGACACAGGCACATGTAAAACAAAGATCCGTTGCTTAATTTTCAGCAGCATTAGATCCAGTGTCCAGAGGTTCACCGTCTTGTGTACAGGCGGTAGCAGCGGTGTCGATAATCCTAGATAAGTCATCAGAAATTGTTCTAGACAATCCAGTTGTAGTGCACACCACACATGAGATACATGCAATCTTGTCTCAGGTACAGCCCAAACACATTTCAATGGCTAGGCAATTAAGGTTACAGTGTACTTTACTTTTACCTCCAAATGTTACTTTTCAGCGCTGTACAACTTTAAATTTGGCTACCTTTTTGCCTCTTCAGTCACCAGATTTGGCAAGGGGGAATAATAGTGCTAATAAGGAAGAAGAAGAGGAAGAAAAAAAAAAATTCTCGAGAACTTCTGATAAGAGAGGACATTCTAAAAACAATGGACTTTTTAGTTTTTTTGACTACTGATGAAATAATTTATCCATCAGATATGTTGCAGTTTTTATATATCATTTTTATGTGACAGGACATGTTTATTATATCAAGATGAGATATTTTTTACACATCATTTTTTACATTCATATATAGTGTATTTTCAGAGTTGAAAGGGTTAAACATCCCTACAATAGAGTCATTCTAGTTAGAAGGAACATCTGGTGATAATTAAGACAGAGTACATTTTTTTTTTTTTTTTTTTTTCTTAAAGGTACATGTTACAGATACACCAATTTTAAATGCTGAGCACACTTTGTACATAGATGGTAGTAGGTTTGCTGATGACAAGGGTAAATATCACACAGGGTATGCCGTAGTGACTGATACACAGGTGATTGAAGCACAGCCCTTACCAGCCCACATGTCAGCACAAGAAGCAGAATTAAAAGCTTTAGAACAAGCCCTAGGATACTTAAAAGGACGAGAAGGGAATATTTACACTGACTCTGCCTACGTTTATGGCGTAGCGCACGATTATGGCCATATATGGAAGGTTAGAGGTTATCTGACAGCAGCAGGTACACCTGTAAAACATGGAGAAGGGATTAAGAGAGTTCTGAACAATCTTCAAAAAGGTTAAACGAGTGTCCATTATGAAGATAGCGGCACACACGAGCGCAAAAACAATTGAGGCAAAAGGAAATGCATTTGCAGATTTGACTGCAAAACAGGCAGCTCTAGGGGAAGGAAGCCCTGAAACCTTAGCAGCGGTAGAGGTGAGTATCCCAGAACCAACATGGCAGCAGTTGAGTAAATTACAGGAGCAAGTAGGGGAGAGCGAGAAAGATAAGTGGGTCAGGATGGGAGCAGCACCACACCTTGACAATGTATGGAGGGAAGGAGGCAAAGTATGCCTGCCTGCCTCTCTGTACCCAGCAATGGCAGCGGCAGTTCACCTACCCACACACGTCAGTTCCAATTCCATGTATAGGATTGTGAACCAAGGATGGCTCGCCCCTGGATTCAGTAGTACTGCAAGAAACTACTGTGCAGCCTGCCAAATCTGTCTCCTGAATAACCCAGGATAGAGAGTAAAAACCCCACGTAAACACCAGGTCCGGGCCCAATACCCCTTCCAGAGACTGCAAATTGATTACATACAAATGCCTAAGAGCGGCCCCTTTGAATTTGTCCTCGTGTGTATCGATTTATTCTCAGGTTGGCCCGAAAGTTATCCAGTAAAATCAGCTACAGCAAAAGTCACAGCCAAGAAACTGATTACTGAGTTAATACCTAGGTTTGGTCTTCCTGAAACAATAGAATCAGATAGGGGGATACACTTTACAGGAGAAATCATGCAGAATGTGATGACCATGTTAGGGGTTCAACAAAGTTTCCACACCCCTTATCATCCACAGAGTTCAGGATCAGTGGAAAAAGTAAATGGGACAATAAAGTTGAAAATACAAAAAGCTATGCAAGAGTTAAACAAGCCATGGCCAGAATGCCTGCCTTTGGCTTTGTTCTCTATAAGATACACTCCAACAGGGAAAACAGGATTGTCCCCATATGAAATACTTTTTGGGAATGCACCTAGATTAGGTCTATACTTTCTACAGAGTATGCAATTGCAATGTGATAGTTTGACTGCATATGTGATACAATTACAACAACGTCTAACTAAGATCCACAAAAGTGTGTATTCTTCTCTTCCAGACCCTAACTCAATAGCAGGTACACATACACTGCTATCAGGAGATTATGTATATGTTAAGAAACACACCAGAAAGACATTGGAACCTAGATTTGAAGGTCCTTATCAAGTGCTTTTGACTACAGCCACTTCAGTGAAATTGGAAGGAAAAGCAGCCTGGATCCACGCATCACACTGCAAAAAGAGTCTTGAACCGAGAGAAACAGAATGAAGATTCTTCTATGATAATAGTGCTTGAATGTTTTCAAATGTTTGTTTATACATGGACTCCGGGTATCAATGTAACAGTTCATGAAAATAGTACTGATCTTAGATGGGTAAATCAGGATAAGAGTATAACACAATATCATTACTACGAATGGTATTTTGTACTAGTAAGGAAATGGGAAGCACAACAGGAGGATATATACAATGGCAACATTATGGTTTCAATATAAAAATAGAAGACGCTCTACCCACCATCTTCGAATCTTCTCTATTAACTCCTATTCCTAGATCTTGCATAAATGTTTCGGTATTACAACAGAAAACAAAAATCAAATTTAATGTAACTTTTCCCCAGCTACCAGAATGTAGGTATCGCCGAGAATGGTATGATACAATTCTCGGGGCTGCAGGAACTGGAATGGGAATAATGAATGGGATACAGATGGAAATGATACAAAATAAGTGGAAATGTGCAGGAAGTCACATAGCTGATAGTTTAATAATTACAAGCAAATGGTTACCTACAACATTCGAAACACAAATTAGCTAGGTACAATTAACTAAATATCTCAATATTATGGTTAATCACACAGCACTAGCTAGTCTGGAGTTGTGGAAAGAAAATCAGGAGTTTATAAACATTACTTAATGTGCTTTTTCTACACTATCTTATCACATTCAAATCGCACTTGGATGAACTATTTCAAGGGTTTAAATTTAGAAAGTACATGGTTTGAAGTACCAGGAAAAGAAGTTGAATGTGAGGAAAGATGGTGTGCTGGAAGGTTTGATGTATACAAAGTGGAGGAGGTCCAGGTAATGTGTAAGTTAATAGTGATGCCACTCCTGATAGGAAAGGATCTACCTGAATTTTGGTATTCTGAGATTTATGGACACTATGTAGATACACAAAACATGACTCATGATCTAAGTTTATGTGTTAAAACTAATAAGGGAATAGTCTGTGGAAGAAGTTCTCCAGTCTATGAACTTTGCTTATTGAAACATCAATCTAACATATGTAAGTTTCAGAGATTACCAGCAGGTGTAGGAAACAGATTTATGGAGATAGGAACACAACATATTTGTTTAGTCACAAATGATCAGGAAACTATGGAAAGTTTAAATAAAACGGCCCCTTTTTCAGGATGTGTAAAGAATGTTAAAATGCTTAAATGACAAAATGACACTTTCCTTTTTGAACCAGATGCACATAGAATATTTAATCTAGAATGGACGGTAGATAATCTTACTGATACTACTCCTTTTATAATATCATTAGAGCTCTTACAGCAAATCTTAAATGAGTCCGAAATACTTAGAAAACACATAGAGACACAAGAACATACCCTTCAAAATAATCTAATATCTGCGGTTATAGATAAAGGGAAATTAATACATTTATCCTCACAAATAAGAGATGAAACAACACATCATTGGTATGATGTATTTGCTGGATGGTCACCCACTGCTACGGCAATTTTTAATTGGATGCTCAATCCGATACTTAATCTAATTTTAGTTTTTGTACTGCTTACTGTGATAAACTGTTGATTATATAGGAAGATTAAGGTATGAACAGATAGAATGGAAAGAGAAAGGTATTAGGAACTCCAATGACAAAAAGGGTAACTTGACATCACCCCTTTTCTATTCTCTTTGCTTATAAGATGCTGGTATGGATTTGAGGGATGAGGGTAAATAAAGAAGACTTATCCTCCTCTGACAACCCGCGGTCAGGGATAGTACTCTTTGAAGTATCAGCTGTTCACTTGTTTGCAAGGACCCAGAATCGTGGAGGGGATGATGTCAAAGGGGGAAATTGATAAGGTTGGAAATAATAGGTTGGAGTTCTACTTAAGTTGTTTTTCATTTTATGTATAATATGTGCGTGTCAGTTGTAAGACGTAGCTTAAGTCTTTCCAGATGTGTCCAGCGTCATGTATGTTGAAATTATACTGCTTGTTACCTTATATGGAAATTTGCTCAAACTGATGCTTGTGTAACCAAGCCTTATAAAAAGCCCCAATAAAGAGCCGACAGGTTCAGTTGACAGTACGGGACCTTTAAGGCTCGGATCTGATATACAGAAATCTATATTCTGTGTCTTATTTCTTTGATAGCTAAATTTGGCAAAGCAATATAAACTAGAAGCAGTTAAGTTGAAAACTGCACTTAACACTCATTTACAGTGCTGTGTGGCTCCACACAAGGTGACGTCTTCCCAGAACTCAGGGCTGTCCATTCAGGGAAAGTCATGGCAGAGGCGATATCCTCGCCTTGGGCCCATAATAACTCTTGTGACATAGTCTCAAATAGGTCATCATCACTGGAGAGATCCGACATGGATTCTATCTCCGAATCTCCCAGTTCTTCTGCTAGCAGATATCTATTTACAGTCCCAGATACATTTCCCAACAATTGCTCACCCGTTCCTGATGTGGACTTTGTTGGATCCGGTTCGGGTAGTCTCTGAGGTAGGCCTCGACCATGGCCGCGGGAAGCCTTCACATATCCCACCTTCTTCTGGACAGGTACAACAGGGATAGGTGTAGTGGACGCGGAAATCAAAGTAATGTCCGCTGGTGAATCAGTAACAGCAGTGTCTCTCTCCGGAACACTCGGTAGCAACGGGCAAAGTCACGACCTGCTGCTCTCTTCCAGCAGAAGTAGCAGCTTCTACTGTGGCGACACCTGTAGCCCAGTCCATACGATAAGCACGGGGCGACACGGTAGGTTGCTCCACCACAAACAAATATTCTCCACATTGCGGGCAGCGACCAAATGGACGGAGATGTACGGCCAGTCCCTCACATTTGTGGCAAATCATGCCCAGCCCTTCGATATCTCCAACGGTGTAGAGAACAAATCTCCCCTGTGGCTTCAGACGAATACCGGTATCTGTAAGCAGGGTTCCGGTCAATATAGCACTCGACACGGTGCTCGCTGGGAACATTCTCTGTCCCATAATTGTCTGCATCGCCGAAAAAGACATGGTCACACTCTGATCTTCTCAGCACGATCAGGAGGCCTCTCTTCTTCTCTGGCGCCAAACACACACACACGCGTCCCACGCGGTATCAAGTAGGGTAGGCTCCTCCCACTTGTTCTTCTGATCACGTAGCTCCCGTGCTTTTTCTGGCACCCGCCGCCTACGCACTCAGAAGTAAAGTCCTGAAACTTTTAACCTCTTCCTCTCCTGAGAAAAATGGCAAAGTCCAGCTCTCACCTTAAACTCCTGGTAAAATACCTCTCTAGGTTGTAAGAATTGACGGCTAACAAATCCCGGACGACGCCCCCACATGTAGCAATAACTCTCGGTGCAGCTGCTGGTTTAAGCGGGCTTGTTACCTTCACTCTCGACACCTCTGTTTCACCGGCACCAGGTCTAGGGTTCCGTTGAGTTTACTTCTGGACGATATAAGCACCAAACACTTGAGTAGGTTTTCCAATGCTTTAATAGAATAAACCAGGGAAGTAGCAGGAAAGATGTAGCAGGAAAGCTGCAGGGAAGCTCAAATACCCTTCTGTTGTATTTCTTCAGAAATATTCTTTGTAATTGAACACTTGCAATCGAATGGTCCCCCCTTTTGTAGGATTCAATCTTTGCCTGTCTGGATAGATATCTCTCATTTGCCTAGCAGCCAGCACGTAGCACGAACAAAAGTCTCTGCCACAGACTTATCTGGAATAAAACCCGTACGATCCTCTGCCACAGGATGTATTGGTTTGTGGTGAAAGTCAGATACAGTATTTGAACCTTTAAGCCAACCCGGCAGTACTATACTGTAAGATTACTTCGGAATGCGTCCTCCAACCGAGTCACCAGGCCCCTCTCCAGACCAGCACTCTGCATGATCCTTCTATGACGGGTCCTCCCCTGGGATCTTCTCGGTTGTCCAGCTTCTTTACTCAGGAAAGACAGCTCAGGACCATTTCTCCTCTGCTGTGGTAGGCCCCAGACAGGCTTCTGGGCCCACCCACACGCCGCAGCGACGTGGGCCTCTGGAACGGAGGACCACGAGGTGGTATTCCTAGTGCATACCTGTCGGCCAGGAGGGCCAGCAGGTGACTGAAAACGAACCCTAAAACATGGCATCTGTTCCATAAAAACCCTCTCCCAGAATGAAACTCGGAGGACCACCTCCACCGAGTTATCTCCGGGACAGAGGAGCACTCATTCGCTTAAACACATTGCTTTTTCAACACCTGCCGTTGGTGACAACGACACCCACCGTCACAATGCGGAACTGCATGCAATGTCAGCCAAGCTGGAACAGAGGCAAATCTAACTTCCTATAATAAGCGACCCACTAAATTTACCTATCAGCGGTAGATAAAAATCTACCAGCGCTACATTATCATAGGTGTATTTTAAATGATAAAGACAGAATATCAACCAAAAGATCCAGAAAAAAACACAAGATACAAATGTTATAAATTGAGTTGCAATTCAAGGAGTAATATAAGTATTTGATCCCCAAGCAAAACATGATTTACTACTTGGTGGAGAGACCCTTGTTAGCAAGCATAGAGGTAAGATGTTTCTTGTAGTTGGTTACCATTTCTTTACACATCTCAGGAGGGATTTTGGTCCACTCTTCTTTACAGATCTTCTCTAAATTCTTAAGGGTGTTTTTGGCTGTCATTTGGCAACGAAGTTTCAGCTCCCTCCATAAATTTTCTATAGGATTAAGGTCTGAAGACTGCCTAGGCCACGCCATAACCTTAATGTGCTTCTTCTTGAGCCACTTTGTTGCCTTGGCAGTATGTTTTGGGTCATTGTCATGCTGGAAGACCCAACCATGGCCCATCTTCAGTGTTCTGGCTGAGGGAAGAAGGAGCTCATCCAAGATTTTACAATACATAGCCCGTCCATTGGCCCCTCAATGCAGCAAAGTCGGCCTGTACCTTTAGCAGAGAAACAGCCCCAAAGCATAATGTTTCCACCTCCGTGCTTGACTGTAGGGATGGTGTGCTTAGAGTCAAAATCAGCATTTTTCTTCCGTCAAATACGGCGAGTCGAGTTAATGCCAAAGAGCTTAATTTTGGTCTCATCTGACCACAGCACTTTCTCCCAATCCTTCTCTGAATCATTTAGATGTTTATTGGCAAACAATGTGCCTTCTTAAAGACCTTGCAGGCACTTCAGGCTTTCAATCCATGGCGGCGTATTGTGTTAACAAATACCAATCAATATTGGCACAAAACCTTCAGGCTTCTGCTAGAAAGCTGAACATGAAGATGAAATTCATCTTTCAGCATGACAATGACCCAAAGCCTACATCCAAATCAACAAAGGAATGGCTTCACCAGAAGAAGTTTAAAGTTTTGGAATGGTCCAGCCAGAGCCCAGACCTGAATCCGATTGAAAATCTGTGGGGTGATCTGAAGAGGGCTGTGCACAAGGGATGTCCTCGCAATCTGACAGATTTGGAGTGTTTTTGCAAAGAAGAGTGGGCAAATATTGCCAAGTTAAGATGTGCCATGCTGATAGACCCATAGCCGAAAAGACTGTAATAAAATCAAAAGGTGCTTCAACAAAGTATTAGTTTAAGGGTGTGCACATTTATGCAGCCATATTATTTTATTGTTTTATTCCCCCCCCCCCCCCACTTCAAATATTTCAGTTCATTGTTCAACTGAGTTGTACAGTTTATAGGTCACATTAAAGGTGGAAAAAGTTCTGAAATGATTTATCTTTAGCATTAATGTGGTATACAAGATCCCCAGAGTAACCCCCAGGAGTAAGTATTAGACTGATGGCTACTCATGAATGAGAGGCCAGCATCCAGTGAATATAACATGAAGTGAATCAACAAAAATCAATATACAGTGAGCAAAAAAAATGTGATAAACAAATATATAACGTTTTTGTGGAAAAAAAACCCAGCAAACAGTCCGTGATAAACAAAAATTTCAACCAAAACGCTCCTCTGTAGAGTATGGTATAGTCCCATATGAGGGGAACATTAGGGTAATGCCTCCTCCACAGATGATAGGTGAAAATGCACAGGCTTCTCCATATATCATTCACAGATATGCATGTACAGTAACAGAAAGATTGGGTATGCTTACCGCAGAGAGTGGACACACACGCCGTACGGCGGTGGGTCACACAGGCATTTGGACCATTCAATCCAGCAGATCTTTCGTGGAGGACTGAGATGGTATGATGATGTACCTCAATGGTCACATGTGTGGATTTTATCATCTGAAATTTTTGTTTATCACGGCCTGTTTGCTGGTTTTCCTTCCACAAAAACTTTATATATTTGTTTATCACATTTTTTCTTTGCTCACTGTATATTGATTTTTGTTGATTCACTTCATGTTATATTCAATGGATGCTGGCCTTTTATTCATGAGCAGCCATCAGTCTAATACTTACTCCTGGGGGTTACTCTGGTGATCTTGTATATTACATTAGCGCTGCATTTTTATTATTTTTTCTAGTTATTACACAGTTCACTACACTGTTGATGCTGGTTGCTGATGTATTGCTTTTTACATTCATTAGTAGCGCAACTTTTTTTCACATGCAATGATTTAGCTTTGTCTTTTACATAACAGAAATCTGACATTTTAACAGGGGTGGTGTGTAGACTTTTCATATCCACTGTATGTGCAGTGCTGATGGGTCCTTTCTCCATACCCCCCCTTTCTTTTTTTTAATTTTCTCTTTTTGGTGTGTTCCCTCATCCCTATGGGATAGCTTGATCATGACCATTAAATATTGTAAAACCTACGTGAAATGTGCTTGATGCAATTTTGATAATATGTTATGATCCTGTACCTGGGCAGCTTCATAATTAATATTAATTGTTTGTTAGGTCATATTTATTGATGTTTGGCATCTTGTCATACCAAGAAATTTAAAGTCCTGAAGAAGTGGCAGTAACCACGAAACATGTCAACATTGTAGTATATTACATTTGCCTTCCTATTTTTTATCCATTTTTGGGGGTTTATTGATGTTTTTAACCTATATGTGTAATAAAAATGTGTTACTTTTATGAAAATATGATTGGGATTTTGATTATCATACTGCCAGGTCATCCGCTTAATGGCTGACATGTTTCCTATTGTGTCTGGGTAGGGTTCCAGTTGGTTCAGAAGGAGTTCAGACTTAAAGTGATCCTGAACTTTCTCAGTGCTCTTCCTAAATTTGTCTGTGGGCTCCTGCAGTCCCTTGCACAGGCAGAGGCAGAGGCAGTTCTCTTTGCCAGTCTGAATTCTATTGCTTTCTACAGTACTATCAGTCTTAACACTGGCAGTGCTTACAGGAGGAAAAAGCACAGGGAAGAGCCACGTGCCACTTCTCCTTTGTTGTTCAATCAGCAAGTTATTAAAAGAAGCAGAAGTTCAGCAACTGTTTTATCCTATCGTCACCAAAAGTGTATTATTACCAAGGTTACAAGGGGAAAGCTGTTGAACTTTGCCAGACCTAGATATTTGCATAGCCAATATAGGCCTAGGGCAGCAAGCTGCCAAAAGTGTCACACAGACACAAACACATACGGATTGATTTACTAAAGGCAAAGACTGTTCACTCTGCAAGTACAGTTGCTCCAGAGCTTAGTAAATGAGATGAAGCTTCACTTTACAAAGAATAATGAATCACGTGCAAAAAAAATATTTAAAAAAAAACAGCATTTTTGCTTGTACATGATTGGACAAGGAAAGTCAGTCCCTTCATTTACTAAGCTCTGGAGCAACTGCATTTGCAACGTGCTCAGTCTATTTGCCTTTAGTAAATCAACCCACAGGGGGTTGGTTTACTAAAGCTGGAGAGTGTAACATCTGGTGAAGCTCTCCATAGAAACCAATCAGCTTCCAGGTTCTATTGCCAAAGCTTAAGCAAACAAGCTGAGGTTAGAAGCTGATTGGCTACTGACCACAGCTGCATCAGATTCTGAGTGAACCAGTTTTAGTAAATCTACCCCACAATGTTGCTGACTAGGCCTATACACCTACAATCAAACTGGAAACAGATTTGACAGTTTAGGTCTGCAGGCATGATATGACCTCTATGATACCTCAAAAGGCTGCTTTTGGACTCTCTCTTACATTCTTAGTCACCTGGGCCACCATGTTTGTGACCTGTGTTATGTTATTGTTTATGTTCTCCCTTTTTACTATTATTTGTCCTTGGTTTTTTTTTACCTCATGCCTGTTGATTACAAACTGTAACCATCCCATGGCTGTCCATATATTTTGGATTGTCTATTAATATACCTTTTGTAAAAGAAAATGTCCAAATTGGTCCCAAAGTGTCAATATTTTGTGTGGCTACCATTATTTTCCAGCACTGCCTTAACCCTCCTGGGCATGGACTTCACCAGAGCATAAGGGCAGGGTGGGAGGGGGGAGTAGAGGGGTAAGTGAGAGCAGGGTAGTTGAGGGTGGGGTGAAATAGGGATTGTGGGGTGGGAGAGTTGGGATGGAAAAGGCTGTGATCGCTGGGAGGAAGAGGATGGGGATGGGAGGGTCATTGGGAGACATGGGGGCAGAGGTGACAGCTGGTGGAGGGAAGGAGGAGGCAACAGGCAGAAGTGACAGCTGGCCAGAGGGGAGGAGGAGGCGGGGATGGCACCCGCCAGAGATGACAGTTGGCCGGAGGCAGGGATGGCACCTGCCAGAGAAGAAAGCCGGCTGGAGGAGAGGAGGAGGTGGGGATGGCACCCGCCAAAGAAGACAGCCGGCTGGAGGAAAGGAGGAGGTGAGGATGGCATACACCAGAGGAGACAGCCAGCCGGGAGGTGTTCCGCTCCCAAGCTGACATCACTTCTGGTATCACTTTCGGGTATCGGAGCATTTTCGTGAGTACTGATACTTGGAAAAATGCCTAGTATCGGCACCGATACCGGTATCAGTGCAACCCTAGTGTTTACTATGCTTCTACTTGTAAACAAACATGAAACCGCTCAGCACAGAGCACCTCCCATTCATTCACTGTCGAGTACAACTGAGGCTGCAGAGAAAGGCATGTGTGTGTAGCGCTGGTAGATTTATGATCTACCATCTGATAGGTAAATTTAGTAAATTGCTCATTAGGGGAGTTAAATTTGCCTCTGTTCCGGCTTGGCTGACGTTGTGTGTGTTTCCACACTGAGCCGGTGGGTGTCGCTGTTACCATTGGCTAGTGTTGGAAAGGCAGCGCGTTGAAGCGTATGGGTGCTCCTCTGTCCCGGAGACGACTCGGTGGAAGTGGTCCTCCGAGTTGCATTCTGGGAGAGGGTATTTATGGGTCAGACGCCATGTTTAGGGGTCTGTTCTCAGCCACCTGCTGGCCCTCCTGGCCGACAGGTATGCGTTAGAGTGCTACCTCGTGGTCCTCCGTTCCGGAGGCCCGCACCGCTGCGGCACGTGGGTGGGCCCAGAAGCATGTCTGGGGCCTACCACAGCAGCTGAGGAACGGTCCTGAGCTGTCTATCCAGAGTGAAGAAGCTGGACAACCAAGAAGATCCTAGGGGAGGACCTGTCATGGAACGATCACGCAGAGTGCTGGTCTGGAGAGGGGCCTGGTGACTTGGTTGGAGGACGTATCCTAAAGTAGTTCTACAGCATAGTACTGCCGGGTTGGCTTAGAGGTCCAAGTACTGTGTCTGACATTCACCGCAAAGTTTAATACATCCTGTGGCAGAGGATTGTACGGATTTATTTCAAGCAAGTCTGTGGCAGAGACGTTTGTTCGTGCTGCGTACTGGCTGCTAGGCAAGTGAGAGAGGCCTATCCAGGCGAGCAAAGATTGTGTCCAACAAGGGGATTGCATCCGATTACAATATTCAACTTTAAAGGACATTCTCAAGAATCCTAAAGAAAGGTATTTGAGCTTCCCTGTAGCTTCCCTCCTGCCTCTTTCCTGCTACTTCCTTCGTTACTTGGTTCAATAAAGCATTGAAAACGTATTCAAGTGTTGGTACTTTTATCGTCCAGAGGTAAACTCAACGGAACCCTAGACCCGGTGCCAGTGAAACAGGGGTGTCGAGAGTGAAGGTAACAAGCCCGCTTAAACCAGCAGCTCCACCGAGAGTTAGTGCTACATGTGTTTGAGCTTTGGGGTGCACACCCTAATGCAATAGGCTGCGCACGCTTATGAATGTAGATAAACCCTTTAGGGCCACTTCACACTTGTGCATGCAAAAAAAAGTACCTGCAACATTTTCAGCAGCCCACCACCAGGCACGTTGTGCATTTCTAAATGCATTGCACTGCAGCATGAATCACACAGTACTGTTGTTACGCTGTTCTACGCTTTCTGGAAATGCACAAGTGCCAAGCCTGTCTGCAGTTGAGCTCTGCAAAATGATTGCTTATTTCTTGCAGATAGTCACTGCCCTTTGCACATTGCCTTATTAAGTAAAGGTTTTATGTCTATTTCTTCCTTTACAAGCACACACCTTTACTTTACTTTACTTTGTCTGTTTCACTCTTCTGTTTCTTTCCTTGTCTCTACCCAGCCCTCTGTCTCTATTTATCAGTCTGCCCTTCCCCCACCATTCTTGTACAAAGTTCTGGCCCTGTGTCAGGTGAGCTGACGTCAGTTCTTATCTGTCAACGCACAATTCAGTCCTACCAAACCCACATCTCTTCTGTATATACCTCACCGCGCGCTTGTTTTCATATAAACACATACACCCCAAACCTCAGTGTTATCAACAGCACTTCTCGTTGTCATCACTTTCACAAAAAAACACAAATATTATATTTTAGAAAACAGAGAGCGCAGGCGGATATTTTTTTATGTTAATCCTTTCTCCCCTCTTTAATCCTCAACTTTCTAGGACCTGGTTACACTACTGCAATGCAGTAACATATGGTAAAGCATGCAGTACCTTATCACAAGGTACAACAGTGCACAACACACAGTGGGGTTGATTTACCGAAGGCAAATAGACTGAGCACTTTGCAAGTGCAGTTACACCCTGGAAGGGCATTTGCATACCTCCCAACTGTCCCTGATTTTGAGGGACTGTCCCTCATTCCTCCTCATTTGTCCCTCATTTTGGTCTGATCTATATAAATGTATATAAAATGCACTTTTTATCAAAAAGTGTTATCCAGTGCTAAACCTTTCACCTGATTTCTAAATTGCTGCATTTGTAAATTCCAAAAGCCAATATCGTAGCTCCCAACTGTCCCTGATTTCGAGGGACTGTCCCTAATTTGGAGCAATGTCCCTCTGTCCCTCATTCCTGCTCATTTGTCCCTCATTTTGGTCTGATCTATATAAATGTATATAAAATGCACTTTTTATCAAAAAGTGTTATCCAGTGCTAAACCTTTCACCTGATTTCTAAATTGCTGCATTTGTAAATTCCAAAAGCCAATATCGTAGCTCCCAACTGTCCCTGATTTCGAGGGACTGTCCCTAATTTGGAGCAATGTCCCTCTGTCCCTCATTCCTGCTCATTTGTCCCTCATTTTGGTCTGTTCTATATAAATGTATTTAAAATGCACTTTTTATCTATCAAAAAGTGTTATCCAGAGCTAAACATTTCATCTGATTTCTAAATCGCTGCTTTTGTAAATTCAAAAAAGCCAATATAATTGTAAATTCCAAAAGCCAATATAAAGGAATAGTAGTGGTAAAAAAAGCGCTTGTGGGTTTAACCAATCTTGTTTTTTAGTACAATTCCCCTTTAAGGGGCGTGGCAAGGGGTGTGTCCTATGCCTGCATACTTTTGCTGATAGGTGTCCCTCATTTCCATCTCAGAATGTTGGGAGGTATGCATTTGCTCCAGAGCTTAGTAAATGAGGTGAAGCTTCACTTTGCAAAGAACACCCAATCACATGCAAGGAGAATAAAAAAATTAGCATTTTTTGCTTGCACATGATTGGATGATTGAAGTCAGCAGAGCGGGGTTCAAGAGGTGAAAGCAAGCAGTGAGGAGGTGATACAATGCTTCCTCGCTGCCTGTCAAATGCTCTCTGAAGAACACAGCTTAACCACTTGCCCTCAGAAAGATTTACCCCCCTTCATGACCAGGCTATTTTTTTTCCGATATGGCATGAGGGAACAAGCAGGCTACGCACTCGGAGTCAGGCCTGTAGAAGGAGCTGATGACTCAGAGCGCGTAGCCTGCTTGTTCCCTCCAGACTCTTTTCCCTCTGTGCTTTCCTTGGTTCCACTTCCGGTGACGTCATCCCCTGCGTGCCACGCTGGACCTGGCCGACATCCTGGTGGCCACAAGATAGACTGGAGACCTCGTCTCAACTAACTGCCAACCCGTGGAACAAGATGGACCAGGGACCAGACCGCGCCATGTGCCAAAGACACAGATGAGCCTTATTTTAATCTTCTTCCTGTAAGTTCATTATTTGTTGTGCCAATAAATTTACTTAACTTATTGCACTTAGGTGGCGCTTCCTGTTTTTGTTCCCTTGTTTTACAACATGAAATGGACCTGAAGTGTGCTCTGGTCTGCTGGTCGGTATACAAAAAAGGGGCATACCCAAGATAAGTAATAGATGTTTGTGGAGAGAAATTAATTTGAGAAATGCCCTGAAAAGGGGAATGGGAGGGAGGGTATTGCGCACCGGAACCAACAAAGACCACAGTTGAGTGGGCTGATTAAAAACCCCCTGGACTCCTGCCATAAATTCAGGCCACCATACTGGCCTTCTTATTTATGGTCAAAGTCCTTCAACCGGGATGGATGTGAAACACAAAAACACACCACAAGGCTTACAACATGAAATGGACCTGAAGTGTGCCCTGGTCTGCTGGTCGGTATACCAAAAAAGGGGTAAAAACATTCAGGTAGGGGTGAAAGCTCTTTTTTGGGTTAGTGTTATTTACTGAGCAAGTTTGGTAAATGCTTGCAACATTTCTAGCTGAGGATTCCGGATGTACCGGGCAAAGCAGGCAGACTTCCACCTGCCTAACCTCTTGATGATATGATCTGGAACCCCGTACTGGGATGCGGCCGAGGTTGCTCCAATTCGGAAGGAGTGTCGAGAGTACCGACCGGGGTCAAGGCCTAAGTTGCACAGGAGGATCCTGACATGCTTGATGAACTGACAGCCACTCAAGAGGTTGGTTGGGAAAGGTAGTAGGGGACTAGAGTTCGATGGGTAGGAGCGACAGTAGGCGGCCGAGTATCGCTACTGGGTGCCAGATGTTGTTTGTCTTGAAAAGATGGATGTTGACCCCTGGGCCAGATTTCTGGGTTTTGGATACTGCAAGGTGGAGAATGAAATGATCTTGGAAGCGAGCCAGGTGACGTCTACACAGAACCTGTCCGGCAGGCCTATTACAGGTAAACTTGCTTAGGCCGCAAAAAATCGTAGTAGGCCAGGTAGATGGCCACTTGAATGACCAAGCTGGAAAGAAAGCCAAACGGGGAACGAGAGAGGATGGACGACATGTCTCTGAAGATGGTACTTGTGATGGGCAAGCGTTTGGAGTTGGCTATGGGCTGCTGCTTCTGAATGCCGCGCGGAAATGGCTCAGATCGCATAGGTTGCGAACGAGGATTGCTTTGCGAGATCCCGTAAGGCCAGGAAGTGTTGGATTCCACCTAAGTATAGTCTGATGGTGTTGTGTTATAGAGCCAATTGAGTGTGGAAATATGAAATGAAAGCTAGTATGTGCTTAGTGTCTGTTGACATTGCCGCGGGGCAGGATGCCAGAAATTCGCAGAAGGCATTCCAAGCTGTGTGGTAGGCCTTGAGTGTGTTGTGGGATAAGGATAGATTGATGAGCTGGGTCGCGCTGTGAAAGTACTGCTTTAATCCAATGTCAGCTGAGACCAAGGTGGGATAAGAGATGACGTTGGGTCGGCTCCGGGTTTCTGCTGGAAAATGAAATGAAGTAAAAACGGGACAGTGCATCTGCTGTGACGTTGCACATGATGCTGTAGGGATAATTGTACCAGCCTGCGTAGGAAGGACATAATAGGGAGCGACTTGGACCTGCCCTTGTTAATGATATCGGCCGTGGCCTGGTTGTCGGTGGCGAAGGCCACCGTTTGTCCGGTCCAGGTATGGCCCCAGACCTGAGCGGCTGCCACGATCAGGTATAGCTTGAACAATGA
This sequence comes from Aquarana catesbeiana, assembly GCF_042186555.1. NCBI lineage: Eukaryota > Metazoa > Chordata > Amphibia > Anura > Ranidae > Aquarana > Aquarana catesbeiana. The sequence goes on from NC_133332.1 coordinate 71,213,639, forward strand.
GGAAGACTGGATGAACCCGGGGATTAGGAGTATCTCTGGAGGCCACGGTCCTGCAAACCAATGATGGCCAAAAATTGCAGCGAAGCCTGTGGAGGCTGCGGCACCCGTTACTACCTGCGGGGATAGAGACAATACTGACGGTATGAACATGCATATGCCATTCCAACTAGTAAAGAACTCATCCCACATAGACAAATCCGCTACTGCTGCTGTGTCTAGTCTAAGGATTTGATTGGGGTCCTGTGTCTGAGAGAGGAAGACCAAGAGGTGCGACTAAAAGATTGTCCCTGGGGAATAATTCTCATTGCGAAATTGAGCATCCCTAAGAGGGATTGAAGCTGTTTCTTAGTAAACCCCTGTGCACGGGTAAAGTCATGAGGAACCGACCTGATACGGGTCGGTTTGTCGGGGGGCAGGCTAGCCTGCATGGAGCGAGTGTCAACACTTTGTGTTCTGCTATGGGCACATTGAGATACCCAAACACCACTCTTAACCTATCTAGGTCTACAGGGGGCACGCCGGGTTGTTCGATTAGCAGGAAGTGAACCAGATAATGAATGACCATCTGGCACTGGGCTTAGTGCGATAGGATTCAAGTGAGGGACTGCGTGAAGGTGTCAAAGAGCCACGGGCTGTTTTTGGAGCCGAAGGTCAGTTTAGTGGCGAAGTAATATGACTCTTTCCATTTAATGCCGTGCCAGCACCAGAGGGACGTTTGGATGGGTAGAGGCTTAAATGCGTCTGATATGTTGGCTTTAGAGAGCCAGGTGCTTTAGCCTATTTTGATAATGGCCTGGATTGCCATGTTCACTGAAGCATATTTCAGGGAGAATTCCTCTGAAAGAAATGAAGGAATTCAAACTTGGGATGTGGGAAGAATAAGACGCAGATAGGTCGTTCACCAAACAAACTTTATGTGAAGCTGAGAAGTGGCCGAGGACATGGACTGATGAGACGCCTGCTGGGTGCTGAGCCCGTCTGTCGCTGGTGGTGGGAAGAGGAGGCTGAAGAGCTCGGCTTCCCTGGCTGTAGCGGGGAAGGGCACGTCCCCGCGCCTTAGTTCCGCTGTTAACTTGGGCATGGTCGATCCCCTGAGGGACTGCACGCTGCTGCTCTCTGAAACCGTAGAGGGTGACAGAGGGGCAGATGTGAGGTCTTCGCTGCCGGCCTGTGACATGGTTCTGGCTGATGCAATAAAATTATATAGTGCAGTGCTAAATATCGCAATCAATAATTAGAAATGTCCATAGATGGAAAAGACCAATAGATAACAACGGTGATGCAGGGTGCTTCATGCAAATCCAAAGTGCTCTTCAAACTGTGCTCCCCCTTTTGCCAGTCAAACCGCTCACCTTGTTAAAGGGACCCCTGAACTAACAGGAAGGTCTCATACGCTTTCACCACTTTTTAGTGGTCAGGGTGGTAACTTGACTGGAAAGCTGGAACTCTCTTTAATAGGGCTCAACAATTTTCTTCCAAGTTTGCATGGAATAAACAAAGAAAATACATAGTGCTCTCTGTATAGCTTAAAAAGTAATTTCTTTTATTAAAAAGACAGGTACTCACATATATAGCACTATGACCAGTGCTAGGCATTAAGGAGCATGTAAATTACAGATGACAATAATAAGGCGGCTGCAGCGATGTCTAAACCGGGATAAAACCAATCCGCACGCGTATCGTCCTGTAGGACTTCCTCAGCGGTCTTAGGGTCCCCTAGGTCTAGTCAGTAATTTATATAAAACACCCTCATTTGGTCATCTGTTGCTAATTAATTCCCGAGTAGTGGCCATCCAAACGGAACGCACCACTCAGGAATAGGAAGTGTACAAAGCTCTATGCTATTGCCGGTTGCCATAGTGATCAGCGTCGTGTTGACACGACGCCAGATCACATGACTTCCTGCTTAAACAGACACCCTCCTCCCGAGTGTACATATGAGGCTTCCATCCACTCCTATAGGTTAACACTCAGGAGTGGGGCGTGATTCAGTATGTAAATGAGGCGCAATCGCGATGACGTGACGTCCGGTCATGTGACCAACTACGTCAGTGGTTGCCTCCTTCCTTTATTCAAGACTGGCTGTGATAGGGTAAGGCTGGGTCACATGCTGCTGCCAGCCGCCCTTTAGCTGAGAAAAGTGTAAGCAAAGGAGGTGTGATGTTGTTTCGCCAGCAGTAGGAAGTGTAAACAGAGGAGGGACACACTGCACCTATGCTTTCTGTATAACACTGGGACACTGGACTAATTATCACCACAGTATTAGATTGATCACTGTCGACGAACATAATTAAAAAATAGTATTACTAAGTTTAATTAATCCCAAACCGAATCATATTCGGAAAGTTTTTTTTAAAAACTACTCTAACATTATCATAAAAATAAAACTATTTAAAAATATGTACTTAGTAGACACTTCCCTGCAGCCACCTTTAACAATAAAATCATCATCCGTTATTCAAATAGACGATTGGCAGTCCTATACTCCCCAAAATAAAACCAAAAAACTTTACAATCATTAATAACTAATTATCGATCGGAAATGAAACAGTTCAAATCGAACTCGACATTAAGCCCCGTGGGTACTCCAACATGTGTCTCATACACCCAGAAAGACTCATGGCGGCTTAATTGTCTGATGAAATTGCCTCCTCTCCAGTGGGGTATAACCTTTTCTACTCCCCAAAATTTTAGTTTTGCAGGACTGCGTTTGTGACATATTTTAAAATGTTTAGAGACACTGTGTGAGTCTAATCCTTTTTTAATATTGGTGATATGTTCGCCAATGCGGACATGCAAGGGTCGGGACGTTCTCCCCACGTATTGTAAGCCGCATTCGCATTCCATAATGTATACCACCCCTGCCGTAGAACATGTAATGAAGTCTTTGATCTGGTAGGTCCTCTTAGTTGCTGTAGCAATGAACTCTTTCCGTTTTTTAATGTTCCCCCTAGCTTGTTTACAAGCTGGGCAACGTCCACAAGCATAGAAGCCTGTCAGGATGTTGGATATCCTATTTTCAGACACACGGGGTGGATCGATAACCCCCGGGGCTAGCTTATCTCTTAGGGACGGTGCCCTTTTATAAACAAACTGAGGACATTCAGGGAGAACAGGGCCGAGTGTTTTATCCTGCTTCAAGATAGGCCAATATTTACGGACTATCTTTTCAAATTTTTTGTATTGGACGTTATAGTCCAAAACAATTCTAATATTCCCTGTTTTATCCTGTTTGACCCTAGGACCATTGGAAATCAATGTCGTTCTGTCCATATTACGGACGGTCTCGATATGTTTCATAGTATCCAATTTATTGTATCCCTTTTGCACAAAACGAGTCGATAGAACTTCCGACTGCACAAGATATTCCTGCTCGTGTGTGCAATTCCGCTCAATGCGTACAAACTGTCCCTTCGGAATGTTGCACAACCATTGTAAATGGTGGCAACTTCTGAAGGGAATGTACGTATTGCGGTCCATGGGTTTAAAGTGATTTTTCAACTCTAACCTGTTGTCTTTTATATGGATATCAAGATCCAAGTACGTGACATGGTCAATACCCACATTCCAGGAGAGGTAACAAAAGAAATAGGGAGTCCGCGCTAATGGGTGTAATTAGAAGCCTAGGTGGGAAGTATATTCCTAAATTGATAGACTGCTGCCCTCACATACGCTGACTCCACAGTGGGTGGAATGAGGGGAAAAAATGAAAAAAGAAAAGTGTGTGAGTGTGGTGCTGTCCCAGGGTTGTAAAAGAAATGTCTGCATATATGCAATTATATCCAAAGTGTCATGTGTGTATTCCTTTAAGTGAAATAAGTATGGCAGTTATTACCACTCCTGTGGGTTAAAGTGACTGGTGATTTAAACATAAGAGGCATAATGAGTGCAATAAATCGCATCCAAGGTGTCTAGTGCTATATTCCCTCAAAGGAAAAACAGTATTAGCCGCTGCCAAAAGCATGAAATGGGCTGTGTCTAAACACTAAAAAACACAAAGTTGCAATAAATACATCACACGTGACATGCAAAAAATTTCTAAAGTGTCTGGTGCTAAATATATAAATATTAAAATATTGCTCTACAAACGTTGCAAATAATAAAGTGACAAGTGCCCTATAGAGAGGTCACTCTGAAAAATACTAAACACACGTGTCATGCAAATGGTTCTATGATAATAAACAGTTCATAGGGTATGTGCCCGGTGCACTATAAGTGAAAAAAGGCATCCGTTGTAGGATTCCTCAAAGCACACAACAGGTGTTAATCCAGTGCTGGTGTCTCGCGTTGTGATTGTGCAGAGACTCACCAGCTGTATATCCCCTGCAGGGGTAACGAGTAGTCACAGTATGTGCCACTGTGCAGCAGTACTTGCCAAGACCAGGACCAGGATGGTATCATAAGGACATAAGAAGAAAGGATTCCATAGTGTGAAACCGTTTAAAAACACTATTTATTTGGTCAGATAAAAAGGGTACTCACATTGTAGTAGAAAAAATGAGCGGTGTACAATGCTTACAAAGATGTTCCTAAGCATCAGCTTTGCAGGGAGATGTCAGCAAGGCGTTCAGTCAGAGGCCACGCCCTACGTACGTTTCGTCACACGGACTTCTACGGGAGCTCCGGACTTTCCGGATTTTTAGTGTATCTAAATCTTTACTAACCATATTTCTAAACACTTCCATATGTTTATTGTCTCGGTTAGGGGGGTTAAAGACAGATTTGTTGCGGAGAGTCGAGTGCGTGATTGAAGATTTTTCACTTATAGTGCACCGGGCACATACCCTATGAACTGTTTATTATCATAGAACCATTTGCATGACACGTGTGTTTAGTATTTTTCAGAGTGACCTCTCTATAGGGCACTTGTCACTTTGTTATTTGCAACGTTTGTAGAGCAATATTTTAATATTTATATATTTAGCACCAGACACTTTAGAAATTTTTTGCATGTCACGTGTGATGTATTTATTGCAACTTTGTGTTTTTTAGTGTTTAGACACAGCCCATTTCATGCTTTTGGCAGCGGCTAATACTGTTTTTCCTTTGAGGGAATATAGCACTAGACACCTTGGATGCGATTTATTGCACTCATTATGCCTCTTATGTTTAAATCACCAGTCACTTTAACCCACAGGAGTGGTAATAACTGCCATACTTATTTCACTTAAAGGAATACACACATGACACTTTGGATATAATTGCATATATGCAGACATTTCTTTTACAACCCTGGGACAGCGCCACACTCACACACTTTTCTTTTTTCATTTTTTCATTCCAGGAGAGGACAATATTTCTATTGTTCTCATCCAATTTTTTCATGAAAGTATCTAGGTTCGATCGATCACCATCCCAAATCATAATAATATAATCGATGTACCGCTGGTAACAAATGAGTTCAGGAGGTGTATTCTTATAAATCACTTCTTCCTCCCAGTGTGTCATAAAAAGGTTGGCAACACTGGGAGCAAAGCGAGCCCCCATTGCCACACCCCTTGTTTGAAGAAAAAACCGTCTATTGTACCAAAAGTAATTTTTGGCCAAACAAAATCTCAAGCAATCTAAGATGTAATTTTTATGTCTTTTAGTCAGATCTGCTGAACCGAAAGCCCACTGTACTGAGGTTAACGCATCTTCATGGCTAATGATTGTATATAAGGAACTAACGTCCGCTGTGATTAGTACACATGAACATGTAAGTGGGAGAGACTCTAGAATATGGATAATATGTTTGGTGTCTTTTACAAAAGAACGGGTTTTCGTAACCATGGGCTGAAGAAAATAGTCAATGTATTGACCCAGTCTAGAAGAGACTGAGTCGATCCCATTGACTATGGGGCGGCCGGGGGGATGGGTACTATTTTTATGAATTTTGGGCAAAAAATAAATAATGGGGGTACGACAGAAAAAAGGATCCAAATAAGAGGCTTCTTTTAAGCTGATGACACCAATATGTTTTCCTCTTGCTATAAGGAAGTGTAACTCCTCTTTAAATTGGAGCATCGGGTCCTTAGTGAGTAGAACATAAGTATTACAATCCGACAACATGTTCTCCATTTCATTATTGTAGTATGTTTTACTCAAGACAACCAAGCCCCCGCCCTTGTCGGCTGGACGTATTACCAGATCTTTTCGTTCTGTCAAAGACTCAATACCTCTCTTAATATATAAAGGATCATTGACTTTCCGGATTTTTAATGTATCTAAATCTTTACTAACCATATTTCTAAACACTTCCATATGTTTATTGTCTCGGTTAGGGGGGTTAAAGACAGATTTGTTGCGGAGAGTCGAGTGCGTGATTGAAGATTTCTGGATACTGGATGAGTTACGTACTACAGTATTAGAAAGATGGTATTTCTTAATATTAAGGGTCCTAATCCCAGTACCCATCCCCCCGGCCGCCCCATAGTCAATGGGATCGACTCAGTCTCTTCTAGACTGGGTCAATACATTGACTATTTTCTTCAGCCCATGGTTACGAAAACCCGTTCTTTTGTAAAATACACCAAACATATTATCCATATTCTAGAGTCTCTCCCACTTACATCTTCATGTGTAGTAATCACAGCGGACGTTAGTTCCTTATATACAATCATTAGCCATGAAGATGAGTTAACCTCAGTACAGTGGGCTTTCGGTTCAGCAGATCTGACTAAAAGACATAAAAATTACATCTTAGATTGCTTGAGATTTTGTTTGGCCAAAAATTACTTTTGGTACAATAGACGGTTTTTTCTTCAAACAAGGGGTGTGGCAATGGGGGCTCGCTTTGCTCCCAGTGTTGCCAACCTTTTTATGGCACACTGGGAGGAAGAAGTGATTTATAAGAATACACCTCCTAAACTCATTTGTTACCAACGGTACATCGATGATATTATTATGATTTGGGATGGTGATCGATCGAATCTAGATACTTTCATGAAAAAATTGGATGAGAACAATAGAAATATTGTCCTCTCCTGGAATGTGGGTATTGACCATATCACGTACTTGGATCTTGATATCCATATAAAAGACAACGGGTTAGAGTTAAAAAATCACTTTAAACCCACGGACCGCAATGCGTACATTCCCTTCGGAAGTTGCCACCATTTACAATGGTTGTGCAACATTCCGAAGGGACAGTTTGTACGCATTGAGCGGAATTGCACACACGAGCAGGAATATCTTGTGCAGTCGGAAGTTCTATCGACTCGTTTTGTGCAAAAGGGATACAATAAATTGGATATTATGAAACATATCGAGACCGTCCGTAATATGGACAGAACGACATTGATTTCCAATGGTCCTAGGGTCAAACAGGATAAAACAGGGAATATTAGAATTGTTTTGGACTATAACGTCCAATACAAAAAATTTGAAAAGATAGTCCGTAAATATTGGCCTATCTTGAAGCAGGATAAAACACTCGGCCCTGTTCTCCCTGAATGTCCTCAGTTTGTTTATAAAAGGGCACCATCCCTAAGAGATAAGCTAGCCCCGGGGGTTATCGATCCACCCCGTGTGTCTGAAAATAGGATATCCAACATCCTGACAGGCTTCTATGCTTGTGGACGTTGCCCAGCTTGTAAACAAGCTAGGGGGAACATTAAAAAACGGAAAGAGTTTATTGCTACAGCAACTAAGACTACCTACCAGATCAAAGACTTCATTACATGTTCTACGGCAGGGGTGGTATACATTATGGAATGCGAATGCGGCTTACAATACGTGGGGAGAACGTCCCGACCCTTGCATGTCCGCATTGGCGAACATATCACCAATATTAAAAAAGGATTAGACTCACACAGTGTCTCTAAACATTTTAAAATATGTCACAAACGCAGTCCTGCAAAACTAAAATTTTGGGGAGTAGAAAAGGTTATACCCCACTGGAGAGGAGACAATTTCATCAGACAATTAAGCCGCCGTGAGTCTTTCTGGGTGTATGAGACACATGTTGGAGTACCCACGGGGCTTAATGTCGAGTTCGATTTGAACTGTTTCATTTCCGATCGATAATTAGTTATTAATGATTGTAAAGTTTTTTGGTTTTATTTTGGGGAGTATAGGACTGCCAATCGTCTATTTGAATAACGGATGATGATTTTATTGTTAAAGGTGGCTGCAGGGAAGTGTCTACTAAGTACATATTTTTAAATAGTTTTATTTTTATGATAATGTTAGAGTAGTTTTTAAAAAAAACTTTCCGAATATGATTCGGTTTGGGATTAATTAAACTTAGTAATACTATTTTTTAATTATATTCGTCGACAGTGATCAATCTAATACTGTGGTGATAATTAGTCCAGTGTCCCAGTGTTATACAGAAAGCATAGGTGCAGTGTGTCCCTCCTCTGTTTACACTTCCTACTGCTGGCGAAACAACATCACACCTCCTTTGCTTACACTTTTCTCAGCTGAAGGGCGGCTGGCAGCAGCATGTGACCCAGCCTTACCCTATCACAGCCAGTCTTGAATAAAGGAAGGAGGCAACCACTGACGTAGTTGGTCGCATGACCGGACGTCGCGTCATCGCGATTGCGCCTCATTTACATACTGAATCGTGCCCCACTCCTGAGTGTTAACCTATAGGAGTGGATGGAAGCCTCATATGTACACTCAGGAGGAGGGTGTCTGTTTAAGCAGGAAGTCATGTGATCTAGCGTCGTGTCAACACGACGCTGATCACTATGGCAACCGGCAATAGCATAGAGCTTTGTACACTTCCTATTCCTGAGTGGTGCGTTCCGATTGGACGGCCACCACTCGGGAATTAATTAGCAACAGATGACCAAATGAGGGCGTTTTATATAAATTACTGACTAGACCTAGGGGACCCTAAGACCGCTGAGGAAGTCCTACAGGACGATACGCGTGCGGATGGGTTTTATCCCGGTTTAGCCGCCTTATCATTGTCATCTGTAATTTACATGCTCCTTAATGCCTAGCACTGGTCATAGTGCTATATATGTGAGTACCTGTCTTTTTAATAAAAGAAATTACTTTTTAAGCTATACAGAGAGCACTATGTATTTTCTTTGTTTATTCCATGCAAACTTGGAAGAAAATTGTTGAGCCCTATTAAAGAGAGTTCCAGCTTTCCAGTCAAGTTACCACCCTGACCACTAAAAAGTGGTGAAAGCGTATGAGACCTTCCTGTTAGTTCAGGGGTCCCTTTAACAAGGTGAGCGGTTTGACTGGCAAAAGGGGGAGCACAGTTTGAAGAGCACTTTGGATTTGCATGAAGCACCCTGCATCACCGTTGTTATCTATTGGTCTTTTCCATCTATGGACATTTCTAATTATTGATTGCGATATTTAGCGCTGCACTATATAATTTTATTGCATTACAAGAAAGGATTTATATATTTGCCTTTAGTGTTCAGCAGCTTGGTTTTGTTTTGATGGTTTTTGCGCTGACTGTTCGTTTTTTGATTATCTATGGTTCTGGCTGACTTGTGCCCTAGTTGCAAAGTCCTGGTTTTTGAGGTCGAAAGCTCAGTCGTCCAGAACCTGGGGGAATAACATCCAATCTGGTGCAGGATGGAACTACCTGAACTCGACTGAGCTAGAGGAGAAATGAGGTGCGTTTATAGCGACTGCAAGGGAAACCTTATCGGCAGGCAAACGAATTTGAAACCATGAATGAAATTTGAAGGAAAACAGCTTTGAGAACAGTTGGGCTGAAGCTATGTGGGCCGATGTGCTTTGTTCGAACTGGACCATAGGGTGAGCCGTACTGAGGGGTGTCTGTCAATGACGTGACCAATCATACAGTGATCTGAATTTAAAAGTGAACCGATGCATCGCAGCGAGACCGACATCGAACAACAGTAGAGCGTATCACGGGATAAAAGAAACGAAAAATGCACGAATGACCCGACACAAAGCGACTGACGAACCTAAGGAGAACATGACAGACAATATACGAAATAAGACCACTGAATGATTGAAGTGATGATGACACGAATCGGGGTGCCGTAACTGTGACTGACAGTTAACCGAACTGTGGAATATGGGATGAAATGAGTGCGAATTGAAATAATCTAAATGAAGCCAACACGAATCAGAGTGCTGCTAAAGCGACTGGACTCTGATCGGCATGTGGGTTATATGAAATTAAATGACCGAATTGATTGCCATGACAGAGGCACGAATCGACTGACAGCGAACCTGTCTGTGGAATAGGAAATAACAATGGCTAACAGGAGTCTACGTGAATTAGTGCGTCGCAGGAGCAACTGAATTCGAATCGGAGTGAAGGGTATGCGAAATGTAACGAATGAAATCTTTGCCATGACAGTGGCAAGAATCGGTGTGCCGCAGTTTGCGACTAATAACAAACCAGACTGTGGAGCTTGGAATTGTATGAAACGGAATGATTAGAACGAGCCGACACGAATCGGTGCGCCGCAGATGCGACTGGATTAGAATCGGGGTGAAGTGTATGCAAAATGTAATATATGAAATGATTTGCCATGACAGAGGCACGAATCGGTGTGGCGAAATTTGCGACTGATAACGAACCGGACAGTGGAGCATGGATGGGATGAGACGGAACGACTAGAATGAGCCGCAGGCTATTTAAAATGAATAAACAGACTCCTTCCCAATTCCCTTCTAACCCATTCTGCATGATTTTTTTTCTTTCCCTGTGAAGAAAAATAAATTTAAAGATCTAAAGTTTGCTGTCCAGGTCCACCAATCCAGCATTACAGATGTGCTCACACTGACCAGTCCCCATCAGTCCCTTTACGCTAATGTCACCACTGCAAACTCCACTTTTGGACCCTGAGAGAACCCCACCACTGGACAACTAACAGGAAGTGTCACCCAGGCACGACCCAAAGAAGGAACCCACCTCCCCTAGATAGAGGAAGAGAGAAGATTAGGGACTGGAGCGTCACATGATGCCGGCTTTAAGTAAGGAGAAAGGGCATTTCGGTTATTTCTCTTTTCTGATGGAAGTGATCAGTTATGAGGGGGATTAAGGAGGGTTGGTATGTGTGGAAGTATGCATGGGCCTTAGTCTGGTGCTAGGGTTGCCACCTTTTCTTCAAGCCAAACCTGAACACTTTAGCGGTCTGGAACACCTTTGTGTGCCCCGAGGAGAGTAGTGATGCGGTGCACATAACGTGCCGCAGCAAAACGTGGGTGTGGCCAAATTGCTCTTGCTGTCTCCCCCCCCCCTCCAGCACCGTTCGGGGGGGGGGGGGGGGCAGGTACCATTCCCCACTTCCGGGAGACAGAGCCGCATCCCGGTCTCTCAGAAGTTCGGCCCCCCTCCTCCTTCCTCCTCCACCGGACCAATTTGAAAGCGCAGTGCACAGTAGGGAGCTAGCTGTGAAGCCAAAGGCTTCACTGTCGGGTTCCCTTACCGGGAATGGCGGCGGCTGCACCCGACAGCCAATCCGAAGATCGGCTGGGGTCCCGACATCACGGTCTCCCTGGACAGGTAAGTGTCCTAATATTAAATGTCAGCAGCTGCAGTATTTGTGGCTGCTGATTTTAAATTTTTCATGGGGATCCTGGACCCCCTCTTTAAAGTGGCTTTTCAGTGTGGAAAGGTTAGAATCTCTGACAGGTTTTTCTTGCTGTGTTCCTGTTTGAGGAGATTTTTCCTCACTTCCTGTGTGGTACACTAGACAGGAAGTGAAAGAAAATGCTCCGAACAAAACACAGACAGCAAAAGGAGCACTTTTTCTTTTTTTTTTTTTTTTTTTAGTAAGGAAGGTTTAGAATCTCTATGGAGGTTTTCATTCCTGAGAGGCTGAGTGAATAAAATCCCTTCAGTGTTGCCTGGAAGTATAGAAACCAGGCCTTGGGCAGTCACCCAAAGGTCAGACTGTGGAAATAGGATGTAAGCTGTGAAAACAAAATGGAAAGAGCAGTGCAAAGCCATATGGTGTAGTAAATCGAGCAAGTTTAAAGCGGTACTAAACCTAAAAGCAAACATTTATTATATTGCAGCTTACCAATTCTTACATGTGATGGCTGCATTCATTTTCTTTTTTAGACATCGATTTTCATCTGGTGATCCAGCCAGTAAATCTGTTGTTTTTCAAAAGAACAAGTCCTCCAGCAGAAAGTATCAGTTACAGAAATAAGACAAACCATTTAACACTGGACTGGGGTGCTCACAATGAGATTTTAATCAGCTTTTTATTTATGCAAAACCTGTATCCCAAAAGGAAAAAGACTGGTTGCTGTAACTGCTTATAAAGTATAGGCTGACGTTTGGCTTGGATTTGTTACTGTGTCTAAATCTGTTAGTACATCTAACATTCCTCTCCTCCCAGACTGACAATGTTGCTGTTCAACGGTCCCCCCCGTGCTCATTCCTACAGTGTGGGGGCACTCTAATACAGGAGGTGTGGTACGGGCAAGATTACAAGGAGAAAACAGAGTGGGAAAGCCTAAAAAAAGAAAACTGATGTGGCCACCACATTTTTTTGATTGGCAAACTGCAATACACTACATTTTTGTTTTTGGGTTTAAAGTGTTACTAAACCCACAACAGTATAATCAGTCTGTATATGCAGTAAAGCATGCTTGTTATACTCACTGTGGAACCTAAGGAGTTAATCTTCTGCATTGTGTAAAAAGGCTGTTTTATCCTGTCTTCTCTGATCCTTCCACTGTCCTCAGTCCATCTCCTGATAGTACAGAGACTTGGAGTCACTCTGCACATGCTCCGTTTGGTGTTTATTGCTAGAGAGGTTTTCTTTCTTGGCAGGGTGCATGTGATCAGCACAGGGCCAATCAGCACTGTCCAGACGAAGGGTCAGGGGTCCTGCAGCCTCAAAGGACAGTCAGAGGAGAATGAAAACTCCTCCTACAAGCTTTAACCAGACACTGATAGAAGTCACAAAACTGCTATATACTGCTGATGAGAAAAGGTATTTAGCAGTTTATATTTACTAAAATAATTGCATTTCCATGTTCTGTGTACTGTGGGAGACCAGATATAGTGAATGCAGGGTCCTAGGTTTAGTAACACTTTAATACCATTTTAATAAAGAATAAAAGAGAGATAATTTGATAAACACCCTAAGAGAAAAAGCAGGGTAAGGCTGTTAAGACACAGTCTCTATAGATTAACCACTCTTCAATGGCCAGTGGCCAAAGGTACAGCTTTGTCACTGTATCTAAATACGGTCTGCCAACCTGTCCTGTCCAGAGTCAGGGACATTACCATTCTTCCTAGAGGTATTTCAGACCATGCCCCGCTCCTCTTGACCCTGGACCTGACGTCAGACCCGTCTGACAGGCTCTGGAGGCTTTCCAGGTTCTGGGTCTCGAACACGGAGGTGGAATCCCAATTTCGGAGTGAAATGGAGATGTACCGGAGGGTTAACCCAGGTTCAGCCGCTGTGACCTCTGTGTGGGGCGCATTTAAGTCCTACTCTAGGGGGCAGTATCAGTCCATTTTTGCTAAGGTTCGGAGGGAGCGTAGGGCGGACCTTACCAGAGTGGAAGCTGAGGCAACCAGACAGGAGGCCTTATATATCAGGACCCGGGATCCCCAACATTACGCCCGCTTACAATCTCTGACTAAGGAGGCTCGTCTTTTGTGGATGACTCTGACGCAAAAGAAACTGCTTCATCAATCACAATGTATTTTTGAGTAGGGAGAAAAAACTGTGCGCCTCCTGGTCTGGCTGTCCAGGAAACAGACGGGATTGATGACCATTGCACAGATCCTTGGTCCTGATGGGGTCCTTCTCTCTGCTCCTTTGGAAATTAACCGGTGCTTCACTACCTATTACCGACAGTTGTATAGCTGCCAAGTGACTTACGACCAAAAAGGTCTGACTGACTATTTAGAGAATATTGACATCCCAGCCCTCACCTCTACATATGCAAACAAACTAGATGCCCCCATTAAGGTAGAAGAGATACAAATGGCTTTGAAGATGATGCAGGTGGGTAAGACACCAGGATCTAAGGGTTTCCTGGTCAAATTTTATAAAATGTAGGCAGAGGAGCTGGCTCCCAAGTTTCAAGCATTACTGACTCAGGCGTCAGAATCAGGGGTGCTCCCGGACTCAATGAGCGATGCAGTGATAGTGGTCATCCAGAAAATCTGGGAAAGATTCTACTCTGTGTTCCTCCTACCGCCCTATCTCCCTCCTCAATGTTGATACCAAAATACTCTCTAAGATCCTTGCCAACCAGTTGAATACTGTCATCACAGCCTTGATCCATCCCGGTCAGACAGGCTTCATGCCAGGCCATGGTACGGACATAAACATCTGGCGTTTACATACCCATATTGCGATTGCTAGCCCCGACAACCCTGGGGTGGTGGCCTCTCTCGACCCTGAGAAGGCGCTTAACTCGTCGAATGGGGGTACCTATGGGCCATCCTCTCTAGGTTTTTGGTTTTGGGCCCTGTTTTCTGGCCTGGCTGCAGATGCTGTATGTCCACCCTAGGTGCGCACTAACGAGAACCTGTCAGAATTATTTTCCTTGGGAGAGGGACACGTCAGTGCTGTCCACTGTCACTGGCATTATTTGCCGGCATACGGGTGGGTCCATTGGAGGAAAAGCTATCTTTGTATGCGGATGACTCCCTGCTATACCTAGCAGTTGCTTCCACCTCCTTACGCTCAGCGCTGGCCCAATTTGATAAATTCAGGGATCTGAATCAACTGGGACAAAACAGTGCTGTTCCCATTACACCCGTCGTTGCCCCGCACGGGCACCCACACACCACTACGCTGGGTGGATGAATTTATGTATTTGGGAGTGAGGGTGGGCTCCACAGCGGTAGGTTACCTGACTAAGAATGTGTTCCTGGTGCTAGATCAACTTACCAGGCGGTGTTTGATGTGGCACAACCTCCCGCTCACACCGGTTGGTAGGGGGGATTTAAAATGATTTATCTACTCAAACTGCTGTATTTTTTCAGGCAGACCCCCAGGCCATATCCCTAGGTCCTTCTTTCGGAGATTGGACAGCATCGTGACCTCCTTTATTTGGGCTGGTCGCCCTCCAAGGGTAGCGCAACAAACTCTCTATCTCCCATTATATGGCAGCGGGTTAGCACTTCCCAATTTTTTACTATACTACTGGGCAGCGGTTCTAGTCACTGTGCGATGGTGGTTCTCCCAGCCTAATCAGAACCCGGCGGTAACTTTAGAGGCGGCCCTTCTGGGATCCTACGCAGCACTGTCTAACTTGGTATTCAGGGGGTGTAAGGCTCATCTCTCTGTGACGGGCCCCATAAGGACTATGATTCGGGTGTGGCAGTGTTCTAGGGTGGCAGGCCTAAAACCATCCTGTGTCTCTCCCCACATGCCACTCTGGGGAAACCCCCTGCTCCCTCACTTGTATACAATGCCGGATCCTGCAATCTGAGATAAACAGGGAATTCTTACACTGAAGCATGTGATGACAAGCGGGAGATTCATGTCATTCCAGGAACTGCGACAGGCATACCGTCTCCCTAGATCTTTTCAATTCAGATACTGGCAGCTCCGACATGCTCTTAACTCACAATTCCGAAATCCGGTGATTCTGCAATCAGACCCAATTGAGCGATTACTGACCTCGGGGGTGATAGGGAAACCTCATTCTTCCCTATACCTATATTTGGTCGTGGCCCATGACGTTAAAACTACTGACTCTTTGGGTAAATGGAGATTGGACATCCCTGCCTTGGGGGAAGATGACTAGGAGGACTGTTTTTCTTTCTTTTTTCCCTCTATGATTTCAGCCAGAGCTACATTCAGTTGAAGTTTTTACACAGGGCATATTACACCCCGCAGAGGCTAGCTGGTATCTACTCCACTCTTAGCCCGCTGTGTACAAGATGTACTCTTGAACCAGGGACGTTCTTTCACATTATCTGGTCCTGGGACGTTCTTTCACATGGTCTGGTCCTGTCCCAAACTTCGCTCCTACTGGCAGGCAGTGGCAGACACTTTAACGGGGTTATGTGGAGTTGCTATACCGATGGATCCCTTGATCCTACTATGGAGTTATCTAGAAGACATAGGGAGATAAATATACCAAACTGTGCATAACCTTCGCCGTATTTAATGCCAGGAGAGAAATTTTGCTGAGATGGAAGGGGAAGGAGCTTCCTACGAGAAGCTCTTGGCAAAATACGAGTAACAGAGGTCTACCAATGTATAATATCATGTACGAGAGCAACATTTGACAAAATCTGGTCAAACTGGATTGATGCCTGTGGCTGAGATGCGTCAGTCCACAAGGATACCAACTACAGAAATGCGTGTATTTGTGGTGGGTGGCCCTGCACCCTCCTCCCCCACTTCCCTGCCCCCCCCCCCCCACTACACTAATTTGCTACTCACCCCCGGGCATTGGGGGGGGGGGTAACGCAGTAATAGGGCAGCTGGCTGCCTATATCCCTGCTGTGCTCTTCCTTCTGTATGTTCTGTGCTCTTAACTGTTACTTTGCTATCTGTTCACAATAAGCACCTGCTGTGTTAATCTCAATCCTGTATTATCAATGCGACTTGCAATGTCAGGCAAGGATTTCACTTGACATACTGTTTATGCTCTTTGTATGTTTTTTTGTATGTCAAATAAATTTTATTGTTAAACAAAAAGAGAAATACGCTCTGCCAAGACCTAGGCAACAGGGAGTGAACACCACAGTCCAGGGTCATCGATCCAGGCTCCACTTCCTCTGAGCGTCAAAAGGTCAAAGGAATGCATTTCAGGAACCATCTTTTACTTTCATCTGTCTCATCAGGGGGAGAAGAGCAGAGTTATAACTGTCACTACACAGTTAGACTGTTATTGTTGGCAGAGCATGACCTGTCTTAACAGTTAAAGCCACACACTGCAGTCGGCCTGCAGAGAAAGTGTTACAGGCATTTGAGTGGCGAGTGTGTCATAGTTGAAATGTGTTTCAACAAACTAACACATTTTTATACCCCCATGAGTTGTAATATCATCACAGTTTTGACTGCCAACTGCCTGCAGTATACCCTATTTTGCCATCCACGTCATTCTGTGTGGTTCCAGGTAAAGTGACCACTGATAGTTTAAAAGAGAAGTATGGGTTTTATTTATTTTTTACCTAGGTGGATGAACCTTCCCCCGCGGCTCTAACACTGAGAACTGAATGATCAAACACCGCCGATCACTCAGTTCTCAGAGCTCTGTGAGCAGAGAGCTGGTGACTGTCACACTGGTGACTGCCTGTTACTGTGAGCAACATTAGAACCTTATGGCTCACAATACTTTGTACAGTAGTCCAAGGCCCTTAAAAGCAAGTATCTCCATTAGTTTGGCTCAGTGTATTTTCTAACTCCTAATACTCTACTGAGCAAATATTGGCCACACAGCTTCCTGGCGGTCTTCCCTGGTGGTATGATTAGGTCAGATTTTTGCATCTCAAAGCGGTACAATTGTTTTGCATAGAAATTTGGCGTTTTATATTGTAGGCCTGTAATTCTTACCAATAACACACTTAAATCTATCCTAACAAGAGTCTAGTAAATATCCCGGGTATGATAAAGTTTGAAACACAAAATCATAAATTATAATATAATAAATAACTATAAATAATTATAAAAAATAATAATATAATAATAATAAAATTAATTTCCCCACGATTCACTATCGCTCAATTCTGCAAGTGTTCTAATTTACTATCGCTGTTTTCTAGCTGGTCTAAAACCACTTTTGACGTAAAGGGACACTTTTTAGTTGCTATGGACAATCTCCAGTTTCCAGACAGAAAGAACAGTATATATCATATAAAACTGTATGCAGAGCACTGGACAAAGCACTAGGGACAAAAGGGATGTGAAATGATTTCACACAGTAATGTAATCTGTAAGATTACAGTGTACTGTATGTGTTATGAATTTTCAATTTTTTTACTTTGCCGCCGGGCTCCGCTCCCGTGCGTTGCAACGCTCGCAGGGAATGGAGCCCAGCACACAGGACATCGGGGCAAAGGACAGAGCCCGCAGACACAGCAGGGGGACATAGCAGGATCCTGGGGACAAGGTAAGTACACTGCACCAGGATCCTACAATGCAATCCCGAGTGTGGCTCGGGGTTCCCACTAATGGTACTGAAATTTAACCCCGAGCCACACTCGGGAAAACCGCCAGGGAGGTTAATGGCAATAAAACTATAGGGTATTCAAATGGTATGGTAGGCTTAGCAAAAGATCACATTGGTTGGCTGTCATAGATGCTAGGGTTGATTTACTAAAACTGGAGAGTGCAAAATTTGGTGCAGCTGTGCATGGTAGCCAATCAGCTTCTGCTTGTTCAATTAATCTTTTACAAAAAAAAAAAACTGGAAGCTGATTTCGATTTGGTTTCAATAAACAGCTGCACCAGATTTTGCACTCTCCAGTTTTAGTAAATAGACCCCTTTGAGTCTTCCCTTCATTAAGGAGTTTCTGGTGCTTACTAAGATACCTTTGTTCAAGTACGATATATTAAACCCATAATATGTGTTATAACCCATGCTTTTATCAAGTAAGGTTAATGTTATGCCTTGTTCTAGAGCGGGGGGCCTCCAAACTTTCTACGCAAAGGGACAATTTACTGTTCTTCAGGCTTTAAGGGACCATAATGTGTCTAGTGGGAGTACACAAAGCCGCATTGTTGGTTGTAATGGAAGGAATAGTGCCCCATCATTTGTGTCAGTGGACAGAATGGCATCCCATCATTGGTGTCAGTTGGAGGAGTAGTGCCCCAAGGGCTGGTTAAAAGCAAGCAAAGAGCCACATCTAGCCCTCAGGCCACAGTTTGGAGACCATTGTTTTAGAGTAACAGCTTAGTAAAATACAATTTGCTCAGGAGTCCTTTCATGGTATTACAACTTTGTCTTGCAGATAAATAGCATAAGATACTGCTGGTCACACCGAGCCAAGGCTGTCCACACAACACTTTCAATCCCAAAAAGCTAATGAACATATTGTGGTGCTACTTCCACCCCTTTAGATTAATTCATGGTTCTATGAAACTGTCGGTGGTAGGTTTTCATTTTTTCATTGGCCAGTTTTTTATTTTCAACATTTTAATGAATGCATAAAATACAATACATGGTCATGTAAGACTTTTTACAAAGTGTGACATACTATATGACCAGGTGTTAGTGGACCCCTGATCATCACACCTTGTTGGACATCTCATTCCAAAACCATGGGCATTAATATAGAGTTGGCTTCCCCTTTGTGGCTATAACAGCCTCCACTTTGGAAAGGCTTTCCAGAAGAATTTGGCGTATGTCTGTGGAAGGTTTTGTCCATTCATCCAAAAATACAATTGTGAGATCAGGTACTGATGTTGTATTAGAAGACCTAGCTTGTAATCAGCATTCAAATTCATCCCAAAAGTGTTCAGTATGGTTGATGGCAGGGCTCTGTGCAGGCCACTTGAGTTCCTTCACATCAAATCTGTCAACCCATGTCCTTATGGAACTGGCTTTGTCCCTCTGAACTCATTAATTTGGATGGATATGCATATGGCTAGAATTTTTATGTCCAGAAGAGTATGATGTCTACATACAGCCTTCCTCACCTGGCTTGCCAATCCTCATACTTCCAGCTAGAGAATCCAAAAACGTCACAGCCAATTAATACAAATTCTGTAAATGGTTAACCTAAACAACTCCAACCCCCCAACACTTTCACAGTCCATTAATGGATAACTAAACTGAAACACATAGGTAGAGTAAACATCTTAGCTCTAGGTAAAAGATTACAGTGAAACTGGAAATGTGAATAATATGTTGAGATGAGTAATTATACTTGGAGGGAAATAAAAATAAACATGGTCACATTGCTGTGATTGTCATGCTGGAGGGCAGAGGGGGCCGTAGGAGGAATAGCATAGCAGTGATGATAAGGCAGGGTTAGCTCACATGTTTGCACTCAAAACATCTATTCAGCATTTTAGAATCAAGCAGAAAAGAAAAGAAAGCTTAAAGAAGAACTCTAGGGAAACACAGAATTCAGTACTAGACATAACAATGTTTGTAGTTAAAAGGGGTTGTAATCAACTACTCCCATGTAAGCAACTACGGCGACTCTGTTATTTGACATGTGTTGTGTAAGGCTGAAGGTTGACATGACAATAACTATCAGACTTCAGATGACCTCTGCCCCTTAAAGCGTTTGTTACCCCAAAACTTCATATTCCTGATATGTGGCTGCTGTGCCATATACTTGTATGAGAAAGTATCCTATTCCCTTTGTGTTTCTTCTGTAGCAAAGTCCCAGGACTCATTAAGCCTAATAGTTACCTCCAGAGTAAGGCCCCTTTCACACTGGGGCAGTGGGGGCGTCGGCGGTAAAACAGCGCTATTTTTAGCGCTGTTTTACCGTCGTTTTTGCGTCAGTATTCGGCCGCTAGTGGTGCGGTTTTAACCCCCGCTGGCGGCCGAAAAAGGGTTAAAACCGCTCGCATAGCGCGGCTATAGCCGCGGTATTGCTGCGGTATAGCCGCGGTATAGCCGCGCTGCCCCATTGATTTCAATGGGCAGGAGCGGTTTAGGAGCGGTGAATACACCGCTCCTTCACCGCTCCAAAGATGTGGCTTGCAGGAGTTTTTTTCTTCTCCTGCCAGCGCACCGCTTCAGTGTGAAAGCCCTCGGGCTTTCACACTGAACAAACAGTAGTGGCTGTTTTGGGTCGGTTTGCAGGCGGTATTTTTAGCGCAATAACGCCTGCAAACCGCCCCAGTGTGAAACGGCTCTTAGGGAGAGCTGATATCCTTCGGTGTAGATTGGGTTACAAGGCATGGTGAGTGTAATGCAAGATGGGTGGGTGGGCGCCAGACACTTTTTGAATGCAAAGAGATTTATTGTCTCTTGAACAGAACTGGGGGAGAGAGGGTTAAGGCCAGGACACCCTTAGGTAGATGCAAAGATAATTATCAGACTTTGAGACTTCTATAGGTGGACAGCTATACAAGTGAAGGCCTCCAGCTGGACACCACTTCTGTAAAGGTAGGACCGCTGTCTCTTATGGCAACAATCTTGTAGCTGTTACTAACGGTAAAGGTATTCAACTATCTGCAACACGAACAGTCCTCTTTACCCCACACTCACTCACTGTGGGTCTTCACTCAACAAGCTCCCAGTCTCTCTCACTAGACTTCAGATCCACTAGCCACTGGATCCCCTGAGCTCTTTCACTGTAGCACTCAATATCTTCCTCAAGCCTCATCCCCGTTTCCCTGCTGGGTCCCTGGCTTGGCACTCACAGATACTCTTCAAGCTTTACCCCTGCTGACATGTTAGGTCCCTGGCTTGGCACTCCACAAGCATCACTTCTGATGTCCCACTGGGTCCCTGACTTGGCACTTGCTGGAGTTTTCCCACTTCTTCACCGTCCTCGGCTGGCGAGAAGTCTGCTCTGGTACTGGCCTCAGCTTACTCGCAGTGATCTCCGGTAGCGAGGTGGATGGTCCCTTAGCGCCGACAGCGTCCCCTCTACCTTCGACCACAACTGGTTCCCCAGCGAGCGTAACCATTACTTCTCGTTGGATTACAAGCCCGCAGTCCCAACCCTACGCTGCTTTCCTGCTTCTGGATAGGTCCTCAGACAGCCTAGCAGCCAGATGTCCCTGGGATAGGCCTTAGATTTCTGGCCTAGCAGCCCAGGTCAATACAACACACATCCACCCAGACAGCCGTCCAGGTGGCACAGAACCCCGATCACCTGACTCCACCCAAATAAATAGCTTCTCCCAGTAGGCCAAGAGACCCAAGAAAATCCCTGCCCATTGGCTGAGACACCCCATTCATTCTTAATCTGTCCTTGCAATGCCCTTGTCTTATCTAATGTCACCAGACACCCAGCCATCTAGTGACAGAAGAGAGAAGTGCAGCAATTCCAGAATTAGGGCAAAATCAATTGACCTCCTAACAATTGGCCAAGGCAACTATCACTTGGCAACCAAATTTAATAGCAACCCTGCCTAAACATCAGGGTGCTACATCCTCCCCCTGCCTAGGAAAACTAAGTCTCAGAGTTTGCATAAAAATAATTTGAGCTCTCAAGCCTGAGAGCGAATTTCCTGGCAAAAACTGGGATGGCTGGGGAAGCAGGAAAGGAATAATGATAACAAACAATACACGTGGCGTACCACATGAAGTAAACATGTATAACATATACATGAGCGAGTGGCAGTTCACACAAGGGCAAATAAATAACAGACATCATGTACAATTTTATGTGTGGCGTACCACAATAGTTATGGGGAAAAAAATGCAAACAGTAGCCTATCCTAACTGACAAAGGAGCACGCATCTTTTTACACAGGTCTGGACTTAGAGGAAATTGGATTGAATTTCCACTGCCCAAAAACATTTCACTAGCAGCTCCTGCCAGCGTTCCATCTCCCCCTCTTTTATCCTAACTATCTATCTACTATACACAAAGAAAAATATATACACAAAAGGTTAGTAGTGCTATCCAAGTCGAAATCACTGTCTCCTTGTCCAAGGAAG
The DNA here is from genome assembly GCF_042186555.1 of Aquarana catesbeiana. Taxonomy (NCBI): domain Eukaryota; kingdom Metazoa; phylum Chordata; class Amphibia; order Anura; family Ranidae; genus Aquarana; species Aquarana catesbeiana. The sequence continues at coordinate 71,236,088 of NC_133332.1, forward strand.
ACGCAATGGGTGCAGGAACACCTGCAAAAGAGAAAACACAGACAGCAGAGAAATGCATCCTATCCCTATGATAACACAGTGTAATATTTACATAAGTTAATCTTAAGAAGTTGTTAATTGCCCTCAGCCGAGAACAGCATAGCAGTGTAAATACAACCTATAATATGTCTAAACTACACACATATAAATGAAAGTGGGCTCCATCCTCATCCGAAGATGCCACCCCCTTCCACAACTATCTTACGGAAACTTTCTTAGGATGGCCTATCAGATAAACACATAATGTGAATAATGGCTCACTCAGGCTGGCACTACTCACGCCACCTGATGGCCAATATATGAAAAGCAGTCCTGATATACTGGACAGTCCATCATTCAAAGTGTAAGGTAAGAATTTGTTCCTTTTTTTCTTTTTACCACATCTTATTCTACCTAACTAAACACCCCAGTGTCTTTGAGCTTCAGAGTCCAGCAATATTTTTCACTCGGGGAAAAACGACATTTCCCAGCAGTTTCCCTTCTTCTCAGGGACAACTCCAGGGACAGGAAGCACAGCTGCAAACAGGCGACAAGCAGCCAGGCCATGGTGCAAGGGACCGCACTTCTGAACACAGGTCCCCTTGCAATGGTACTCTCAGTCTGTCCACATAACAGCCGGGGACTGAGAAAAGATTTCCTCATTGGTTGAAGAACAAACCTGCTGAACCTCACATTAACAGATTACTTTCCAAAGGGAGGCACACTGGCAATTCCAAAACACTAACCAGTACGATTCAAATGGGAAAAAGCAAAAAATGGTAGAAGCTCCGCACTTAGGATTAAACAAGGGTTGCAGCCTCCCCTAATAGACTCCCCTAAGGGGCTATAATAAATAATAAAAAGAAAAATGGGGTGAGTGGCACTACCCTTACTTGGAGAGGGAGTGTGGATTAACCACTCTCTTTATGTTCAACAATGGTGTACCACCCGAAAACTAATGTGCTCTAAAAGTGATAGTAATTATAATTAGAATCACATATACCACAGTAAATATGATAACTTAGTATATAAAGTGCAATAGCACACACCAAATCCCATATGTAAAAACAACACCATAAAAAACAATTATAAATTATATATATATATATATATATGTGTGTGTGTGTGTGTGTGTGTATGTAAAATATATAAAATCCAACAGTTCATCAAACATTGATATGTGTGTTAACAAAAAAACTATGTGGTAAACAATATAATAGTCCCACAAAAGTGATGTGCAAAGTTGCTGTACAAGTTGGCAAGGACTCCAAAGTGACCACAGTGCTCAGCAGATCAGGTGACTCTTGTGCTCCCCCTTAAGGGTCCTCACTCACCAGCTCCTATTACCCCTGCAGGGGTAAATGGCATATAACCCCCGGTTATCCTTATAATGGTCATACACCATTGTTGAATATATAGAGATCCCTCTCCAAGTTAGGGTAGTGACACTCAACCCATTTTTCTTTTTATTATACGATTCAAATGGGCACTCCCTGTATCTGCCGGCAGCATTCAGTCCAGCACAGTTCCAGCAATACAGCCAACATGCGTGTTCCCTACTAGAAACAACTTCTGTGCAAAGGATGTAGTGGCTTTTCAGCATAGCGTCTTAACTCCACAAAGCACACATTTGTATTCCCCATGATGTCAGTGAAACATAGTCCGATATCTTCTACCAGTAATATCTGGGATCTGGCAACTTCAAGGTCTCCCTTTTGGCATTTACAGTAGTAATGAAATGTTGAATGTCCTTCTTGTTGGGCCTACGAATGATCACACTGTCTGCGTTAATTTTGCGACCATAGCCCCAGGTGTGCAATACTGACATGTACTTTTCGGCTATCTTGAGTGACAACTTTGAAAAGTCCACCCGCAAAGGGATCCGAAGGAAACTTCGCACAGCTTCATCTACCCATTGCGGTTCCTTATCATGAATCTATTCCTTTACATGGGCCGGTATATAGGGATTCAGATACCCGTATTCCTCAGCCACTTTCTTAATAATGATGCGCTGTACTTTGGATAGCCTGGGCAGTGTCTTAGGGTCTCCATACCTGAGTAGGACCCATGCATCTGGAGCACACTGAACCGGGTATCCTGCAACAACTTCGGGTTTTCAATCAAACTTTGTTACTTCTATCTGTTTAGTGGAAATAACTTTAGAGACCCAATTTTCCCAGCGATCCTCCTCAAAAGACTTGGTAATGCACACAGTTGGAGTGGTATTAGTAGACAATTCAATCTTAACACTTGCAGTAGGCCCCTCTGAAAAATCTCATCCACTTCCAAATCACATAACTGCTCTTCTTCACTCTCACTCCACTTTCCAGTCCATGAAAAATTGTCTGAAAACAGTTCAGAGATTCCATCAGAGGGAAAGTCCGAATTGGATATCGTGATGCATTCTTCGGCCGCGAGATAGTTGCGCGTGGAGCTGGCTTTAATTGGCACAACCACATTATCTCCTTTAATGGCCACAGGTATCACCTCCCCCACTGGCACACCACTTTCATCCCTTGCAGGCTTACCCGACTCCGGTACCCTTTTCCTCGGTGATTCAGCCATCAAGGAGAGCAGGTGGGCCCGACCACGGCCTCGAGGGGCGACCGGAGTGCTGGGTCCTGGAGCAGCCACAGAAGCAAGAGGAGCAGCTTCTCTCATGAGCCGGGTGATAGCGGGTGGACTATCAATGTCGCTCCCAGCCGGGACGGCGACATTCTTGTTCCAATTCGCTTGCAGTATCCGCGGAGGTTGGGCTGGTGAGACTACCTCGAGCAGGGGTTCCCTGCAATGTCCACAGACGATCCAAGGCCTCTGATGCGTGGCCAAACTGGAACACTTCCCGCAGATCAGTCCCAAGGCCTAACAGCCTCCAGTCATGTACAGGGCAAGACTACCATTAGGTGTATACCGCACTCCGGTGTCAGTCAGAACTTTTTGGCTCGCTCAGTCCAAAGCCAATACCCAGAGCATACATTTTCCAATCCTCCATCGTACTTCCAAACTGTGCCATCTTCTCCAACCCACAACCAGGCACACGTGGCAGTACTTCCTTATCATCCTCTGCAGAGAGGGGGCTCCTCCATCTGCCAATGGATTAGAGCAGATACCTTCTGGATACATCTCTTTTCCTTCGTGGGTGCTGAAGTTTCCTCTCTTTCCTCTCTTCCTTCCTTTTTGCTTACTCTTCAAGCTTCACCCCTGCTGACACGTTAGGTCCCTGGTGTAATGGAAATTTGTAAGTTCTGTAAATAATTGTATTCTATTTTGTATGTATTGCACACTGCCCTCACTGTGCACACAGCACTAATAATGTTTTCAGTACATGTTTACATTCTTCCGAGTCCTGATTAGAATTAGCCTGCCTATGTAACGTCCCTTGTTACCATAAACGTACATTTGTAATATTAATGTGATACCTACGTAATCATGTGTATAAAAACCTTCAATTGCGTCATAATAAAGCAGAATAGTTATTTGGAAAGATGCTGAGGGTATCTTTTATGTCTGTTCCCTACTGCAGTAGTTATTATTGATTTGGAACTACTAATCAATATGAGGATAGGAGTTGCCTATCATCAATTTAACTGAGTCAGCATGGCGAGCCAGCCAGGAGGGGTTTCCAGGTGACCCTGAGTATCCGAAACTTGGAGCTTGAGACGATCCGGGAATTTCTGATAATCAGCCGGCTGAAGTAAGCCTTTTTCTTACATTTGAGTTATCAGACTTTCTTGATCTGTAAGGCATTTTCGGGACAAAGGGTACCTTTTACTCCCCTTAATCGAACTGTACTGATTGGTGGTTATATGTTATGTTGCCACTGTCTATTGTCCATCGGAGTATTATAGATAAGAAAGAGAAGAATAGTGCTGTTCACAGGTATATATAGAACATCTGCTAGATAAAGTAGTTTAGAGGCAAGAGGGTATAGGCACATGTAGAGAAGACTGACCAGTCATTATGGGCATTGAATTAAGTAAGGAACTGCACTCCTGTGATCCATAGAAGTACAGCCAAACAAGCTTTGGCTGCACTTCTCCTTTAAGACACTCTTGAGATTGTTTATAATTTATTGACAATTGCATCTAACCTGCAATTAACCTCCTTTTGACCTGCTTCAAGAAACATATTTGAGAATTCGAAACCCATTTGAGGTAAGCAAAAGCCCATTGACACCTACCCTAAGTAAAACTACATCAAAAGACAAAAATACATCTTAATAAGTAAGGACACTGCATTGTAATTAATTAAGAATATTCAGATTCTTACATAAGCTCCACATGACTAGTTCTCTTTAAAGATAGACATGAATTCTTGAAATGCTCATGTCACACCACATTATTATGAATACTGACTGCAGTGAGCAATGTATGTGACAGCCAAGAGACTTTGTGTGAAGAATACCAAAGAGTTCATTGAGATATTCACACGGTACATCAAACAGGTACCCATATAAGTTGCTGAAGCAACCAATGACTGGCACCATAAAGATCTTTCTATTGTTCCAATCTGCTCATGGTCTGTGTGGAAGAGCCATTTTTTTATCAAACATTTATTTACGATTATCAAAATATATATCCAATATATATGCTTAATCATAAATAAATGTTTGATAATCTTAAATAAATGTTTGGTAAAAAAAAATGGCTATTCCATTTTCGCTCTCAGATCAGAATGTTGAAAAGAAAGGGAAATGCTTTCATAAGAGCTTCATGCAAATTTTGTAAATGATTAACCTAATCCTTTCTGATTTAACAAAACCATCCAATTTCCTTCTGATAACTTTTCCATTGCAGATCTCATTTGTACAAATATGTCTGTATGGTTCAACAGTGCATTGGTACACATGTCACAAATAAACTTCCTCCATTGTAATGATATTTGAGTTTTTGTTGGGCATACCCCATCACTCCACAAGCAGTTCTATCAGAGGTTTTTCTTGGTCTTGACATTCTTAAGAGCAATATAGAAGCTGAAATTCCTGATCTCCTTCTGAAAATTCTTGTCGCCTGGCTACTATGTTGTTCACTGGCTTCAATATTTTCGAATTTATAACCTGAAACCAGAATGGAGGTCAGGAAAGTTGAGAAAAGTAGTACTTCAAATCTTCGAAATCTTTAATCCAGTGATCCCAAGTATAAAAGCCAGAGAGTCAGAATGACAGCCAGGCAACTGCCTTTTTTATAGAATGAGAAATGAGCATTCATAAATTCTGGATAGTGGGAATTGACTACATGTTTTTAAAGCCTTCCCTGGTTTTAAAAGAGATCATGGCTGTTGGGTGTAGGCACAAAAATACCAAGATATCTCATGCCGGCCCCCCATGACATTCTTGGTTGGGGTGATGCAGAAAGCATTAAAGAAAGGGTGTAGTGTAGGGCCTTAAACATTTCTTACATTTTGGAAATAATATGAGTCCTGTCTGTGGTTGTTCATGGCAGGTAGCTACTGCATGCAGGTTTCTTCTGTCTAATCATTTTTCTCCAGAAATGGTAAATTCTGGACTGGCTTCTGGAGCTTGGAGGCTTTGTAGAGTACTAGGTAGGATGAAGCCTCCAACCCCAGGAACCATATTTCGAGATTGACCAGAGCTGCTGATTGTGCAGGTTTGAACAAGCCTTATGATATGGGAGCTAAGTAGAGTTCAGGGTTTCTCCATCGCTAAGAGAGTTGCGCTGCACGGAGTAGCAGTGTGTGTACAGACACAATAGGAATTTGTTTCTGTGTTCTGGCCTGTCTGGCCGTAAAGACGGAAAACCTGCCCAGGCCATCACCTGAGAGTGGCAAAAAAATCTGTCTGGAAGCAAAGCAGTCTGATTAGACCTAAGGTTCAGTTATTACAGTCAGACAGAATGTGAGCCTACAGGAGGCTGTAAACTTCCTTTTGTGCCCTGTGTGATCCTGAACCCCTAAATGGGAAATCTGATTTAAAAGGAATTTTGTGTGAATAAACTGAGTGCCATTAGGGCCTTCTATTGTTAAGTGTCCATATTTGTGGAGCGTTCTCAAAAAATGTAGTTTTGGTTTTACCATTTGCCAATAGATCTGCCTGTTGTACACTGCTCCTAGGGTTGAAGGCCTCCGGTCTCCCCCTTTGAGACTCTTTTGTGGCACTAGGCAGGTTTGCCCATTGTCTCCCCTGCTTTTTGCCATTACCATAGAGCCCCTGGCCTGCCTCTTGTGGACTTCCTCTGACATTATTGGCTTGGTTAGAGGTGCCCTGGAGGAAAAGATTGCGGTGTACGCAGATAATGGTCCTCCTGTGTCTAACTAATATTCGACCATCTTTTTCCAGCAGTAGTAAAATACATTGATGAATTTAGAAAATTTTCAGGGCTTGGTATAAATTGGGAGAAATTATGTTATTGGCATTAGACCCCCTGCCAGTTTCTTTACCATCTCTACGCTGTCTCATCTCAAGGTTGTGTCCTCTATAAAGTATTTGGGTATAACTATGTCTGGTTCTCCCCAGGGGTTAATTTCCGATAATATCGCTCGACTACTTTTCATATTTATTATCCAAAGTAAAATCTAGAGTAGGTTACCCCTTTCTGTAGTAGGTCGCATCAACTTACTTAAGATGATATGGATGCCTCAACTCCTGTATTTTTTATATCATTTCCCTGTCTGGATATCCTTGTTGGTCTTTACTAAGATCAATAGCATATTAGTATCTTAATTTGGCGAAAGAAGGTCCCCTCGTATAAAGTTGGAGATATTATAATATCCCTAGAGATGCTAATCGAAAGATATACTTTCTTGCTGCTCAACTACAGAAATGTGTGGGATGGGATTCCGAGTTGCCGCCTAGTGCTGTCCCATCGTTTATTTTCTTGTGTGTGTTTGG